>NC_067402.1:140482219-140805552 GCF_016432865.1 Antechinus flavipes | reverse complement strand
AAAAAAAAAAAAAGCTAGATGATTAACTTGTGGATGAATTCCTACTTCTGGATGAATTCCAGAAAAGAAAAAGTAGGGAAGGGTAGCTTGCTAGGAACTGCTGTTTTTCAGCTGAAGTGAAATGAGTATCCTTTCTGCCCACTTAGAAAACAGAAATCTAAGGGGGAAAAAAACTGCAAGAATTGACAATTACAGCACTTCTCTTAATCCCTTGGACAAAAGATATGCAGTCTGTCAGAAAAGAAAACAAAGAATGTATCTTTCACTTTTCCACTCTAGAGAAAGTGAAAGGAATTCTTCACGTTTTGTTCTAACACAATCTCCAACACATTACTTTTGTCAGTGAAATTTCATGCTATTTTATCAAAGAAGAAAATTAGGATGCTATTATCTAGAGCTAATATGCAACAGTTCTGAAAACTTCCTGCACAGTCTTGTCCACAAGGTTAAGCCTGATTTATTTTGTACTTTGAGAGAAATAGCATTGAAACATTAGGATATATGTAGGATAGATATCCTACAGACTATAATTGGATACTTCTTTGATGTATATTTAATTTCCTAAACACTTCCATATGTGTCTTGTTCTCACTTTGAGATATGGTTCCAAATTGAAATTATTTCTAAGTTGGAATAATATATGATGTTATTCAACTTGGATAAATTGAGTATCTTTGCCTGAAATACCACTATAAAAGAGGTCTTATTTTATAATATTAACAATAATAGATAACATTTACATAACGATTTAAGGTTTGAAAAGTGCTTTGTAAACATCATCATTGTACCACCATTCTCAAAAAAATGAAAGGAATAAATTTTCTTTAAACCAGACTTTGATTTCTTTCATTTTCAACCTTTGTCGGTATATGTTTCTCTGTCGTATACTTAATGGAGTTTCAGACTTACTTAAAAGTTGGTGGCCTTTTACTTTTATCATAAGTAATATGAAAATGAGAGGCAGCAGAGTATTGAGGATGGAGAACTGCTCTAGGAAGCAAGAAGACTTAGATTAAAATCTCACCTCTGACCCCTGCTGAGTATATGACATTGGGCAAGTTACTTCATTTCTCGGTATACCAAGTAATTCTTGAAAACTACAAATGGTGGAATAGGTAAGGATCAGTATTGATGGAAGGTGTTTTCTTATAGAGTTCACTACAGTACCAATGAAACCAAGGGCTAAGTAAATGACAAAAATGCCTCTTTTAGGGCTACAGAGAAGTGGGAATCTGTCCCAGCATTAACCAAGTGTGCATTGCAGCATTTTAAATCAATGTGGTTTTTTAATATTTGTTTTGTACATTTTTAGCTTATACTCTACAGCTTGTCCGTCAGAGGTACAATGTATGATATGATTCTGTCAAGCACAGACATGTAAATACATCACAACAACTTCTGCTGCTCCTGGGGAGCCCATCATTTAGATGCAGTCTGTTACACAGGAACAGTGGGTTTAATTCTATATTTTTTCCTTTAAAAAATCAACAACTCCCACTAGTATATCTACTGAAAACTTGGTTACTTAAAATTAAGCACAAGTCTATAAACTAGCAAAGTCACTGAAAATATATGGAAACCATTATAAAGTCTGCCAGTCTATCTGCACAGAGCTGTATTGCAAGCAAAAGTGCTTTCCATTCTTGTCACCATGACTGCTAAAATCATTGCTAGCTCCATTATGGAGAGATGTTAATGTAAAATTTCCAGTTTGAAGTAGATGCAACCTTGGGGAAAATGTATTTATTAGGAAAACTAAATATCCGTACAGGAGGGGGACTTCTGGTCTCCCTGTTGAAAACTACGGTTCTGTCATTATTTTGGAATAGGACCTTAAGTTGGTGGCCTTTTACTTTTATCATATGTAATATGAAAATGAGAGGCAGCAGAGCATTGAGGATGGAGAACTGCTCTAGGAAGCAAGAAGACTTAGGTTAAAATCTCACCTCTGACCCCTGCTGAGTATATGACATTGGGCAAGTTACTTCATTTCTCGGTATACCAAGTAATTTTTGAAAACTACAAATGGTGGAATAGGTAAGGATCAGTATTGATGGAAGGTGTTTTCTTATAGAGTTCACTACAGTACCAATGAAACCAGGGGCTAAGTAAATGACAAAAATAAATTTATAATATGTAGTATTTTTTGTATTTACAACTTACTAATTTTTTTTCTTTTCTTTACACATATGTCATCTGCATTTTTCTACAGATACTGCAAATCTCCAAAAATTTCCATTTACTTATCAATGGCCAACCCATGAATGGCCAAAACTACAAATGAAAAACCATCAATATCAAGGGAAAACTATATTTGTAAAAACACAACATAGTTTCTAGCAAATAATAAAATTTTATAATCTTCAGAGTTTCTTGCCAACCTTTACAAATAGCCAGTCAAAACCAATACTTCAGAGATGAAGTTTCTCCAAGGTGGGCAGAATCCTTGGATCACAGAATACATGGGGGCAGGGGATATATGGCATAAGAAGATCAGAAAAAGGAGGACAGGTTATGAAAAACTTTGAATAAAGCTCTTTGGACAAACAAAGAATTTTACAATTTATCCTAGAGTTGATAAGAGGTCAAAGTTTTTTTTGATTGGGAGAGGGGAGCTTGACATGGGCAGACTTACTAGGAACCACAGTTTTAAACAAAATCTCACTAATTAACAGAAAGCTACCCTCTCAAAGTAAGAGCCAAGGGAGCAATAAATAATGATATTTGTGTTATGTTTTGTAGAATTGATTCCTGTACTGACCAAAAGAGGAAAAGGTGGGTTATTCTTTCTCTAGGCCATCTCCACTTACAAATCTGGAAGAAATCAGTTATTAAAGATGATGTTATCAAAGCTAAGAAGATAACATAACTTTCACCAGATAAAATCTATTTGGATAATTCCCCTTTGTGTGGGCAGTGGCTTTATTGATAGTGAAACTGTCCCCAAGCAGCTAGGTGATGTGGTGAATAGAACTCCATATCAAGGATCAAGAAAACCTGAGTTCAAATCTGATCTCCGGCACTTACTAGCTTGTGAGCCTGGGTAAGTCACTTCATCCTGTTTGCCTCAGTTTCCTCATCTGTAAAATGAGCTGAATGGAGAAATGGCCAACCACTTCATTATCTTTGCCAAGAAAATCTCAAATGAGGTCATAAAAAGTCTGAAACTGCTGAATAATAACAACAACCTAGAACAAAGGATGAGTGGAGGAAATTATATGGAATGCTAAATAAGCTGATCAAGAGAGTCAAATGTATGTACAAAAGATCATAATATTTGAAGCAAGAGGACCTGGGTGAAAATCTTAAATGCTCTAATTACTACTTATATGAAGCTAGCAAGTTACTTATTTTCTCAGTGGAATCTTGGTTTTCTCATCTGTACAATTGAGGGATTGTACCAGAGCAGCAATATAATTTCAAAAAATTAATAGAACTCTATAGATACATTCTAACTTAGAAAATCACCTAATATTACCTGTTTTATTATATTTTTATTTACTTTATCAAATACCTTTTAACCTGGTTCTGCCCACACCTGGGAGTGCTGAATGATGTGCTTGATATCTTTAAGCTAGATAATCACTAAAGTAGTTTTTAGTTCTAAATTTATGATCTATGACCCTGTTAAAATCTATAGGATCTATAAAGCTACAACAAATTGTAGTTGATTTTTTTTGTACTGTCTTCAAAATTTGATGATCTGTGTGTCAGAGTATATTTTTAATGTCAAGTTGACTTTCTTCTAAAGACATTCTTCTAAGATAGACCTACATCCCTCATCTAAATTGTTATTTATTTAAGAGTAATCTAAACAAATGGTACCAGGATGATAAGGTAGCAAAAGATTACTTGAATAATGTCAAATACAAAAATTTTTTTAAACTTCCTTGAGGTCACACATTACCTTGAGAAAGTTATGACTAAATTTTCTTCCTTCCACTCAAGAGTTAATAAATAATAAAGCATTTAATCATGTGCAGGATACTGCCAGGTGTTATAATACACAGTGTACCATGCATGTCCTTGGTGACTAATTTTTCTTAAACACCATTTCCATCAACTCAATTGTTTGCTTTTTTTTTTTGTTTGGGCTCCCCATTCTATTGCATCAAGTCTAAATTCCTCTGCATAATTTTCAAGGATCACTTTGGCTATCCAACTTTGCTTCCTATTGTTACCAGACACAAAAGCGTCCACTCCAATTAATCCTCTCTTCTCACTGACCCACAAACATAAAAAGCTCATTCCTCTTCATTGCTTTTCTCCATGTTGTTTCCAATCCTCATACTAGAATGCCTTCATTTTTTCCATTTCTTATCCAAAATTTGTCTTTATAAAACCAGGATAGATACTCAATTTAATTTAAAATTTTTTTAATTTAAAAAAAAATTTTAAATCATGAAATTAAGAGCTAGAATGGGTCACAGATGTCATCACATCTATATCTAAACTAGGAGTCCTGTCTATAACATCCTATGAAAACGTTATAAATATACTATCTTTGACTTTAAAAATTATTGATAAAAATATTGAACTGATTAAAGGACAAGGACAGAATACTATGCCACTCCCTTATAGACCTCTTTCAAGTTTATTATTATCCATTGATCAGCAGTGGTCAATCAGCCACTTACAAACATGCTTAACCATACAATTATCCAATCAACTTCTTTTCACCTTGTACACAAGGCTATCTTGAGATATTTTACCAAATACCTTGATGAAATAATGACATAGCATGTTCCTGATATTATTCAACTACTAGTCTAGTCACTGTGACAAAAAGAAAATTAGTTTGTTACCATGACTTATTCATAATGGAACTCATACTGCCCTGTATTGAAACACACTCCACATAATTCCTTTAAAAATGCTTCCTAGACCTTTAACAGAAGTCACTGACAAGCTCACTAATCTAGAGTTTGAAGCATTTAGCTTTTTTCCCTCTTAAAATTAGATCAACATTTGGCTGCTATTATCCTTTCAGCCTCTCTCCCATTTTCCACAATTTCTCACAGATTACCTATAGCTGTCAAACAATCATAGCCACAAGGTTTTTTTTTTTTTCAGTACCATAAAATAAAGTTTAGGGAAATCAGATGTAATCTGCCATCTCACTTTTCTTGGGATTAAATTCTCTTAAGTCATTTTTGTTCTATTTTCACTCTGAAGATGATTTATATTGAGAGAGTGGAGAAACAAAATAAATAAGAGCTCAATGTATGTTTTCTCTTAATTGTTTATGTTTCAAATAATTCAGAGCAAGAATTATACCTATCTTTTGAGTAAATAAATGCTCTTTTAATCTAAGTTGAATTTTCCTCTTGTCTCCAATATTAAAAAAATTTGTTGTTATTGTCTTTAGTATTTTTTACGTGTTCTAGTTCAAACTGGGATTTAACCTCTTTAACAATATTATTGCAAAATTTGTCATTTTTATGGTTGATCTTAGTTTCCAGAAATTGATTCCATTTCTTTAAAGTGTCCTTCTAAAAATCTGAGTTAACTGATAACTCCCTGGATAGCCACATTAGTTTGTTTAGATATGCCCCCTTTTTGTTCTTCTATATCAGAATCAATTGATACTGCATCACTAGACTGAACCTTAAGAGCTTACCATCTCTCTTGAGCTGATCTCACTTTTAGAGTCTCCAGACAGGCGCATTCACTTATTCTATCATAAAGGCTAGGGGAGATATTAGAAAATACCCAACCTTTTCCTCCTTATCTACCATCAACTCCAAGACAATCCCTAACTCTCCAGGTTCCTTTCATTTCTATTTCACCAGTCAGCTCCTTTAAACTGAAAGCAGGTAGAGAATAGCAGTGCCTGTAATTGCTTTCCTTGCCTTTTGAAAAATGAAATTTTGAACAAGGCTAGTCAATAATCTATAGGTAAATGTTTACCAGAGAAAAAACTCCAGAAATTTCCAAATAGTTTATGTATTTGTCTTGCCTTCACACTAGCTTTGTGACACACAACAAGAATTCATCCATTTCTTTTTTCTGGCTGTGTGACCTCTACTATATTCCTACCTGATTTCTTTGATTATTATCCCTTTCTCCTTTTTTAAAATCCCTTCTGGTTGTGTTTGCAGTAATTCTCCCATCATTATATTTCTTTTTTTCTTTCTTCTCTTATCATCTTACATCAACCATATTAACTTTTCTGTGTCCTAAATTTTTACTCTGATAAATGTTTCCTTATTACACTGTGCCAGCCCTGCCAATCCTTTCCTTTTGAACATGTCATATCCTTTTTTTTTAAACTTTTTATTGACAGAACCCATGCCAGGGTAATTTTTTACAGCATTATCCCTTGCACTCACTTCTGTTCCAATTTTTCCCCTCCCTCCCTCCACCCCTTCCCCCAGATGGCAAGCAGTCCTTTACATGTTAAATATGTTATAGTATATCCTAGATACAATATATGTGTGCAGAACCAAACAGTTCTCTTGTTGCACAGGAAGAGTTGGATTCAGAAGGTATAAATAAGCCAGGAAGAAAAACAGAAATGCAAGCAGTTTATATTCATTTCCCAGTGTTCTTTCTTTGGGTGTAGCTGCTTCTGTCCATCCTTGATCAATTGAAACTGAGTTAGCTCTCTTTATCGAAGAAATCCACTTCCATCAGAATACATCCTCAAACAGTATCATTGTTGAGGTATATAATGATCTTCTGGTTCTGCTCATTTCATTTAGCATCAGTTCATGTAAGTCTCTCCAAGCCTCTCTGTATTCATCCTGCTGGTCATTCCTTACAGAACAATATTTCATAACATTCATATACCACAATTTACTCAACCATTCTCCAATTGATGGGCATCCATTTATTTTCCAGTTTCTAGCCCCTACAAACAGGGCTGCCACAAACATTTTGGCACATACAGGTCCCTTTCCCTTCTTTAGTATCTTTTTGGGGTATAAGCCCAGTAGTAACATTGATGGATCAAAGGGTATGCACAGTTTGATAACTTTTTGAGCATAATTCCAGATTGTTCTCCAGAATGGCTGCACGTGTTCACAATTCCACCAACAATGTATCAGTGTTCCTGTTTTCCCACATCCCCTCCAACATTCTGCATTGTCTTTCTCTGTCATTCTAGCTAATCTATGTCATACCCTATCAATAAGTCTGAGTGGTTTCTATGTGATTAAATATACTTCTAAGATCTTTAATTTGTTTCAGTTCTTTAATTAGCATGTTATATAGACACTTATAGCATCTTCAACGTATAGGCTAATCTCTAGGTCCAATTTTTCTATATCATATTAAATATATTCTATTCCCCAAGCAAGACACCACCATTTCAATTTCTTATGCCGTGCTCATTTTCCATATTCTATTTTCTCTTCTAAACTGTAATAGGTAAAGTAGTTTAAAAACACCACCTATGCTCCTAAATTCCATCATTTCCAACTAAGGGTTTCTTATTAGCCTCCCCTCACTCCCCAGCAAGTCTTCCAGTTTCTGACAGCTATAATGTAATAAAAAGAACACTGGATTTGGAGTCAGTCCTTTTGAGTTTAAATTCTGACTCTGCCACTTACCAGTTATTTTGAGTAAGTCACCTTATCTCTCTGTATCTCAATTTCTTTACCTATAAAATAACAGTAAGATGGACAATGTTACTTTCCGCACAGGGCAATTTCAAGAAACAAGGTGAAATGATGGATATAAAATCCTTTTGTGAAGTGCTATGAATTTTAACTAGTATAAATTCCAGCTATTAAATTTATACATTAATTATCAGTAGTGGGCAATAATCTGTAGGTTTGACATTTCATGTCACAAATCCATGGCCAAGTAAGACAGCATATTGCACGTGTATCCCTGTCAGGTTGACATATGGCTGTTTCTGCCTTTCTCGGCAGGGAGTTGCCTGCCACAACACACTTCTTTCTGAAGCCAGTAACAGATGTCTTTGATATTGCTGATATCTGTGAGTCTTCTGTATTCTTCCAAAAAAGAAGTTGCCGGTTCCTCAGGCCCACTTCTTTCAAGAGGGCTTAAGTCACACTTTTAGAAAAAGTTGCATGATATTGCAGCAGATTTGCTGTCAGGAGACTTGGATTCAAATCACTAGCTCTTCTGCTTTCCACTATAAGACCACACAAGAGTCCAACTATTGACCTCTCTGACTTATTTTATGTTCGAACTAAAATCCTACTTTCTACAAGAAACTTTCCCCATGCCCTCTTAATTCCACAACCTTCTCGGGGCTGTTAATTATTTCTATTCTGCATGTAATATTTTTGATATATTATGTTCGCATATTGTCTCCCCTTGTAAATGTCTTGAGAGCAAGAACTGGCTTTTGCCTCTTTTTGTATTCACAATGTTTAGCACAGTGCAGACATTATGTGCTTAATAAATATTTATTGATTGATAATCTTTTCATGATTAATTTTTTTTCATTAGGAATAGTTGATCTCTAAGATCCCTTCCCGTTGCAAATTCTGAGACCTGTGATCTTAAATCCCTTTTCCTCCAAAAAGTCTTTTCCAACTATTCTAACCATCTGATTATTTTTCCTTCTGTGACTTTTTTCTTTAAAAAAATTTTAAAGTTAAATACAAAATTGGAAAAGAAAGAAATATTGTCATGTGCAAAGCAGAAGATTAGGGGATTCAAAATGTAAAGCAATAAATTTCCATTTCAAGAAAATAGATATAATAAATACTACACATTGTGTTCAGAGCTGTCCATCTTTGCTTCCTTATAATTTTTTTTGTTCTCTACTATGCACTTTTTACTTTTTTCCTCTCTCCGATATTTATCTGATCCATCTATACACATATACATAAATATGCACATACACAATTCCTAAATATATACATGCATGTATATAGACACATAACTATACACAGATATCTATAATTATACATATATACATTCATATGCATCTACATATGACTGTATTATGCTTCTTTGTTCTTTCTCTGAAGGTGGATAACATCTATTTTCAATAATCCAAGTCTTTTCTAAATCTACTAGTTCTTCATTTCCTACACTACTGCAATATTCTAACCTTATACTACTATTTAGATATTTTTTAAAATTCTAAAACAATATTAATATGGCTTAAACATTGTACAGTTTCCCTATTTATCTCTTTTGATTAAATCTATTCTAGCTTTAAATTTGTTTAAGATCATGATTATTCCCTCTACTTTTTTTAGCATGATAAATTCTATTCCTGATCTTCTTTTTATAATTACCTCCTATCTCTTCTGACTCCTCTGCTTTATTTCTACCAGCTACTTGCCCCAATCCCTCAAGGATCCTTCTTATTCTCTCACCCCACTCTATCTCCTTACTATCTTACTTTCTTTTGAACTTAAAAGACTTTTATACCCATCTAGATATATTTGTATTATTTCCTCTTTAACCCATTTCCAATGAGAATAGGGTTCCAGAACGACAAATCCTCCTCCTTTATCTAACTCCTCCGTGTCACTTCTTGTATCTCATTTGTATAATATAATTACTTTTTTTAACCTTTTTCAGAATCCCATCATACTGACCTCTACACAAATTGTTCTTCTGAACGACATGCTTACTAATGATAATCATAGACATATGGTTACATTTCCACAAATAAAAAGTAAAGTTTGTCCTTACTGAGTCCCTTGTAATTAGTCTTTGATATGTATCTTATATTTTTTCTTGGATCTTATATGTTACCTTCTATGACATTTTTTAAGTGTCTGTGCCACACAACTGAAGACCTTTCTTTTATAGAGCCTTGTGTCAATTTTTAAATTTTAACATGTACTAGAGAGAAGGAAGCGGGCCTAATCCACATTCTGCTTTTTTTTTTTTATTCCTGTATAGGAATAACAAATATTTGCTCATGATTCACACTCACTATTCCATAAAAAAAAAAATTGTTGGCAGTTCATTCACAAGGGAAGCAGTTTAAAATCTTGAAGAAAATAAAACAGTTGGTCTGGTTCAAGAATTTTATTCCTTATACAGCATATACAGTTATCTAACCTATAGAATGAAATAATTGATTTCTTTATCATTTATGAAAAAGGGAGAGAGACATTTGTTACTCTGTTCTCCTTTAAAGCATTACATTAAAAGAAAGCAAACAAAAAGACACGTTGAATATAAGGTCAGTCATTTTTTTTTTTTTTAATGTTCTTAGGAATTAAAAGACATATAGCAAATCTTTTTTTAAAAAAATTTATAATATCTATATTGTGCAGAGCATATGAATTTAGAAGACTTTTATACCCTTGTAGATATATTTGTATTATTCCCTCTTTAACCTATTTCTAATGAGAGTAGGGTTTCAGAACTATAAACCCTCCTCTTCCAACTCCTCTGTGTCACTTTTTCTTGCACCTCATTTGTATAAGATATTATTCTTTGTACACTTTTTCTACATGGTTTTGCTTTTCAGAATCCCATATACTAAGCCCTACACAAATTGTTCCTCTGAACAATTCAATTACTAATGGCAATCTTAGACATATGGTTACATTTCCACATATAAAAAGTAAACAGTTTGTCCAGCTTTGGGAAAGCTACAGACTTTAGATAAATTATAGTACCTCCCCTCATAAAATTTACACTCTAGCTGGATGATATGACAGTACACAAATAAATATATCACAAACTCATACAAGCATTAGTCTGAGCATGAGAGGTAAATCAAGAGAAGGTAATATTTGAATTATTCCTTAAAAATGATTAGGAATAGGGATTTAACAAGTGTGAAAATGTGTTAGAGAAGTGCAGAAAGTTTTCCAAACTTAGATAACAATAAAAACAGAGAAAAAGTGGGAAAGTGCATACAGTTTTAAAGAACATTATTAAACATCAAGACAGATACCAATTTCAAACAGATTGGTATTTGTTTAGAATGGAAATCTTGATTCTTGAAAATAAATGTACCTATCAAATTCTTCAAGACAGATCAATTTATCCTCATTTAGATTGTTTGCCCTTAACTGTTTCCTAGAGATCTTCTCTTTTTATTTGAATGCCTAATCATGAATCAGGTTTTAAGATTCCCCTGTGGTCTCACCACGTGTAAATTAAGAAAATGAAATGCCTGCTTTGCATGGAGTTAAGACCCTTGACCTTCTTAGTTATTCATAATAAAAAAGTCATCCATCATTAATAACAAATAGACATTCTGGTGAATGAACAGGATGAGAAAAAGGAAAAGGAAATATTAGAAAAATTTATTCTATAGAAACATTTTAAAAAGATTTATGTAAACTAAAAGGAAGAATATTAAGTTTACAGATAAAGGTTGCTGGCAATATTTCAAAAATAATTCAAAACAAAAATGTGACTTTAAAATGTAAACATTGATCACTGTCACCAATTTCTTTTTTGAGAGGCAACTTATCCAGGGTTACCGGCTATTAAGTGTCAAGTGTCTGAGGCTGTATTTAAACTCAGGTCCTCCTGAAGCCAAGGAATTACTATACTACCTAACTGTTCTCCCAATTTTTTGCAATCATTGTCCTATACATACAGAATGATATGTGGAATCACAGAGGGTTCACCAAAAAAAATGTCTTCTAAATATCAGAATTAGTGAACTGGAGGTTATTTTTTAATTTAATTGAAAAGTTTGCATTTTTCTGCCTTCTCTGACCCCCACCCATCTCACTGAATATTTCAAGTTGCAATTAATTTGTTTCATTGTCTGGGATATTGTACTAGAGATTATGGAATTAGGATGTTTGTGCTTGTGACCTTTTTGGCACATGAAAGGAGCCACATGCTCCTGCCAATAAACTCATTGCATCACAGTGAAAGCTGGGCTTCATGGAGATGGGGGAAGGACAAAATTTAACAGACTAGAAAGAAAAAAAAAATTGAAATTCAAAAGCACAAACCGAAAATATAATGAAAGCATGACATAAATTTTGCCCAAAACAGCACTTCCATTACAAGAGACTCACAAAATAAGGATCTGTCTCTATCCTGCAGATCCGAAAATTTTCAAATTAATGACTGGATATTTTCTAATTTTTTTTGCTCAGAAGACCTTATTTTAAATTTAGGATGCTAGTCCCAGAAATTTTAGGTAACCCTCAGTAAATATATCATAAGCAGGACAGAACTAAGTGGCCTCTTTCCCTTCAGAATTTAGAATTTGTTATACTCTCTTCTCCAATTCTATTTCTGCTGCATGTTTTTCAGTTACCATTTGGCTTGTGGAGGAGGAGAAAGGAGACTCAATACTGGGGAAGCAGTCATTACACTTGTTATTTCTAGAACATCCTTTGGCAGAGGCAAGGAGAGGAAAGACAGCTTGAACACTTCTAGCATATTGTTTCCAATTTTATCTCACCTGTAATTTTTTTCTTTTTTCTTTTTTTAAAGAGCATCAAGAAGATGAAATATCCTGATTATCTAATTTGTGGATAGGAGACTCAACTACCATCTCTGAATATACTTATGCCTAGAGAGTGGACCACATAGCTAGCCCTCAAAAAATATTTATTAATGTGAATAGTGTTTTAAGGATAGAATTTGGGAGAGGACATGTTAGAGATAACTTTTGTTTCTATACTCCATGAAGCAAATGTCCCTTAATGAATGAAATTCAAAAGAACAAACCGAAAATATAATGAAAGCATGACATAAAATTTGCCCAAAACAGCACTTCCATTACAAGAGACTCACAAAATAAGGATCTATCTCTATCCTGGAGATCCGAAAATTTTCAAATTAATGACTGTGGATATTTTCTAAATTTTTTTGCTCAGAAGACCTTATTTTAAATTTAGGATGCTAGTCCCAGAAATTTTAGGTAACCCTCAGTAAATATATCATAAGCAGGACAGAACTAAGTGGCCTCTTTCCCTTCAGAATTTAGAATTTGTTATACTCTCTTCTCCAATGTAAGAGTGACCTGGGATTATTATTTGCCATCCTTATCACCAGATCACCAGAAAAATCTGTCCCCTTGTATATACAGTCTCATTCTCCCTATCCCCGCATTGCCCACTAAGATCCCATTAGACTTTTAATCTTCCCAGTAATATAAATTAAAAATGGCTGGGCCTTGCTATCTATCCTACTGTTGCATCCTAAAAATCTCCTGAGTCTTTTCTTCCTCCCTGTAGCTGAACTCTTCTATAGATTATCTCCTTCAACCAGACTAGGAACTCTATGAAAATAAGGGATGTCAGCATGGATCCAAGATGGCAGAGAGTAGACAAGAGATTGCTTGAGCCCTCCCCAGTTTCCCTCAGAATAAAAGTTACATCAAGCCTCTGAACAGATTTTGTAGTGACAGAACCCACAAACATTCATAGAGTAATAATTTTCCAGTTTAATATATCTTAGAAGGACTTCAGGAAATGTCTGTCTCATTGGGCAAGGGGAAATGCAATCTGGCAAAGGAAGACCTGACAAATCTAGCAGGAAGCTCCTAGCCAAAATATACCAGTATTGCTTACTCTGTCCTGGTTCAAAAGGGCAGTGGATTAGCAGACCAGCTATGAGACGTTCATCCCAATGACAGAAAGCAAACTGTGAGCCCCAAACCCTAGCATAACAGATGGGATTTGGCCAAGCTCACCCAACACAGTGAAAAAGCCTGCAGCAGCACCAATCCCAGCCTGTTCCCCTGCAAAAGAGCTTGAGATAATATCCTCTGTGCCCTGAAGTGGAAAAGCACCAAAAATGGGACCATGAGAAACATAATCTTGAATCTTTGTAGTTAGACGTTTATTACTAGTTCTTCACTCCCTAATGCAGATGGTATTTTAACAACCCAGATGTACTGTCCTGAGTGTCTTGAGACCTTGACAACCTGATAAGCTTAAAGAAATGCTGCTTAATGCTGCCTGAGAATGACCCCCTTAGAGTGATAACTTTTTTTTGCCTCTTGTTTAGAACAGAAATTCCTTTATTATGACAAATATATCAAGAAACATTTTGATGTCTCTCTTCTTTCTATAAATATATGGCCCTGAGGCCACTCATTACTGATCCCTCCAGTGTTGGTGTTGGGGTTCAATCGCTTGCTAGCAATAAACTCTCTTAAAACTTCATTATTTTGACTGCCCTGTTTTTCTCTCATCTGGGCACTTCAGCCCTAGGAGCTCAACTTTTAAAAATGAGAAAGAGCTCTGACTATGGATAGCTATTATGGAGAGAGGAAATATCAGAACACAACCCCAGAGGAAGTCAGCAAAGGCAAAATGCTTTGAGGTAAAACCTCAAAGGAGAATAGGAACTACTCTTCAGCTCAAAAGGCTCTCTTGAAAGAGTTCAAAAAAGAGAGAGAGAAGAAAAATGGGGAAAAGGAATGAATGCTGTACAGGGGAAGTATGAAAAGTTGGAGAAAAGTACCAACAGCATAGAAAAGGAAATAGAGAAACTGACTGAAGAACAATAAATTTGGTGAAATGGAAAACAATATATATTGATGCAAACACTTTCCTTTTTTTCTTTTCTTTCTTTCTTTCTTTCTTTCTTTTTTTTTTTTGCTGAGGCAATTGGGGTAAGTGACTTGCCCAGAGTCACACAGTCAGGAAGTGTTAAGTATTTGAGGCCAGATTTGAACTCAGGTCCTCCTGACTTCGGGGCTGGTGCTCTATCCACTATGTCACCTAGCTGCCCCAAAATTTCTTTTTTTTTTTTTTTAGCAGTTTCTTAAAGAATAAATTTGGTAAAATGAAAAAAGATAACAACCCCTTAAAACAGAATTGGCAAAATGGAAAAAATCCACTGAACAAAAAAACTCCTCTAAAAATACAATTGGCCAAATTCAAAACGAGGTTAAAGAAAGAAAATTATTCACTAAAAATTAGAATTTGGCAATGGAAATGAATAACTTAATGAAACATCAAGAAGCAAACAAAAGCCAAAAAAAGAAAAAAATAGAAAAAAATGTAAAATACCTCATTGGACAAACAACTGACCTGGAAAGTAGATCCAGGACAGAAAATCTAAGAATTATTGGATTACCTGAAAGCTATGATGAAGAGTAAAGGATATCTCCATTTTCTATTTGTATTCCCAGTGTTTAATACAATGCTTGACATATAATAAATGTTTAACAAATGTTTTTACATCCTGTTCTATAAAAGGAAGTAAAATGGGTTCATAGAACTGTTAGAGTTGAAAGGCAACATTTAAGCTTCATATTTTGTAGATGGGGAAACTGATATTTATAGACATGAAGTGAATTTACGTAATTTTTTAAAAACAATAAATAGAACTAAAAACCAGATATCCTGACTCCTATTCTTGTGTCCAACTTTAACAGTAGTCAAAATCATCCTATCAACCCAAAGTTGGTTTCTTTACTAACAATATCAACAATATTTTATGTTTGTAAGATATTTTTGCGAATTTCCAAGTAAATTTGGCATATATATTTTCCATTTTATCTCACACCACCACTTCCCCAAAGTTTAGTGATGATGAAAATTAAGACCAGGAAAATTAATGATTTATTAAATAATTCCTCTAAAATAATATGCTAGTTAATAATGGAAATGGGAACAATCAAGCTCCTTGACTCTTAGGCCCGTGTTTTTTATGCCAGACCACAATGAGTCCATTTCTGCATGGTCTGAGCAGGCTGCCAACATAAGCAGACTCTTTGTTATATACTGTATTTGGGTAATTCAGTCTGTAAGTGACACTGTAGCCTTAAGTCTCTGTAGCAGAAGAACAAGTGGCTACTGTATTTAATTTTATTCCTTAATTCATAATTCTTATCTAAATATCAAGCACAGGGACAGCACAAGGTCCTATGTTTTGGGAAAAGGAAAAGAGATTATCTAATTTAATGTCTTCATTTTATTGAGAAAGGTACTGAGGGCCAGTGAGGTCAAATGGTCTGCCAAAAGAGATAAAGGTTGTTGCTACTGTTTTTGTTCTTGAAGAGGATCATGATATCAGGGAGAAAATTCCAGGACATGCAAATGAATTGGATTTAAGTGATGGAAGCTGTGCAAGGTCACCTGCCTCACTTTCCCCTCCAGAGACATCAGGCTCCAGTGGCCAGATAGCTATCAAAATGACCTGAGATGGAGACAAGGTAGTAGTAAACAAGAGCTCTAACTCTGAAGCCAGTGCTTTTCCCACTACAAAAATTATATAAGAAAACAATGCTGCTAGTCAAATGATTCTTTACTTAGTTCTTCTCCACCTTAAACCCAAAGCTAGGATCAAGGATACTTAGCTGATATGAATCAAATTCTCTTCCATGTGAACTTGACACCTCTGCTTAACAAGTCACACAATCGATAGATCAGCTCAAGGTAGTGAGAAGGACTAAAAGGAAGATGATGAAGATGGATGGCAGCGATCTGGAAAAGGCTTGCAGCTATTTAGTCAACATTTCCAATAGCCCTGGGAAGTCTTTGTTTGGGATGAGATTACATTCATCTTGTAGAGTTCCCTAATGCACTGTTTGGATGCTCAACTATTAGTTCTACTTCTATTTTGTACAAACTTTTTTAAAAAAAATTAGTTTTGGGATAGCTTTATAGCACAATGGATAGAGAGCATAGTGGCCCTGAAATCAAGAGAACCTGCTTTCAAATTTGACTTCAGATACCTAACACTTAGTAGCTGTGTGACCCTAGGCAAGTCACTAAACTCCAACTGCCTCAGGAAAATAAATAAATAAACTTTATTTTATTTAACTTTAAAAATAAAAAAAAATTAGTTTCAAAAGCAACAGAAAATAAGGAAAAAGTGATGCCATTGGTTTCCTGAAATATAGATCTTAACAATGACATTACTTCATTTTTTTTAAGCTTCAGAAGTTTAAAAATTGAGCAATTAAAAACCACATAAAGATATTCAGTAAATGGATCTATTAGTTTTATTCATTTAGTTATTCATTTTTATATGTACTTATAATCACTCCTTGACTCTGTCTTTCCTTCTCCCGTGTTGAACAAAAAAGAAAAAAAATCAAAGAAATCCTTCATAATTAATATGTGTAGTCCAGCAAAACAAATTCAATCAACTGAATTAAGCAAATGTTAATTTGATGCAAAAGTGGATTTCCACAAATGTTTTACAGAGGATCTATCAAAGGTACAAGAAACAACTCATAGAAGAGGTAAAAAATGTTAGCACTCTTTGTATCCTACAAGATGTCATTTTTGTGTTCCTTCTTTTTTTCAAAATTGTAAATTTTACTTGCTATCCAGCTTCCATCACAAAATTAATAAATGATGTTGCAAGTTTTCTGCATTAACACCAAGTAGGTAGCACTACAAATGTATTTGAAACAGCACTATGGTCTCTTAAAACAGTAAGGAATATAAAACATGACCTAAGGGAAGGAACATGGGACTGTGGGTCAAAGGATCAGAATAACAGATCTACTAATGTGATTGTAAGCAAGTGAACCAGTCTTTCTGAGCCTCAATTTTCTTATCTGTAAATGTGTATGTAAAATAAGATGATTTGTAAGATCCTGTCTAGCTCTAAAATCCAAGCAAACACATATATTACTTTCTCAGTGATTCCTCTGTCCTTCTATGTGTATGTTTCCACTTATTTTAAAGTTTTATAATGTTATGCTACAGTTCTCTTTTATTGTCCTGACTCAGTTTCCCTAATTATCCTGACCCAGTCCTAACTCAGTTTCTCTAATTATTCTGCTTCAGTTTATAATTATCAGCTCAAAGCTCAGTCCTGCAAAACCTCCCTCCCTCTTTATCAGAATATTTGATAAGGATAAAAGATCTTATGTTTTAGAATATCAGAATGCCTCTTCCCATCCCAAGTTATCAGAATGTTAGATAACGTCTTATCAAGATGCCTCTCCCTGTCTCCCGGGTTTTTCTCCCCATGCCTCCCCCTCACCCTGTCAGAATCAGATTGTCAGAGTCCTGTTCCCTCTCTCAGCACCCTGGCTCTGCCCCTGCCTCAGTCTATCCCCTGAGATATAGCCATGTGTATATATGTCATTGAGAACTCACATTGTTGACTGGATTCTTGGAGACGATAGTCTCATTCAGCCCTGGGACCAAACCATGGATCCATTTGGTCCCAGTAAATGTTTTGCTTTTAAATAAATTATTAAATACTCTCTAATTTCTGTCTTGCCTCAGATTCCCTGGCATTACACTATTAAAAGTAAACATTGAATAGCCAGAAACTAAATTACCTAAAATGCTACTTTCCCATCATCCAATTCTCTGTCTTTACTGTGACAGCAATTACCCAGAAATCGTTGCTGCTATTCCTTTTACACCTCTCATCATTTATTAAAATCATAGAAGAATTTTTTGCTTTAAACACTCTTTTGCTTTAAAAACATTTAACCCTCTTCCTTTATGGCACAGAGGTGGAAAGATTATCAAGACTAAACATTGGATATCTTATCAGATATTGTCTCAGTACTAAATGGCTCCTATTAATTGTTTTTCTTTATCAAAAGGTAGGCTTCAGTCTGGAAGAGGATAGGAAATGACTGTGATATAGAGACAAAAGGCATCAGTAAGACATATTTAATTGATCTGATAAATGAAGCATAATCCCTATAGGCTATACCATTATAAATACAGCCCATAACCTGCTCACCTTTCAAAAGAAATTATTTTTCACTACAGTATATCAATGGCAAAAATAATAGAAAGAAATAATAAAGGAAAGGAAGAAAAACTCAGTCATTTCATTTTTAAATCAGGATTTTTTTTCTCACCTTGATGAATGGTGCTTAGAGCTGTCTTTCTTAGAAAACAAAGATTCCATATAAGAAATCAACTACACAAAACAAGCCTCTTATAATTGTACTATACAAATTAATTCACAGTGACCACTTCCCATGAACACTTTACAAGTGAACTTTTCAAAATAATTTGATTTTTCCAGTCAATTTTCTAGTAATGAATGGAAATTCCACTAAATTAAATTACCTCAGATTGCCAAAGGGTGTAGTGTTACCTCCAGGCAAATTTCATTCTCTGATTTCTACATTAGGGAGTGGCACATTTTGACCTGTCACCAAACAAAGCCTCAGCCACAATAGAGTCACATGAAGCCATCTCTTTCGCCAGCTGCATACTTCCTGAAATTTCATTCACCAAAAGGTCAGGAACTTAAAGTTCTGGAACTCTTTATAATGATGTTTCAGGAAAGTCTTTGATGTTTAGTTTGTTCATGGCATTTTGCCTGTGCTATACTGCTATCTAAGACAAATGTTCCATTCCTTCAGTTTATCGTGAGGACATTTCGCTCTTAAAATTATTACTCTATGTTCAGTGTACCAAGTCTTTGTGAGTGTTTCAGGTATTATCTTAATACCATGTGGGATTACAAAATTTCTAAGGAATGTTCTAACGCTGCCAACTGGAAAGTTATCATGTAGTTTTAATATTCAAGACAAAATTTACTTCAAAAACCACTAGAAATGAAAACCAAAAGGAGCTGTCCATCCTGAAATTTCTTTTACAAAAACCTACTCAAGGAATTTACATTCCAACTAGGGAAAAATTCCCTAGCAGACTTTGCATTTCTAAAAAGCAAGACCTTGATTTGGGAAATCTCCAAAAATATCATTTAAATTTACAATCCATGTAACTCCATTTACAAGATAGATCTATGATCATGTAATTTTTTGTTTGCATTTTTATTTTCTAAAAGTCATTTATCATTCACAGTGCTGTTGATTAAAGGAATCATGACACCAGTTCATTTGGGGAAATCTGAAACTCTTAATTCAGTTAGTCAAGAATGGAGGAACATGACTTGGAAGTGCTTTAGACAGACAAGATCCTATAAAATTTCCAAATCATACGTGCATATATTATCTCCCTGATGCGCTCAGAAAACTCTGGGAAGTCTCCCATAAACTCAAGCAAAGTGAAACATATTGTATACAAAAGTAATAGTAATATTGCAGGATGGTAGGCTGTAAATGACTTTGCTATTCTCAATGATACAATGATGCAAGACTACTCTGAAGAATTTAGGATGAAAAATGCTATGTATACTGAGAGAAAAAACTGATAGTGTTTGAATATAGATTGAAGCATACATTTTTAAACTTTATTTTTCTTGAGGTTTTTTTGGGGGGAAGAGATTTATGTTTTCTTTCAGATATGACTTATGGAAATATTTTGAATAATTTTACATATGCCTTATCAATAGGGAGGGGAAGACTCTGGAACTCGAAATTTTAAAAACAAATGTAAAAAAAGTTTTATATATAACAGGGGAAAATAAAAATGATCTTTCTCATGCAATGTTTCTTTCATAACTTTTTACAATAAGTTCCCCATTTTAAGAATACAAGAAAAGCTTAAAAAATGTAATTGTGAAGAACAATCAGTTCTATTCTATTATCACCTTGTTACACTTGGGGGGAATATTTTATACTTGATAATTTCTTTAACTTTACCCATAAGCATTCAAACCATACATATACAATATATTATAAGATGGAGAAAGTCATATACTGGCTAATTATTTTATCTCTGTCAATGAAAGGAAGTGTATGTTGTGACATCCTGGGAATTAGTAATCTAGAAGGGAAGTACCCAACAGATTGGATATATTTTATAAAAAAATACTAAATATTTACTATGCATAAAGAAGACAGGTATTAGTTTGAGGGGATAAAACAACAACAACAAAAAAGAGATAACAATTTTTTCCTTCAAGAAATTCATGAGCTAGTAAGAAAGAATAGGACAAGGATATAACCATAACACAAGTTATAGTATGATGATTAAGTGGAAAACATCATGAGTTTTTATTTTATATAATTAGAAATTAAGGTATAACTTAAAACTATGTAGACCAGGAAAATCTTTATTGAGTACATAATACTTAAGTTGATCCATGAAAGAAGAGATTTCAATGGGAAAGCATGCATGGGTTAAAACAGAGAGAATAACAGTATAGAGAGTTAGGGATAGATAAAACAAAGTATGAATGTAGGAGAAGCCAGGAGGGAAATCAAGACAATAATATTTCATTTTGTCTATAATAAATAATTCTTAAAAGGGAATTCCATCGGATATGACAAGATAAAAGGAAAAACTGGCCCAGGTTGCAAAAAAATCTAACTACCAGACTTAGAGATTTGTATTTTATTAGGTAAGCAGTAGGAAACAACCACAGGTTTGGCAGCAGGAGAATGACATAATGAGACCCATGAATCAGCAGGATTATTCTGGAAACAGTGTAAAGGATGTATCAAGAAGAATAGAGACTGGAGACAGGAAGAACATTGACTATCACTGTAATTAGGGAGGCAGTGGTGCCACAGAGAACAGGTTAACATGCCATGAGTAATTTTCTTGGCATGTATAACAGGAATTTAGATAGTATGTTTAAAAAGGCATAGTTATGGCTGCCTGAACAGGCTTCCCACTTTCCACACACCTACTCTTAGCAGAACCTTGAAGTTTGCACCAGACTTAGATGATAAAAATAAAATCCAATGATAAGTTAAAGCAATTACTTCATAGACCTCAGAACTTCACAAAAATGGAGCCAGAATCCCAGAATTCCACTGACAATAGGGAAGCCCCTCCTCCATGCCCAGCAAAGTCAGCACCAGTGTGAAGATGGGAGACATGTAGCTTCTAAAGCTCTGTGTCCAGAGACAGCAAAAATGGAGTGGTGTTCCTCTGAGAAAGCTCTGGACTGGTCAGAAAGTGTAAGGATGGAGACTCTGGAAATTCTAGGACCAGCAGCAGATGACCAATGATCAGTGACTAGTGACATCAATTCATTGATAATTAGCTAACCAGTGCAATTTCACGGAATAGGTCAGGACAGCCCAGGAATTTTGAATTTCCTAACAATATGTCCTGAAATGTCAGCATTTGAACACTTTGAACTTCAAAGATCCAGGTGAGGTAAAGGTCAGCACAAGAATACAAGGAATTCAAGACGAGATCAAGCAGAGCCAACTTTTATGTGCAACCCATATAAAAGTGCAGCAACAGGTCAGACCTGGCCCTGGCACAAAACAACAATTCAGGATCTAAAGCTAGAGTAAATCAAAGAAAATAATTTAAAAAAAAATTAAACAGTACCAAAAAATATTGCAAATCTAGAGATCTTCAATTAGCATTTACTTCACAGAATTGTTGTAATGATCAAATGAAATAATATTTGTAAATTGCTTAACACAGTATTTGGAATATAATGGGCACTTAAATTCTTGTTCCTTTTCTCTTTTTCTTCTTCTTACTCCTCTCTCCTCCTCCCCTAAAAGAAATGAATAACTTCATAATAACTATAATCAGAAGCCAAAAAAAAAAATGTTTTTCACAAAGAAAAAAAAAATTTACTCTGCAAAGCTGAGTCACAGAAGAGAAAATGGATCTTTATTGAAATAGAAGACTTTCAAGCATTCCTCATGTAAAAAGTAGAGCTGAGTAGGAACTTAGAAATGCAAACACCAATCCAAAAATATCTAGAAAGGTATTTTGAGCAACTGGATGATGAGGCAGTGTTAACATTTTAATAGGAGAGAAGAAACAAGAATATTAATGTTTTCAAAGGGTACTGAAGAAGTTTTGTTCTTTTAAAGATTACTTTGGTTGTATTGGTTCAGTTCTGAAGGTTATAAGAAAGAGAAAATGTAACAGGGTAAATGGAACATACTTGTGTAGAAAGGAAGAAGAAAGGATAGAAGTTACTATTCTCATGACCAAGGCATTTGGGAAGAGTTCAACATATGTGAATATACACATCTTACAGAATGTAGTATAGAAAGACATCAACAGAGAAACAAATAGATAATGAGTTAAGAGATAGTATAATATTGGGGAAGAAATAGTTACAAGTCAAACAAACTTTTTTTTTATCTTAAAGAGAATTAAAAGCTGGAGGAAGTAGACCTAAGAACTACTATCTAAAGGGATGTCTTAAATTGGCTTTTGAAAAATTAAGGACTAGTTGAGGAAGTTCAACCATTCATGATATATGAATGTAATATTATATTTTATGCAATGAGAAATTACAAAAGACATGATTTCAGATAGCATTGGGAAGTATAAAGTGACATGAATGAATAAGCAGAACCAGAACATTTTTTGCTTTCTTTTTTTTTTGTTTTCCCCGCACTCAATAGTATATTTTTTCAATTATATATAGTTTTCAACATTTACTTTTATAGGATTTTGATTTCCTTTTTTTTCACTGCTTCCTTACCATTCCCCTCCCCAAGATGGCAAGCAATCTAAATTTTACACATAGAATCATATTAAACATATTTTCACATTAATCATGTTATGACGGAAGAATCAGAGCAAAAAGAAAAACCCATGAAAAAGAAAAACAATAACAAAAAATAAGGAAAAAAGTATGTTCTCATCTGCATTCAGACTCTGTAGTTTCTTCTCTGGAAAGTATTTTCCATCATTAATCTTTTGGAATTGTCTAAATCATTGGGTTTTTCCCAATTGTCTAAACTATTGGGTTGCTGAGAAGAGCTGATTCTATCAAAGTCGATCATCACAGTGTTGCTGTGTACTATCTACACTATGTATTATGTTCCAAAAGAATTTTTTATATAAAAACAGTAATGTTGTAAGCATAAACAATTAACCTTTTCACCATAAGATTCTTAAATCTATAAGTCACCAAAACATTAAATCAAATCCTGATTTGTAGCATTTACTAATTTTTGAGATATAAATGGTCACACTGAGAATTTGAGAATCTAAATTCAATATGCAGGAGCACACGCACACATACACATACACACGTACACATATACACACAAAAGGATACACCCCTGTTCCTGAAATATAACTGCCAGTGGGACCTGTGGCAAACTATTTCACATCTCAGTGCCCTAGGCCACTTTCTAAGAAACTAATTTGCAGAGCAACTGCATTGGGAGAATTATCTTACTGGAAGTTCCCTACATAGATGAAATCATAGGTCTAGTCTTCCCCCTCCCACCCCAAAAAAAATGAAATTAAAGGGAAGGAAGCAGTAGCTATTATCAATGATTTTGGTAGTTGCCTCTGTACAGATTCAGCTTATTAGTAAAGAGAGACTTGACTCACATAAGACTTGAGGTACAGGTATAATGTAGATATCTCAAGGAGTTTTCCCTTATATAGACATTCTTGTGTAACTTCTTATTGGAAAGGCAGCCACAGGGAGAGATGTGTGCAATATTAGGCACAAAAAAGGTGATTGACCAACAACAGACATTAGTGACTATATTAGCAACTATGACAAAGGATACCTAGATTTCCCTGCTATCCCAGCATTTTGTAGCTTGTAATTATACTTGGAATTCTACTACACTGGAAATTCCAAAACATGTTTGTTATGGTGGGTAGGGCCTATTTCCTGAAAGTGATAAAGTAGTTTAGCTTTTAGATATAGCTAAACT
Source organism: Antechinus flavipes (assembly GCF_016432865.1). Classification (NCBI taxonomy): domain Eukaryota; kingdom Metazoa; phylum Chordata; class Mammalia; order Dasyuromorphia; family Dasyuridae; genus Antechinus; species Antechinus flavipes. The sequence goes on along the minus strand of NC_067402.1, from coordinate 140,781,218 downwards.
ATATTCTATAATGGTGATAGAACTGAGACTCCACATCATATGTGTTGAGAGTTCTACACATTATACCAATTGGGAGGCTATAATATGCCCGGAGAGAGATCATTAGTGCCTAAGGTGCAATAGTTGCAATAGGAAGAAGGAAATAGTAGGGGGAATTATTACTCATTTAAAATCAATAGGTCCTAGCAATAATGGGATTAAGGAAGGGAGTGGGATCAGGGAAGTGTCAAAAATAAATATGAGGTTTTCATTTTAATTGGCAGAGTAGTGATATCATAAAAATAAATAGGCACTGTTGAAGGAAGGGCAAATTTTCAAAAGGTGATGAGTTGATATTTGTACATTTAGCTTGAGATGCTGGCAGGACATTCAGGTGAAAATTTGGAAACTGTGCACTGGACTTCAGGATAGAAGTTAAAACAGGGTGATATTGAAACTTAACTGCATAGAAGTATTAATTGAAGGATGGAAATAGAGAATATCCACAAAGGAGATTTAGACAGAGAAGAAAGTTGAGGATAGACTCAGGAGTGTTACTTATATTAAAGGATTAGGAAGAGAAAGAGAAAGTTGTAGAGGCAGAGAAAGTGTGAAAATACTTGAAAAATTACTTGAAAGTACTTCAAGTAGGTAGGAGGAGAATCATGAAAGTATAAAATACCAGAAGCCAAGGGATGATAAAATATTAAGGAGATCCATCAATAGTGTCAAATACTATAGTTAATTTAAGAAGAGAAATGAGGATTGAACAAAAAAAATGTCTTTGGATACGGAATTTATTACTAACCTTGAATAGAATAGTTAAATAAAATGATGAGGATAGAAGCAAGATTATAGAAAGTTGAGAAGCAAGTAAGTGGTGAGGAAGTAGAGGGAGTAGTGATCATACTTCCTGCATATGTTCTTAACTTGGAGTCTGGGTATATATATATATGTGTGTTTACAATTTGATCATTTTATTTCAATATAATTGTAATTTTATGTAACCCGACATTTCTAATTTATGAATTAAAAATAAAACTTTACTCTGTAAAGGAATCCATAAGTTTCACCAAATTATCAAAGGGAACACAACAAACAGTGAACTACCTCTGTCCTTAAGACTTAACAGAGAATTTGCTTAACAGAGAAATGATAACTTAAGAGAGGTAGCAAGGTATAGTATCTGAGTATAGTGAAAATGAAAGAGAAAAAGTGAAAAAGTCCAAGAAGGTAATTGGTGAAGACACAGGAAGACGAAATAAACTTGATAAGAATAGGCTTCTCATTTTTTTGAGACCAGAGAAGGAGGAAAGAAAAGATAAAGATATTGAGCAGTAATACTGAAGAAGGAAGAAATGAAGTTCTGGCCATTCATGAAATATGTTTTCTTTCATTGTTTATTCAAATAGGAGGCAAGATGTTTGCTAAAAGAAAACAAACAAATGCAGAATAAAACTGGGTGTTTGAGAGATGTGGAAAGATTTTTAACAATCATTGTAATGAATAGGCTAAGTGAGTATGGAGATAGGGGAAGTATGCAGTTTGTTTCAAAACATAGTTTCCTAAGTCCTATCAAAGGTAAATGTCCCCAGGATTTCTCTTTTCCTATGTCTGTTGTGTTCTTTTTTTCCCCTGCTCTTAAGTGAATGAATATTGGAATCAGAATGTCCGCATGGTAAAAATGTTACATAAAGGGGCAAGGAATTCAAGGTTGCAGGGCAAAACAATCTTGAAATAGGAGGGGCATAATTGTGAAATCTGACCATCTATCCTCCATACTATATGCCGGTATTATAACTGACTAGGTTAAGCAGCAGGAGTCTTGAGGCACTAATTGCTTTTCTTCTTTCCCTTTCACAGGATCAGGAATTTCACTACTGCCTTTCTAACTCATTAATTTTGTTAAGTCTAAAAACCATGATGAAGATAGTGTGTTAACATGGCATAATGAGATAATGGATGAGGAAAGAGCAATGGCTAACAGGGGCTCAGAACTTCAAGCATACACAATCTACTCCACTGGATGGCGATCCACAATGAACCATGGGGAACCTTAGTCCATAAGTACATGATGCTGTGTAACAGAAGGCCTGTCCTCAACTTCAGAGCATGCTCAAAATTTCTGTGACTGTTTCTTATCCACTTACCATGTAGTGAATAAATGCCTTTTTAAAGTTGGAACTAAGTGTGTGTGCAAAAGACTCAGAGAAAATTTTCTCTCTCTCTGTCTCTGTCTCTGTCTGTCCCTGCCTCTGTCTCTGCCTCACTCTTTCTCTCTCTGTGTCTCTCTTCCCCCTTATATTCCTTTCCTCTTCCCTGCCCCATAAACTTTCAAATGAGAAAAATGAACTGCTATGGGCTGCTAGGTGATAGTAAGGTCTCTGACTCTCACATTATCATCATCATGAAGCTGAAAACACTTAGCTCTTTTCCTATCTCTGTTTGTTTCTTTTTTTTTTTTTTTTTCTGATCTGAGATGAATGAGTATTGAAGACAAAATGAACCAAGTCATCACCCTATGAGTTTTGAAACAGTAAAAGAACTAGAGACATCCAGGAAGAGGTCCATAGCAAAGTTTGTCAGTAGCTGAGCCCAGTTTAAGGAGCTGAGAAATGAGCAAACACATGATGGGATGCAGCAATAAATGAAGCCAGGTGCTGAAAGACTCTGCTGCACGAGCACAGGTGGACTCATCCACTGGATATACCATACTCAGAAATGAACTTGGTAGGAGTTTCTCAGTAAGAGCAAAACACTGCCCAAGTCAGAAGTATCCCTTTCTTGTAATGGGAGGAATGTTTTGTAACAACCACTTTAAGTCTGAGCCCACTCTCTCCAAACCAAGGTATAAAATGGATGGTTTACTTATATTCAGAGACCTATTTAGCACTTTTGTTCTTGCTAGATTTTGTCAACAAATATCTCTTTGTAAAATCAATTGATTCATTTACATTGAGAAGAGATAAACCAATGGGAACTCATTCCTGATTAGATCTGGGAAAACAACCACTAGATGAAAGATATTGGAGAAAACACACAAGTTCAGAATTTGACAGAGATAGCATTAGAAAGACCCCTTAGCCTCTTATGGGTACTCCTAGAATCCTGAGAACAAATGAAATAATAATCTTCTTCTGGGAACCCTGCCTTCCAGTGCAAGTGTGGATTGAGAGAATCCCCAAAGCTTATAAATGTTCTATAATGGAGTGGTCAGGGGACACTTAAAAATAGGAAAAGGATGTCTCCAGACCTTTGAAGGGAGCAAGCTGGAATATTTGGAAAACTAACATCTTGAAGTAAAAAGAATGCTGAGAAAGAAAGGCCAGAGAATTGGGGTCCAGTTCTAGTTCTCCTATCAATTTGTCTCTTTAGATAATTATATTTCATTCATATAACTCATCCATTTAAAAAAGAATGGTTACTGACATGAAATATAACTAATAATCCCACTTTATATTGGAGAGCTCAAGGGAAAAATTTAGGGTGCTGATGGCTGGAATTACTTAGGCTTGCATTAGGATTTACATGATTGCAATGAGCAAGAAGCCAATAAACTATATTAGCCTTTTCACTTTCACTTTTCCTAAGAGACAGTGGAGCTCAGGGTAACTATGTTCCTAACTGTCATGGCATAAGATTAAAAGGGATCATAACGTTTAAATCTGGAAGAGATTTAGAGACCATGGTGTGCAATATTCATATTTTACAGATCTGCTATATCTAGAAGGAAACTACTGTCTGGAAAGGTTAAGTAACTTGTCCAAGTTCACAAAAACAGTAAGAATCATAACTAGAATTAGAGCAAATGTCCTTTGACTCCTTGGTTTGCCAGGGTAGAAGAGAAAAAAAGGCTTGTGCTAAATAAGTAGAAGGAAATTACAAAAGTGGCTTAGAAGGGCTTGGACTAGTAAATGAAGGAAAACTGAATTTGGGAAGAAGGAATCTGGAAAAAATTAAGGAAAATTTGAAGAAGAAAATCTGTAGTCTCACATCCTGATTCAGAATCTGTTTCTGGGTTGATAAAGGAAATGAGATCAAGAACAATTAAGAAGGATCAATGAAAATTTAAGGATTACTACCTGAAGAGGTAGCCTTGGGAAAAACAAGAAAAAAACAATTTAAGATAAGCAAGAAAACTTTAAGAAGAACAGAGAGAGTGTAAAGAAAATTAGAGTTCATTGATAATGGAGCAAATTGGTGGGATTAAAGGCTATTGCCAAGTTGAAGGGGATAAAGTTATGACTGCGAGCTAAAACTTCCAAGAATAAGGAAAGGGAAGTTAGTTGAGTTGCTATCTTATTATAGTTGATCATTGACAGTAAAAGTTGTAATCGGTTACTTAGGGTTCAAGAATTAAAATCCAAAATGAACATTAAAAACAATGTTAAAAATCTCAAAATTAGGTTTAGTGATGGGATCCAAGCCAAACAGAATATGGGCTAATCTCCCTCCTGGAAGGAGGTACTCAGTGAGGAAATTAAAGAATGAGAAGAAGGGATTAAAGACCAAAGAATTTCCACAACCTAGATAGATTGTTAGGAGAAATGAAGTGTTTTTAAAGGATACAGGCTTCAAATGAGGGAGAGAAGAAAAGAGTTCCAAAGGAGACAAAGGGAGATTTGATCTTAAAATCTTGGAGAGAAAAGGAGTGTTTTATAGAAGAAAAAGGATAGGAAAAGGACAGCTAAATAAGTAGAAAATAGGCATTTGAGACTGTTCCTGAAGAAGAAGGAGGGAGTGATGTGTTCTGAGAAGGAATAAGCTGCTTCTCCTCCAAAAAATGACATATAAAAGCTCCAAGAAGCTATCAGATGAACAATTACCAAGTAAAGGTCAGAGGAAGCAGAGAAGAGAAATGAATCAGTTAATGAATCTCTGCTCAGAAATACTATCTGCTGATAGGAAACAACACAACAAAAACCCAGAGGATTCTGTTTTCAAACTAGGGCATCATTCAAAATATAACAAAATTTAACAAAAAGGATACTCACCTCTGGTAATCAATGTGAGCATAAATGATATTAGAGCAGAGGACCCTAATGATTTTGAAGTCTTAGGCAATAAATCAAAAACCACAGGGTCACAGATTCTGTTTTCTTCATTGAAGATAAAAGATACAGAAAAAAATTAATTTGTGAATTGTACAACTAGATAAACAGGAAGAGATCTGAGTTTCTGGATCACAATTTAAAATATAGGAATGGATCATTAAAGATGTTTGGCAAACATCTAGAAAGTTACTGGTGATTACAAAGAGCTAATATGGCATCATTAAGAATAGGTTATGCTACATTAAACTAATTTCCTCCTTTTTTGGATAGGATCACAAAACCAGTAGATGAGGGACATGCTGTAGATATAACTAGATTTTAACAAATGTTTGCATATAGTGTCTCATTTATTCTCCTTGAGAAGATAAAGATGGGTCAGATAATAATACAATTAGTTGTTGCATGGCCAAATTCATAGTACTTGTTAATGTTAACATGGTATGATGTCTCTAGAGGAGTACTGCAAGCATTTGTGCTTGACTATATATGATTAATTTTTTTTCTGTGACTTGGATAAAAGCATAGATGAAACAATTATCAGATCTATAGATGTCACAAAACTGAGAGGAGTTAACTAATAAAATAGATGATCAGATCAAGATCCAAAAAGTGTTGGCTTGAATTCAGTGAGATGAAATTTAACAAGAATAAGCATAACATTTTATGCTTGAGTACAAAAACATTAATTTGATTAATGCAAAATGGGGGAGGCACAACTAACTAGCAGTTTTTAAAAGATTGTGGGGCTTTAGTGGACTGCAAGATCAAAATATGTCAGCAGTATGCTACAGCAGTCAGAAAACCAAATGTGATCTTAGGCTGGATCAATTAAGACTAAAGCTTCCAGAAAGAAGGTGACAGTTTCACTGTACTCTGCCCTTGGTAAGCTTCATCTGGAGTACTGTAGTTTAGTTGTAGATGCCACAGTTTAAGAAGAATATTGATAAGCTAGAGAAATATCCATAAGAGGGCACTCAGGATGGTGAGAGGTTTTAAGTCCTTTTGATATGAAGACTAATTAAAGGAACTTGACTCAATTAGCTAAAAAAAAGGAAAAAATCAGGAGGAACATTGAAATATGTTTACAAGTATTGGAGAGGCTGTAATGTGGCAAAAAAAAATCTAGATTTCTTCTTTTTATCCCACAAAGGCAGAACTAGGGGTCATAGTTGAAAGTTGTAAAGAGATCAATTCGTAATTTTCAAACAATTGGAAATTTCAAAACTGGACTGGCAAGGGAATTGGTTTCCTCTTATTGGAGGGGTTCAAACAGAAGCTGGATGACTATTTGTCAAGAATATAATAATAGGAATTCATTGAATGTGTGGATCATACAAGATGACTGCTGAAGTAGCTTCCAACTGTTATCTGAGTCCAAATTCAATGATCTTTCCCTTATATTACCTGATTCACTAGAAAAGTAAAAAAGCTAAACTTTGTACAATTGAATCCAGTTAGTAATGTGCTAGATAAAGAATTGTTATATTTAAAATTGGCAATATTTTAGTATAAAAGTGGTTCCACATTTATTATTTACAAAGGAAGATATCATAGAATGTTGAGTTCAACTCTAAAACATAGAATTCATCTAATCCAAAGTTTTTATTTAACAGATGAGGAAGCTGAAATCCAGAAAAGTGATCAGGGTTTTTAACCTTTTCAGTGTCATGTATGTCTTTAGCAGTCTGGTGAAGCTTATGGACATTTTCTCGGAATAATGTTTTTAAATGCATAAAATAAAATGCATCAGATTATAAAGGAAATTATTTATTTATTGAAATATTTATGTGATTTTTATTTTCTTGAAATAAATACATAATTTTTCCCTTCCAAGTTTATAGCCTCAAGTGAAATCTATCCATGGATTCCATAATGGTCTGTAGTGCCCCTCAATTTTTGATGAAATTATTTCACATTCAGCTTAAGCTAGTGAGTAGCCAAACAGTGGCTAGAACCTGCATGTTGTGAATCATCATGTTCTGATGGTGGACAGTGATATATGTCAGAACACTGAAACAGAGTATTTACAGTGACTGAAAGATTGGCATCTCAGTATTTCTGTGCCTCATCAGTAATTGCAAATGTAGAGTTATAATTCTTATTATATAACATATCTATAAGATTTCTTCGGGTCCTTGTGTCCACATGGAAGAATCATAAATAAAATGGAATGCATAACTAAAAGGGAAAAAAAAATCAAAGAAAAAAATTCATATTGCCAAGGAAAAGTAAATCTCCAAATGATTTATATATTATAAAATAACTTTTAGGGGGATAGAATCTTTTTATATTTGAAAATTTGTTCAAGAAATTCAATCCCCTCTACCCACAGGCAATCTATCATCACTTAAAATAATTCTTTAATCATTTATTTGAATGTGGCTTTACTTCAAGTGCCCCATAAATCAAGATAATAAATATAGTCACTGCCCTAGGAGAGCTTATACTCTAAGACAGCTAATATTGATGCAGCCAGACAGATAAAGGGTTTGTGGATAACTGAACAAATACAATTAACTTCCAGATGTATTTATTATAGATATTGTCATTTATTCAAGTTAATTAAAAGCTTTTGGCTATGCTGATTCCTTACACAGCTTAGTGCTGTTTTGAAAAGCCAGCTGCAAAATATCCTCACAATATAGTTCTTAGTCTTGTCACATTTATCACACATACTTGTCCCAGACATACATACTTAAACTTCTCTGAGCAGAAATTCAAGGCATTATTTTCCTTAATATGAATAAAAACAATAAATATTGTACTTAAAAATTGAAAGGAAATTTATGAACTAACAATGTACAGTAAGTATTTATGAAGAGATATTGTATTCTCACTGAGTTAATGATTAAGACAGTAGAAAGTAGGAGGGGATAATGGTTTTACCCAGAAAGACAATATCATCATACTGAAAACAAGTTATCATTTCGTTAGATTACTAATTTGATATATGTAAGTAATCACTTGATAGAAATAAACTAAATAATGTTCTACATGATCATTCAAGAGACAACTGAAAGGAGAGATTCCAAAACTATTGATGTACATAAAATACTGACACATTATAAAACATTTCTTTGTAAAACTGACTTTGAAAAAATGACTTTTCATTTTGGGAGAAAGGGGAGAAAAGTAGTAAGAGGAGCGAGGAACTAGTGATTTCATGCTTATAGAGAACTCCCAAGAGAGATCCCTCTACTAAGAGTTCCAAGAGAAAATCCCTCTACTAATGAAGATCAGAAACTATTCTGCAACTAAGGATCCAAGAGAGTTGCCTAGGTGCACTAAGAGGTGACTGGAGTTGCATAGGGCCATACTGCCAAAATGGGTAGGAAGTTGTATTTTAATCCATCTCTTCCTGATTCAAAATCTTCCTGCCACCTCTCACTTTCTGCCTAGGTGTTTTAAAAGTGCTTGTACAACTGAACTGATTGTTTAAATTTGGGGGCTGCTGATAGTCATCAGAAGAAAGCCAACTGTCACTTCCCTTTTGATTTAAATATGCTGAAAATACATAAAGGATTTTTATTGCATTCGTGTGTGTGTGTGTGTGTGTGTGTGTGTGTCTGTGTCTGTGTCTATGTGTAGCATTGTACATACCTGGAAGGTGATAAAAATGGTAGAATTTTGTAAAGTGGCTCATCTTCAAGGTAGAAAACAGCTATATAAATGCAAAGGTATCATGATTATATGTACGTTTTACAAATTTTCAACCAATGAACATCCCTCTAGTGATTCTTGTGCTACCCTTTTATGTGGGAGCCATTTGAGTACATACCTATAGTAGGCTAAATTGATCTAATCTATTTCAATGCTTTCAAGGTTTATTTGCTCTTCAGGTTTCTGGGTGGTCATAACTGACATGCCAAATTACTGTGTGTCCTCTCAAAACATCAGTAAAGGATAATGCTTTGAAATAAAACACAATTAGTTTTTTCTAAGGACTTTTAAATGGCATTGACCGAAAAGTAATATTTTCCTCCTTTATATCTTTTCGACTCTTTTATATTATTATTTTTGGAAGCTAAAAAATACAGATTTAGATCTTTAAAAAATTCCTACTATCATGTTAGTAACAAGGACACTTGTAGCATAAATCCACTTCACTTAAATTTACAGATATTATGATAACTACTAAGGAATTCAAATATGTGTTAAGATTTTGAGGGGAAATAAATTGCTAAAGTAAAGGAGATGACATAAGAAATCTTTCTGACAATAACACAGATTTTTTAAAATTTTTAATTTTCTCCCTTCCTCCAACACCTCTCCACCTGTAGAAAAAGCAATCTAGCCTCAGACACTTAACACTTCCTATCTCTGTGACCTTGGGCAAGTCACTTAACCCCAATTGCCTCAGGAAAAAAAAAAAAAACTTTCTAGTTGACCCTGGCCTTGGTCATTATTAACTCTGTTAGTTTGACACAGCTGCCTAAGATAAAACTAATATTTAACCAGGAAAGCTTAAATTGGCCCTTTCTTCGAAGTTACTCTCATATTTTCCTATGTGGAGGACAACAGTGGGATATTCTTTTAGAAACTATCTTAAAGGAAAGAGAAGTTTCTATAAAAACAAACAAAAAAAAAAAACTTGTTCATTAAATGCTCTAAGATTAATTTTATATGCCAGTTTTTTGTATATTTATACTATGTGCAACCTTACTGATTCCTTTTAATTCATATGCTTGGAAATGATTTCAGAAACTGCTTAATTCAGCATCTTCAAATAGATTTCCAGAAAGAAAAATGAGCAGCAGAACTTCATACAATGGTAAGAATATGAAAGATTTATGTCAAACTTGAATTGTGTCTTGCCTCAAAAGGTTAAGATCATAGAGGTTTTTAAATGATGCAACATTCACCAGTAGCATACTTTCTAGTTACAAAGACACCACTGATGGGATATGAACTGGATAATTTAATTTGCCTCCCAATTTAGAATCAGGAAGTAAGCTACTGTTCTTGAAAATCTAGTTTATTAAGTTAAAAATTTTTCACTTCCTGTTATCTGGGTCTGTTTCTTAATTCCAGTCCTATATACAAATATCAATGACAAAATTTATCCATTTTCAATATTAAGTTTAAAGATCAGATTATCTTGTTATAACACAATTCTCACACAATTTTTCACATAATAGGGTTTTTTAGATTCTTGTGATACATAAAAGCCTTCAAAATAAATAGAAAAATTGAAGTTAGCATTTTATAAATGATAAGTGAATTATAAGAAAGGGGACAAGGCATTTAGCTTTCTTCTTTTATTCAATAAGAAATCTTTTAAGGGTTTACTATCTATAAGGCACATAAAGACAAAATTAAAAATAGCCTCTGCCCTTGAGAAACAATGTTGGGGCTACAACAGTTACAAAAAGAAGTACAAGACAATTTGATGAGAAAGATAGCATCATAACCAAAGGGATCAAGAAAGACTTCATTGAAGATTTGGCATTTAAGTGAATCCTTGAAAGAAACTATGCTAGAGATAAGTGCATGATTTCTAAAACAATAATGCATGAGGAGGTAGAAAAGGCATGGAGGGAGATTGTGTAATGCTGAATCTGGTGAACAGCAAAGAGGTCATTTTGACTAATGTTGCAAGATAATTGAATCAGACTGTAAAAGAGCTTTAAATACCAAGTTCCCCCTTTTTTTTTTGCCCAACCATCTTTTACCTGCTTTATCTTGCCATGCTGAAAAAAAAAAAAAAAAAAGATAATACTCTGGAGGATTTAATCCTTTAGGCTCTGGAAATCCTACTTTGGTACCCAATTATCCTGATTGGCAAGTGCCTCATAGAGTATTAGCCCAACTCCAAATACTGCTTCACTCTATAGCTCCACTAATCATTCCTGAAATTTTCCGAAGCAAAATACCTTTCTCTTACCAACTCTTTTCTACATGTCATCTATCCCTATTACAAAATCAGTTCTTTAAGGACAAGAGCTATCTTCAATTTTGTCTTTAAATCCCAAAATTTAGCATGAAATCTAAAAAGCACTTAATAAATACTTTTTTCATTCATTCATTTATTAACATAGGAGTTTTAATCTTATCTTAGAAGGATTAGGGAACCATTGGAAATCTCTGAGCAGAGAAATGACATGGTCAGATCCTGGCTTTAGGAAGAACTGTATAAAGGATAGATGAAAATACCAGATTCAGAGAGAACAATTCAAAATTCCTGTAGGAGATCCAAGTGGGAGTCTTCACACAGGCAAGTGGAGGTGTGAAATGTATCATAGGAGTGAGAATAGGAATGATTATATAGATTTAGGAGTCATCTGTATAGAGATGATAGTCAGTTCAAGAGATTAATTAAGTAGGAAGATATAGACAGATGAGAAAGTAGCTCACAAGAGAACCATTGTTTGAAAGATTGATAGCAAATGGGACTAAAAGAGAATAGTCCAAAAGATAAGAGGAAAAGCAGAAGAGACCAATATCAATAAAAGCCAAAGAAGAAAAGGGTAGTCAATAACATCAAATGATGAAGACAGAGAAAAGACAACTAGACCAAAATGTCATTGGTTACTTTTGAGACAATTGTTGAAGCAGACAGTTGGCACCAGAAGGCAGATTCTTATAAGCAACTAAGAAGTGAATTCGAGTTGAGAAAGTAGAGGCAATGAGGATATCTATTTTAATCATTTTTTAAATTATATTGGTTTCATCTACCTATGAACAATAAATATTAATTGAATCATTTAGATCTGACTTTGTGTGAAAAATATGTGGTATTTTATACAGTTCCTTTATTTCGGCAAGTATACACTCAGATGTTTCATAGTGTCTAGGTATTTTAAATGATCTGAAACAATTTTGAACAATATTGCTGACACATAGTTTAGTTTCTCTATTTTCCACTCTTGATTAAATCTATTTTAACTTTAACTTTGTCTGAGATCATGATTACTATTGCTGCTTTTTACATAATAAATTCTACTCCTGCCCTTTATTTTTATCTTTGTGTATATACATATATATATATATATATATATAATGTTTCCTACAAACAACATATTGTTGAATTCAAATTTTTAATTTGCTACCCATTTCTCTTTTATGAGTTAATTTTCCCCATTCACATTCTAAGTTACAATCACTGGTTGTTTTTTTTTCCTTCTTCCAATTTTTTCTCACCATCCTTCTCACCCTGTTTATCTTCTCTCCTCACTCCTCGGTTTTTCTCGAGGTAAATTACCTTGCCCTCTATTCCTTAAACTTGCTACCCCTGTAAAAGTCTCTCCCTTATCCTCTCCTCCAACCCATTAATCTATATATCCTTGCCCTCTTATTTCTTTCTGAATTAGATTTTTACACACACACATACATACACATGCACACACACACTTCTCTCTTCCCCACTATCCGCCTTCCCCACTATTAATTTCTGCTGTATCAATTCTTCCTTTTATGCTTCATTTGTATAATTATTTCTTTTAATCACTCCCTACACAATTTTATTTTTTTAGATTATAGTCAGCTCAACCCAAGCCTTTCTTTCAGGCTTTTCTTTCAAACTACTCAAATAATGATGACCATCATAAGAATACTGCTAATATTTTCACATATACAAAGTAAACAATTTAACTTTATTGAGACCATTTTAATTGATCTTTAATGTTTACCTTATATTTCTCCAGGATGTTATTTATCAAGTTCATTAAATATCCTTTTTTCCATTTAGGATTATACTTAATCTTGCTGGGTAAATTACCCTTGGTTGTAACTTCCGCTCTTTTGCTCTGTGAAATACAGTCTTTCAAGACCTATGATCTTTTAATGTAATAGCTTCTAGGTCTTATGTAATTCCTATTGATGTTTACATTTTTTCTCATTTCTTCCAATATTTTTCCTTAACCTGAGAGCACTGAAACTTAGCTATACGATTTGGAACTATGCTCAAAAAGTTATCAAACTGTACATAACTTTTGATCCAGCAGTGTTACTACTGGACTTATATCCCAAAGAGATTTTAAAGAAGGGAACATGTGCAAAAATGTTTGTGGCAGCCTTCTTTGTAGTGTCCAGAAACTGGAAACAGAGTGGAGCCCATCAATTGGAGAATGGCTGAATAAATTGTGGTATATGAATGTCATGGAATATTATTGTTCTGTAAGAAATGACCAGCAGGATGATTTCAGAAAGGCTTGGAGAGACTTAAATGAACTGATGTTGAGTGAAATAAGCAGGACCAAGAGATCATTATATACTTCAACAACAATACTATATGAGGATCGTGGCTCTCTTCAACAATGAGATGAACCAAATCAATTCCAATAGAGCAGTAATGAATTAAACCAGCTACACCCAGCAAAAGAACTCTGGGTGATGACTATGAACCATTACATAGAATTCCCAATTCCTCTAATTTTGTCCACCTGCATTTTTTATTTCCTTCACAGGTTAATTCTTTTTGTACAGCAAAATAACTTTATGGACATTTATATATATATATTGTATTTAACTTATCCTTTAACATATTTTACATGTATTGGTCAACCTGCCATCTGGGGGAGGGGATGGGGGAAAGGAGGTGAAAAATTGGAACAAAAGATTTTGCAATTATCCATGCTGAAAAATTACCCATGCATATATCTTGTTAATAAAAAGCCATAATTTAAAAAAAAAAGAAAGAAACTTAGCTATACCATTTCAGTAAGTTTTCATGGAATTTCTTTCAAGTAGTAATTGAGGCATTTTTCCCTATTTTTTCTTTGCCTTCTTGTTTTAAAACTTCCAGGCAATATTCCTTGATAATTTTTTTAATGTTGTATGAAGAGTCTATATTTTTCAGGTAGTCTGACTATTTTTATGTTATTTCTCCTTGATTTGTCCTCTAGATCAGTTGTTGGGTTGTTTTTTTTTTTTTTCTTGATGAGATGTGTAACTTTCTCTTCTATTTTTTTTTTCATTCTTTGGATTTTGCTTTATGGTTTTTTTTTTTTTTCTGGTATTTTAGAACACCATTAGCTAGCCATAATCCAGTCGTAGTTTTTGAGGAATTATTTTCTTCCTTAAGTTTTTGGTTCTCTATTTCAAGTTAGTAAGTTTTCTTTTCATAATTTTCTTAATTCTCTTAGGTTATTTTTTTCTAATTTTTCCTTGATCTCTCTTACTTGATTTTTAAAATTCTTTTTAAGTTCTTTCAAGAATTCATTTATGTGCTAAAGGCCATTTGGCATTTCTTATTGTTTACAATAAGAAAATGACAATGAGAAAGTTTACAATGAGGAGTAACTTTTTTAATTCCATTATTTTCCTCTGAATATGAAACCAGATCTTCTCTATTCCCTTAGTAACTATATATAGTTAATTGTTTCTCCTTGCTTACTCATTTTTCTTTATTGTTTCATTTATTTTTTAGCATACCTATTAGTATATTCAAGGTGTAATCCCAACATATAGTACTCTGCTCTCCTTCCCAAGTACCCACAGTCAACGGAATTTATACTCCTTGTTACTGTATCCAGGTGTATGATAGCTTCTTCTCCCTCTACTCTGGGACTCATCTGGTCAGGCAAACAGTTTGGTGTTCATCCTGAGACAATGGAAGGTCTTTCAGTCTCTTTTCCTCAGTAGTGAACCCCAACACTGTCTGCAAAAATGAAAGTTTCTAAGCTGAGGCTGCCTCTCAACTCAACTCTCCACAAGATTGCTGTTTATTGATTCTGCAAAGTAGGCCTGGAGGTATTTGAACTTCATTTTGTTCTAACTTCTGCCCATTGACATTGGATCTTTCCTGGGATCTTAAATTGTTTTAGGAAGACAACTGCATTAACCATGTTCATTTCTGCAGCTCTAAAGTGATGATCAGAGTATTTTTGTGGAGGAAATTTGGAAAGCTGAAAGTTTCTTACCAAATCCGCTTTTTTCTAGAATTTTCTGACATTTTTTTCTTCAAAATCTTTACTACCTCAAAAGGTATTTAATAGTTATTTTTTTGACTTTAGCTTTTAGTTCCTTAGGGTACATAACTAGTAATGATAGTGCTGGGTAAATTATTTTCTCTAGAAAAGGATTAATTTAGATACCCTTTTCTGATCTGGGTACCTCTTTTAAACCTTGCTGCCTTTCTTTTTTGTTATGGGTTATTATTTTATTTAATTATCATATTATTTTATTGATATGTTTTAACATGTCAAGTTATTTCAGTGATCTAGATTGTCCATAACTTATATTTTCCACCTGAGTCCCACCAACTAAATCATTTATGCTCTTTGATATTCATTTTTATCCATCTGGTAAATGAAGCTAACCATGAGCTCACTCATTCCCTGCTGTTTAATGAATCACCTTCTTAGTTCAAATAATCCCATCCAAACTGGATCTAGTTTGTCTTGCCCTATTTTCTACATTGGAAGAACTGTTTCTAGAAGCATATGGAGCCAAGGAGTTATTCAGCTGCCAAACATCACCTATTAAAATGCATGTTACATTAGTTGAAACATTCAAACTGTGACTGTATTCATTGTGACTATATACGTTCCATGAGATGAATCAAAATATTAAAGTCTAGTAAATTTGCTTTGTTTTTGCTTAATGGTCACTAAAAAAATTACCCCAAAATTTCAAGTTTTATTTATTTCATAATTTTATTATTCTTATAATAAGTTTATTTTCCTAAATTAAAAACAGAAATATTGGATTGAAAATATCAGCTTCATATGCAAATTATTTTTTGCCATTCTTCTTCACACAAACATCAGCATACAAAAGCTACTACTTCATAAATTCAGTTAAATGGTGAGGAGAAGTAAAATATGGTAATTAAAAATAACTTTTGCTCTTTACCAGTTCAGAGTTTCCACTCAGGGCTTTATGAATTCTAGGTGGGATTCCAAATTAATTATAATTGAATTTTATTTGGGCTTAACCTTCCATGGCCTACATTTCTGGAATTAAAAGATTGCTTTGCAAATTTTATTTTTGAATACCTCAAATATTTCAAATAGCCTACTATATACAGCATATTTGGATCCTTCAAGTAAAATGGGAGTGTTCTGCTTTATGCCTCAGTGAAACCTTAAATGGATGTTCATAATTCTGCATGTATAATAACCAAAAAGAACTCAGACATGTTTTACAAACACTCATACAGGAAAAACACAGGATGCTCAATTTCTGGGACAGATTTAACCGATCTGCCACCTATCAAAATAATTTTTAGAAAACTATCAAAACTCAAAGAATCTTAGTAGAAAATCTGGATGAGCACTTCTGTATTTATTCACAAGTGACTAGAAAGGACAGTGGAAAATGGTCAACTAGAACATTTGCAATGCAACTAAACTAGACAAATAAATCTGAATATATGCCAGCATAGGTTCCTATCTTTAATTCACACAATTCAAGATCTTACTGTATCATGGTGCCAAAATTTACTATCTGTGATTTTTAAAAATCTTGTCCAATAACTAGATGTTTATCAAGCATCTAAGTTGGACATTTTGTATATGGCATCCAGCTCTCTATCTACGTTGTTCCAACACCATCTGTCACTTAAGCCTCCGCAGATACAAAAATTTCAATTCAAATGAATCAACTCGGCACTCAAACTAAGCTATAATTCAAATTTCGACATGAGGCTTGAATTCCTTTTCAGTGTTCTTCAACTTTGACCCAGCACTACCCCCTCCTCCTCTGAAAAGGGCGAAGACAACAGCCCAGCAAGTGGGGCAGGCAAAACAGAGCTCCTTTGTTGAAGACTTTGCTTTCAGTTTTCTATTGAGGTAAATAACTGAAAAGCCTATCCAGACTTCAGAAGAAAGCAATATAACTAGCAGGCAACTCTCTCCCTCCAAGGAACTGGAAACACTAGGATGTAACTTTGCTACAAGTCCATTTTTACCTTAAGACATAAGCACTGAAAGATTAATACATTTTTCACCTTCAAAAAATAATTTGAAATTTATGATGTGTTTTAAATGTGTAAATCTATGGAAAGAATCCAGAAAGAGTCTATAAAGTGCATTGTTTGTCTTAAAAATGAAGATTTGTTAATACTCACAACATACTGAATCCATACACTAAATTTTTTAAATGCTCTCGCCCACTTGGGAAAGTTAAATCTAATTCATTCTATGTTATACAGTGGGTGACTTCCTACAGGATTCCCTCTAATTACATTGAGCGTATATTTTCCAGGTTATATTGTTTTCAGCACACCATTCTTAGAATGTTGCGCGTAAAATGATCCATTCGCCATCACCTCTTTAATGCTCCAGTAGAATAATAGCACTCATTACAATTTATTATTTTTGCTTATATTCTTGCTATATTTCAGGCAGGGAGTAAAGGAATTCACCTCACTAAATTTTTTAATCCCAAATCACCTAGTTTTATGATGTAGAATTCCTATCCTCAAGACCAGTAAAAAAAGGTCAATTAGGTTAATGCCACATCTCTTTTTATTAATTCATCTAAGCAACTATAATTGGGTAGCAGGGGGTTATGCTGTCATCTTTGAAGATTCAATTGAAGATAAAAATGCCCTGACACAATAGTATTGTAACTCACAAGGCCAAGACAATTCTTAACATCCAATATGATGATATTTCATTCTGCTTTCAGAAATGAAATCATTTTCTTCTTTTTCTCTGATTATATAAATGATTTGGTTTTAAAGCAGTGAGAATAGTGTTTCTCTCTCACATCCCAAATTTAATATCTTTCCTTATAGTAAAAAGTAATTTGTACATACATTAAATTTGTACACACTGAATGCCTTTGTATAAAATATTCCTTTAAATAGCAAATTTCTGTTCTGGGTGAAGCCAGTTGATAAGTCATTACCACAGATTATGCTATTCATATATAACTGATGAAGGAGGAGAAGGAAGAAGAGGAAAAAAACAATAATAACAAGTATTGGGATAGGGATGGATGCTAGGCCTATGATTTCATTGTTTTGGGGATCTTCTGATGAACTTCAGTTAATACAGTTCTATTCAATTTAACAGTCTTAGAAATTTCCTTAGAGAATTGAGAAGTTAAGGAATTCATAAATGGTCACATGGTTAGGATGTATCAGAAACAAAATCTGAATCCAGATTTTAGTAACTTACAAGCCAATTCTCAATCCACTGTACCATCCTGGCTCTAATGGTATTAGTTATTAATAATATTAATACCTTAGTACAGTGGTATCAAATTCAGATAGAAATGGGATCATTAAACCACACATAAGTATCCCTGAACACATATTGACTCAGAAAACTACACATTAACAATTTCTATGTTCTATTTTATTTTTATTAACTTTATTAAATATTTCCCAATTACATTTTAATCTGGTTAAGTACCATGGCATTTGTCACCTCTGCTATAGTACACTATGCTATTCACCTGAAAAATGAGTACATTAATAATATGTGTAATATAATGATGTATTATTATAATTATTAGTTATTACCATAATTAATGATTATATTGATAAGTTACTATGACTCAAAATTAAGCCAGCAGATGGGGGAACTGATAGAGTATTGTTTCAAGTCAGAGAACCGAAGTTTAAATTTCATCTGCACTACTCACAACTTGTGTGAACTTAGAAAATCCCTTAATTCTGGACCTCTATTTCTTCATCTTAAAATGATGGAGAAAGTTAACCAGATGACCTCTAAGGTCCCTTTCATTTCTAAGTATGATATTAAGGATTTATCTTGAATCATTTATAAAGAGTACATAACATTTGATTTGAAATTTTAAAAAATCATATATGTGTATATGATTAATGTCCATTTTTCCCTCTTTCTACCCCTTTAACTTGAAAACAGCCTACTAGGTTTAAAAAAAATACAGCTTCACAAAACAGAAAGCATATTTGCTTTAATATTTTCTCTTTTCCACATTTTAAGGAAAAAATTAAGAAAAGTTTGTATTTTTATACTTTTTTTGTGCTTTGAAATCACAACTGAAATGGCCAATAATAATTTCTTGAAACAGAAAGAACTTTGCTCTTGCTATTGTAAAGTTTATGTCTTATGAGTGGAGGAGGGATGCATGATGAGTTGCAGTTCCATGAGTTGGAACACCACCATTGGGATTACAATCAGGAGACTAAGAGCATATTTGGCTAGGGAAGACAATGATCTAGAGTGACTAGATACAAGATTCGAGTTTTGTTTTGCAGAGCTGGCTACAAAGGTCATCTAGCAGGGCAATGTCTACCAAAGTAGCTCCAGATATGGCAGCATTCATAGGCAAAAGTTCAGATTTGCAAGAGCAACAGGAATGGAAACTCCAGCACAATGACAGTTGGAAAAAGTGAAAAATCCTTGAGAGATATCAAAAAACAGTATGTCTAGAGCCCACAACACTCCTAGGTGTGGCCAAAACTGAATTAAAATATAATTGATAAATATTTCACAAAATAAATAAAAATGAAATACAACAGATGTTATATTTTCAAAATAAGCCAAGAGGCAATTGACAGGGATTTTTACTTATGGCTTAGTGGTCCCCATCTCTATTTGAGTTTGATATAACTATAATAAAAGTTTAGGTCTCTCTTTTGTGACTATCACTGGTAAATTCTTTCTACATAGTTTTCTCTATTTCATTAAGCTTTGTCTTCTTCCTGATTTTTGTTTCCTTTAAATTATGATCAGTTATAAGTAATCTGTGATTCACTTCTGTTAATTATGTTCTGGAGATAGTGTGAAGGAAGGTGCCAGTGGTCCGCTTAGTATATCCAGAATTAAAGCCGATTGAAAGTATAAACTTCTGCCCAAAACATCAGGATTTTCCTAAATAGCTGAATCAATTGTGACAATTTTGTGGTTTTAATTAGGAATTTTTTTAAGGACCTAAAGGATTCAAACAGACAAATCATATAACTTGTGACCATATAAAACTTTTAGCTAATGAAGTTATTGAACCAGATTCAGGCGACTTAAGTAGTAATATTAAACTCAAATTGAAATAGGTACCACTAAATTTTATGTAAGGATCCCTATGCACTGCTTTTTGACTTAGAAAAATGACACATTAACATTATTTGTGTTTTTTTATTTGTTTAAAAATATTTCCTAATTGCATTTAATCGAGTTCAGGTTGGGCTGTGTGTGTGTGTGTGTGTGTGTGTGTGTGTGTGTGATGAATCATAGACATCTCATATGTCTTCAAGGTGAAGGGGTGGAGGAGAGGTAAGGACTAAGAGAAGATGATGTTACCTGGGTATGTCCATAAGAGGAGAAAAGTGCTGTCTGCAAAGAATATGCAGCTAGATGGATGAATTCAGGAATACTTGAAGTCAATCTGACCCCTAGACAATTACTATCTGTCTGACATTGGACAAGTCACTTAATCTCTGTCTGCCTCAGTTTTCCCAACTTGTAAATGAAGTTCCTTGCAAGGTTAGGAGGTTTAAATTAGATAATATCTGTAAAGAACTTAGTACAGTGTCAGTACTTAGTAACTGTTTGTTCCTTTTCCCTTCCTCTCTACCCACATTCATCAGATTAGAAAGAGATAGAAATTTCAGCATCTTCTTTCTTTTTTGTTTTCAACCCCAACCAACCAAATCTTGCCAGATAGTGACACCTACTATTTACAAAATTGAAAGGGTTAAATTAAAGAAATAAAACTTGCTAGTACTGGCTTCATTATTTCTAATTCCCTAAACTGAACTATGAGCTTAGGGTAAGGAGCTTTCAAGACACCTACTGTTCTAGGAATAAGTATAAGTAGTGACCTAGAGCTCAAACAGTAGCTTAATCCCTTTTCCCCAGTGATGTTTAAAGTTAAGCATCAAACCTGAAACTTGAAAGGAAAGGAAATTTTAAACATAAAGAGTAATTTCCAGTTTCTTGTAAATCATCTTAAATACATAAACAGCTGAAAAATAAGCAGTCAACAAATCAAAGGAGAAATGACAAAGGTAATCCCTATTATAATTTGCTTTGCTATTAGTTTCTGTTTAAGATGCTATTTTTTAGTAAATGTGGATGAGAATCTTAAATTTATAAAAGGTGATAGAAAAATAAGACCCCAACCTTGACATAATCTTTTATTCCTTTTTTGAGTTAAAGTATCAGAAGTCAGGAGATAATCATGTAGTGGGCAAATAAGTAAAATTATGAATTAATATGGGAATGATTTTTCATGGACTTGTTGAAGTACTCCTTTACATACTAAACTCCCTTTGTTACATATAAATATTTAATTTCTAAAGTGAGATTAACATTTAATTTTCCATGGTATAAAATAATATGATAAGGAAAATATTGAAGTAGGTTTTTTTTTTTTACTTTTACTTTTACTTTAAAAAATTGAAATACTTATGTATACTAAGTTTTGCTTAATGATGTTTCATCAATATATAATAATATTAAAACACTTAAGGATCACCTCACAAGAGAGCTTTGTAGTGCTCTTAGGCAAACAGCTGTGTTCCAATAAACCATAAATGGAAAATTCAAACTTTAATCTTTAATATCCATTCAAAACTATATTGGCTATTCTTCTGAAGCATGCAAACATTTTTTTTTAAATCATCAGTATCTTGGAACAAAATTTATTTTAAAATTAAGATTCAATTTTTCAAAATGTAATATAATTCTATAATAATAATGTAATGGAATTCTTCAATAATAAGAATGGCATAGTGGAAAGATCACAGAACCAGGTTTCTATTACTATGTCAGCCTTTTGACCTTGTCTTTTAATCCAACTTGGGGCCTCAGTTTTCTTCCCAATAATATAATCATATTGAATTAAATATTTATGATCTCTCTATATCTTTCCATTCTCTTCATCCTAACATTCTGTGATTCTATGAAATGCTAAGCAGTTTTCTGTAATGGAAAATACATTTAAAAAATTTAAATTTTGAAGAAAATTATATCCAACTACAAAGTAAGATTTTAAAATATAGGAGACAAAAGATGAAAATGTTACCCTCAGGCTACTCCAAATTCCCATTTTGAAATGTTTTCAACAAAGATATATCACATTTTTAATTCTTCTGAATCTATTTTATGTATTAAGAAACTGTGTAAACCAATATTAGGCACTTGTAAATATTTGATGGATCAAGGGATTACCTAATTTCCAAAATAATTTATGGTTTAATTGAAATCCTAATTGAACTCAGTTTCAAGCTTCAAAAATAACTTTCCTCCAAAGTCTATTAAAGTAACAAGCAAAAACTATTGAGGAAAGAAGAGCTCAATGACTTGACTAAGTGAAACTTTTCTCTTTCTCTAAAATAGCTATTAACAAACACAAATATCTTGTCCTAAATGTAAACAAAACAAAACAAAACAAAACATCTCTCTCTTTTATAGTTTCACTAGGGAACACTAATTAAAACTCTTATTTAATTAAAGGAAAGGGTTTGATTACTGGATCATAGAATTAAAACTGAAGATGCTGAGAGGTCATCTAATTCCACATTTACAGTTTAAAGAAGGGGAAAAGAGGCCTAGAAATGATGAATATTGCTCAGTGTTATTCATGAAGAACAATGAAAAGGTGACATTCAAACCCGGGGTTTCTGACTCCAGTCTAGCTGTTGTTTCTAGGATGCATCTAGAAGGAAGGAGCAATTATACAATTCAGTCCTGGGGGTGCTGGAGACAATTTTAACATGCTCTAGAGACCATGATTAAAATTTCAGTGGGATCTGAAATTGGAAAAAACTACAAAACAGGGATTGACTTATTATTTTGTTTATTATCTAGAACAGAGATGTTAAACTCTGTAAACCTCTACCCCAAGAAAATAGCCAGATAACTCCCAAATGAAGTCCAAACCAGATTAAAAATGTAATTGGGAAATGTTTAAATAAATAAATAAAATTGAAATACAACATAGATAATGTTGGTTTGTGATTTTCTAATGTCATGGTCCACTGGGAATTCTCTTTATATTTGAGTCTGACACTACCTGACTCCAGTTAGGAAAGTGTGGATGGAGAAATATTAATGGTGTAAATTAAACCTAAAAATGTTTTCTTGCTTACTTTCCCCATCTAGAGAGCCTATTGTTAAACATTTACTAGTACATCCTGCAACAAACATTTATAGAATCTTCAACTGCACCATTGCTGTCTCATACATTTGCTATAAAACTTGCTGATAGATTTAAACTTCCTTACAAATATGTCTTGTGTTTAATCATCCTCAATAACTTCTTGGAGAGGGCTCTTAGAAACAGAGCTTATTTAATTAACATGTGGAGTTTCCATAAGGTTAGAAGGTGAAAATGAAACATCCATCTGTCTATCCTTTTCAGTGGTTAAGGAAGATTTTATTCAGTAATGTTTATACAATAGTCTAATAATGGAACTTTCTTCCCAGTAATTTGCAGACCATGCTTAAAAAGTCCAGAATGCTTCATTGTGCCGACTTATGAGTTTCCTCTCCATATTCTCGAGTAAAATTCAAGGTTGTGCGTATCTCTTGGGGACAAAACTAATGTCTCTTTTCCCTGCAGTACTACTTGTGTCTACTCAGCGCTCTCCTACCAATGCTGGTTTGGGCGTACCCCAGCTCTCCAAGCTCTCACAGTCTTAGACCATGAAAGAGGATGTTTCCTGGTTCAGCAAAGACAGCTCCTTGCTCTGTGGCGTGTGGTGCCTGTTCTAAAGAGGAGCTGGAAAAGATGGGAGGGGCGGAGTGGTAAAGAGAAGTACCCGCCAGCTTTCCAGTCTTTCTTCCCAGCCTGCCCCTACGTATTGGCAACCACCCTTTAATGAGAAAATGCCTCCTGCAGGAGCCCAGAAGGAAAAAATGGATTTGAAGAACGAGCCTGAGAGATGCAGGAGCTTTCAATAAAGGTCAAGCTCCCCGACCCTCGGCCTAGACAATATCATTTCCTTACCAATGTGCAAGACTGGGGGAAATGGCGATTTCTCTTTTAACCCAAAGGGCAGCAAATCCACTGCCCATCCTCATGAATGAGTAGGGAAGAGGCAAACCTCTGCAGTGCAGCCCAGAGGCTCTTGGATTTGAATTGCAGCATCCCCGGAGTGGATAGAGTCCAGGCAGGGAGCTGGACACAGGAGGCTGGGAGCTGGACGCAGCGGGCGGCAGCAGTACCCGGGCGCTGCCCAGATGGTGCCCCTTGAAGGGAGGGTAAGTGAAGCAAATCACAGACTAGCCCAGGAACAGAATCCCTGCCTGGGGCAGTTAGTTATGAGAATGCTCCATGAAAGGGACAGGCACCAAAGGGACTCTCTAAATTCAGCTTCAAGCCTCTGCACCGGTCTTTGGCTGGTCATTAACTCTTAATGAGAGGGTAGGAGTGGAGAGACGCTCGCCCACTACCACCGGAGGCACTGGCACCTGTAGTCTTGAGCCTTCCTCCCCCGAGTACTCAACTCTCTTTTCCTACCCCCACATCTCTAATGTTCACCCACTTCGTGGATAGCTATGATCAAAGAGGGAACCAAATTTTATACTTTGTCATTTAATGTTCCACACAGGTTGGGGGGGGGGGGTAAGGGAGGGAGGAAGGGAACCAGTCATATTTGCGCAAACAATACACAACCATCTATGTGGAGGTAGACACATGCACATACACGCCCATGTACGCGCCACAACCAGCGTACTGGGGACTCCCCTTCCCTGCTGTCACACCTCGCCCCTGCGTCCGTAAGCCCCCAGCGCCAGCAAGATGCTTGCGCCGCAACAAGGAAATTCAACCTTTTTCTGCCCAAGACACACACAGAAGGCTTTCCCTAGGTGGTTCTTGGAGCTAGAAAGGTAGCACTGTTTTGCAGAACGGAAAGGAAGATTGAATTAGGAAGTTCCCGGAAGACTGGCTGCAGAAGGTGGGAGATACAGACCCTATGCCAACCGAGGGTTGCATTATAGTCCTTTGATCGCCGTAGCGCCCCCTTCCTAACCGCCCCCGGCTCTCTCTCCCAATCCCTTCAGTCTGCCAGCAGACTCCAGCTCTGCATGGATGGTTGCTATGGGGCCCTGGGATGGAGAAGGGAAGAGGGTGTCGACTTTACTTGCCAGCTGCAGCCGGGAGCTACAAGCAGGAAGGTTTGTTGTAACCCTAGGCGGAGAGGATGTCACTGTGGCAGCCCAGCGGCTCCTCCATCTCCCTCCTGTCTCCCACCAGCCTTTGCCACAGAGCAGGGGGAAAGTGACACCGACAGACCAACAGACTGGCAAGCGCGCGCGCGCACACACACATACACACACACACACACACACACACACACACACACACACACACACACACACACACACACACACAGTGCTACTCACAGATCTCTCCACTGCCCCCACCCACGTCTCCTTCAGATTCCGGCTGAACAGCAGTTTGACTTGAGGTCTCTCCTTTGCTTCCTTGTTCTTTGCCTTTTCCCACCCTGTTCTCCGAGACAGTTTCTGCCGCTCCCCTCCCCGAAGCCGGCGAGACTCCCGCACGCTTCCCACTGCACAGCGCGTCTGGGACTGAAGTCTAGCCCGGCACCCAGCGCGCGCACGCTCGTCTGTCTGCCCGCGACCCGACAGATGATTCCGCACAGCGCCGGCGCGCGCCCCCGCCTGCCGGGCTCCCCTCCCTTTTTTGCCTCCCTGACGTTCGCCCCCTCCCCTTCGCCTTCCTCCTAGTGCCCCTCCCGCTGCTGTTCCTGCTGCTGCTGCTGCTGCTACTGTTCCCTCTGCTTTTTCTTGCTGCTTTTCAAGAGGGAGTGCGCTTCACTCACCTGAGTTGCAGGCACCACCCCCCTAACCACTTTTAGCCTCCAATACGGGGGTGGCTGGAGGAGGGGAGAAGGAAACTGAGGAGACGGGAGTTGGGGTTTGGCTAAAAACGATGTGCAGGGAATGGGTGGTTTTAAAATGTCACATTGCTGTCGACTTGGGATTCTGTGAATTTAGTGGAGAGTATATTCCCCTCTCTAAAAAGCACTTAATTTTAGATACACACCAACTGGATGTAGTTGATGCTAGATTTCTTCTTTGGAAACAGATGTTTTCCCCCAAAAGATAGTCAAATGCAGGCCCAGAAAATAAATGCTGTCCGGTCATAGTCAATCTTTAATTAAGAAGCACCTTAGTGTACTAGTAAAGAGCGCTCTCTGGACTCCAACTCCCAGACCTATTTTCAAACCCGTCACTGGGATTTGCTAATCTGTTTATCCCAGCGCAAAGTCAGCTCATCTCTCCGAACGTCGATTTCTTTAGTTGTAAAAGGGAGAGAAAGGGAGTGATGTCCTCTAAAGTCTAAAAGCTTTTAGATCTAAAATGTTGTAATCTTAATTTTCAGCATGCAGGGACCAATATTATTTTGTAGTGTCATAGAAAGAACGTGAACCCTCAGCTTCCTAATTTAGAAACAACCTCTTAGGCTGCTATATTTTATCAAGCAGATTATACATTTTGGAAACTTCTCTGCCTCACCATCCCCTTCCAAAAATGAAAAACAGAGATATTGGATTGTGCAGATTTCCTTGCTAATATATATCCCTGTACAGTACTCCTTTAAATATAGTTCCTTAGAATATATAACTAGCATTTATATAGCACTTTAAGGTTTCTAAAGTTATTATATGTATTGATAGGTATATATGTATTTATATATATAATATTACATATTTTGTTCCTTACATCACCCCTGTGAAGTATATGATATGTGATCCCTATTATACAGATAAGAAAACAGTAGTTAAGTGGAATGATTAGAGGTGCTCAATGTCTTCAGCACTTTATCCACTTTGGCACCTCACTTTCTATTTCTCTTAAAATGAAGTCTCTTTTTTGGAGGCTATGGGGTTAGGTGACTTCACTAGAGTCACACAGCCAGATTTGAATGTAAGTCCTCTTGACTCCTGAGCCAGTGTTATATCCTAGCACCACCTAGTTGTCCCTCCTATTTTTCATTGAAAGTCACATTGAATTTTAGGCTCATAGAACTGAGTTTTGGAAGCAATTTCACCTAATCCAATCCTTAGTTAACTAAGGCCCATGAAGGAAATAACGCAAAATAATAAATAGAAAGTGGCAGAGTCAGAATACAACTTTAGGAATTCTGACATCAGATTCTATGTTTCTTATTTCCATATTAGCAAGATCAAAAAGTTAGAGGCAGAAAGAAGGAGTAAGTCAGGAAAAATCTTGAGGAGAGGAATTCAACCATACTCTCTGTCTTGTCTAGCCTCTATATAAAAACCAGATTAATATTCAAATGTCTCTGTAATTTCATCAAGGTTGATGATCCAGCCAACCAGTCATAGAAATTACAACTTACCCTGTGCAAATCATGTCCATTTTTTTCCATAAGTATATAACAGAGATTCTACCAAATATCTTGCTGGCTTCTGAACTTTTTCTTGATACCACTGGGATACCCTTGAAGCACATAGTGCCTAGAAGTTATTCAATATTTTTGTCATATAACCAGACAGCTTTCCTTTTTCATTAAGCACTTACTTGATAGCATAATTTATTCTAAGTCTTTGTATTTCATTATTTTATATTGCAACCTATTTATACCTGCCTTATACCTTTCCATGGCTCTCTGAATAATACTCCTTTTTAATTCTTCAAAAAGCAATACTGATATGCAACTATATAATACTACCAAAATATACCATATCTCTAGTTATCTAAATTTATTTAGATTATTTAGTTATTGCCTACCTTATAAAGTTTATAAGATAATAGGATCAATGATTTAGAGCTGAAAGAAATTTTAGAGTTCATCAAATCCAACATCTTCATTTCATAAATGAGAAAATTGAGACTCAGATTGGTTAACACACCTGCTCAAGGTCATATAGCAAGTAAAGGTCTGAGGCAGGATTTATAACCCACTTCTTCCTTGATTCTAAAGATTATCCACTATACTATACTACCTTAATTTGGCATTCAAGACCCTCCATAATTTGGTCTAACTTCCAAATTCTTCCTAAATCCAGAAAAGTATCTTGCTAAACATCATTTAATTCCCTTTTCCATCTCCTGGTTTGAACTCTATTTCATATAGGCAGATGTCTTTACTTTCCCCAACATAGCTGCCCTTGCATCTTTGCTCATTTATGTTTTTCCTTTCTCTTCTTAAAATTTAAGTTAAATTGTTGGGATGATTTCAGAGAGACCTGGAGAGACTTACATGAACTGATGCAAAGTGAAATGAGCAGAACCAGAGATCATTGTACACGGCAACAAGAAGATGATATGATGATCAATTCTGATAGATGTGGCTCTCTTCAACAATAAGATCATTCAAACCAGTTCCAGTTTTTCAGTGATGAAGAGAGCCTTCTACACCCAGAGAGAGGAGACTGTGGGAATAACATAGCATTTTCACACTTTCTGTTGATGTTTGCTTGCATTTTTGTTTTACTTCTCAGGTTTTTTTTTTTTCTAGGTCTGATTTTTCTTGTGCAGCAAGATAACTGTATAAATATGTAAATATATATTGGATTTAATGTATAATTTAATATATTTAACATGTATTAGACTACCTGCCATCTAGGGGAGGGGATGAGGGAAGGAGGGAAAAATGTGGAACAGAAAGTTTTGCAAGGGTCAGTGTTGAAAAATTACCCATGCATATGTTTTGTAAATAAAAAGCTTTGATAAAAAAGAAAGAAAAAATATAAAAAAGTTAAATTGTTGGTGGAACTGTGAACGGATCCAGCCATTCTGAGAACAATTTAGAACCATGCTGGAAAAGTTATTAAACTGTGTATATCCTTTGATCCAGCAGTGTTTCTTCTGAGCCTATATCCCAAAGAGATCTTAAAGAAGGGAAAGGGACCCACATGGGCAAAAATGTTTGTGGCAGCTCTTTTCATAGTGGCAAGAAATTGGAAACTGAGTGGATGCCCATCAATTGGAGAATAGCTGAATAATTTGTAGTATATGAATATTATGGAATATTGCTGTTCTATAAGAAACTATCAGCGGGATGATTTCAGAGAGGCCTGGAGAGACTTACATGATCTGATGCAAAACCAGGAAATCATTGTACATAGCAACAACAATATTATATGATGATCAGTTCTGATTATTGTGACTCTTTCCAACAATGAGATGATTGAGGCCAGTTCCAATGATCTTGTGATGAAGAGAGCCATCTGTTATGGGCCAGAACCTGAAACAAAGGCTGCTCCCAGAGAACCCCCAAAAACCCCAACAAGAGAACATTACATTTTAAAGAGAATATTACATTTTGGCATCCAAATTGGGACAGACATGATCCTGATTTCAGTGCAAAGGCCTCAAATCCTGTCAGTGGAAAAATCTCTGATCTTCATTTCAGTGGAAAAGTCTCCTTGACCCAGAAATTAGGGTGAGTACAAAAATAGACAAGGAAACTTTGTTAAAGGGCTAAAGTAGCATTTCATTTAAAATGGAACGGATATTTAGAAAACAGCCTTCTTTTCCAAATCAAGGAAAATGTGTAGAGAGCATTGTCAGACTTATGAAAAGCCAAGGTTTGATTATAATTTGGGAGCAGATCACTGAACTTTTAGGAACTGTACAGTACACATCTCCTTAGTTCTTTAAGGAAAAAGAATTGGATCTAGAGGAGTGGAAATTAGTAGGAGAGCAACTGTGTCAATTCTACAATGAAAATGGACCTGACTCAATTTCCAAAGATACACTTTATACATATAATTTAATACAACTGGCTTTAGGAAATTATATAAGTTAGAGAAAAGGAAAAAGAAGAAAGAGCAGGAGGGGGAGGATCCAAATAAACTAGGTGAAAAGAATGAACAATCAGATAAGAATGAAGGTAAGTACAATTCTAAGTGTGGTATTTCACAGCAGGAGCATTCCCCATTCCCTGACCTACCCCTCTCAATTAACCTTTCAGGAATGGAGGGAGAATGAGGAGGGAGAGAGGCAGTAACACAATCAGCACCACCTACAAAGCAACCTATGACAAAATTACAAAAGATACTGGTTAAAGCAAAAAATGAAGGACAAGATATATCTGATTTAATAAATGTATACCATGTGATTGAATAGCTTGACTCTTCGGGTCAAGAAAGGAGAAGATATACTCCTTTTGAGCTGGAAAAAATTAAGGATTTGAAAAAGAGTTGCACTCTTTATGGGGCTACATCATCTTATATTAAAATGTTACTAGAGAACTGGCTTGGCTAGATTCTTTGAGATGATAGTCTCGTCTAGCCCTGGGATCAAACATGGATCCATTGGTCCCAGTATTTCTTTCCATTTGATAAACTATTGAATTGGTCTCTAATCTCTTGTCTTGCTCAGTTTCTTTTGGCATTACATTTTGGAGCTCCCACCCAGCAAGATAATTAGAAAATGAGCAGGATTAGAGATAAGAGACTTTTGGGTCTCTGCCTTGGGCAGGGTGGCTGCAGATCTGAATTCTTGGCCTGGAGAGGTCGGGCCCTCCTGGATTTTTTTCCAGAGCCTCCAGGAAAGAGAGCAGTTTCCAGCCATAACAGCCTGGTGGTAGACACCCCCATTTCGGCCACAGGAGAATAAGTTTTTCTGGGTAACTTTTGGGGTACCATCTGGTTATGTCTTAAGACTTGTTTTGTTTGGTTGTTTGGTATGCTAGCATCTGGATTCTGGATTCCCAGAATTACTGGTTCTGGGAGTAGGGTCTTTTGGATGCAGGGGTCCCTACCTGGGTGTCTTTTTTTTTTTTTTTTTAATAATTTTTTATTGATAGAATGCATGCCAGGGTAATTTTTTACAGCATTATCCCTTGCATTCATTTCTGTTCCGACCTTTCCCCTCCCCCCCTCCACCCCTTCACCCCAGATGGCAAGAGTCCTTTACATGTTGAATGGGTTGCAGTATATCCTGGATACAATATATGTGTGCAGAACCAAACAGTTTTCTTGTTGCACAGGGAGAGTTGAATTCAGAAGGTATAAATAACCCGGGAGGAAAAACATAAATGCAAGCAGTTTATATTCATTTCCAGTGTTCTTTCTCTGGGTGTAGCTGCTTCTGTCCATCTTTGATCAATTAAGGCTCTCTTTATCAAAGAGGTCTACTTCCATCAGAATACGTCCTCAAACAGTATCATTGTTGAGGTATATAATGATCTCCTGGTTCTGCTCATTTCACTCAGCATCAGTTCATGTAGGTCTCTCCAAGCCTCTCTGTATTCATCCTGCTGGTCGTTCCTTACAGAACAATAATATTCCATAACGTTCATATACCACAATTTACTCAACCATTCTCCAATTGATGGACATCCTTTCATTTTCCAGCTTCTAGCCACTACAAACAGGGCTGCCACAAACATTTTGGCACATACAGGTCTCTTTCCTTTCTTTAATATCTCTTTGGGGTATAAGCCCAGTAGAAACACTGCTGGATCAAAGGGTATACACAGCTTGATAACTTTTTGAGCATAGTTCCAAATTGCTCTCCAGAATGGCTGGATGTGTTCACAATTCCACCAACAATGTATCAGTGTTCCTGTTTTCCCACATCCCCTCCAACATTCCCCATTATCTTTCCCTGTCATTCTAGCCAATCTGACAGGTGTGTAGTGGTATCTCAGAGTTGTCTTAATTTGCATTTCTCTGATTAATAATGATTTGGAGCATATTTTCATATGTCTATAAATAGTTCTGGGTGTCTTTTAAAGACACATTGGCTTAGCCTTGTATGTGAATAATCAGACGTATTTGTCACTTTTGGGGTGTCCTTGAGACGCCATTGATTCTTTATGAGTGTCTAACTGGACGCGGTTGTCACTATTGGGGTGACCTTGAGAAATCCAGAACTCTGAACAAGGTAAAAGACTTTTTCCTTATCTTGTAGTGGATACTGCAGTCATCAAGTGGATTGCAGTCATCCGTTGGAGCTCTTGGGAACTCTGGCACAATTTTTGAGGAATTGCTGAGGATTGACAAAGGGCTTTCTTTTGTCTGCTTTGTCTTTAGGAGATACCAGGGAGGCTGCAAAGATTTGGAAAACTAAAAGTTTTTACCTGTCCACAATCTAGACACTCTGCTACCTCTAAAATTTTTCCTGGAGCAGATGCTTTGCTTGAGGAAACGCTCTCAGTCCAAATCCTTTTCCAGAGACAAAGGCCCTTCCTTTGCATCTCAATGAATTTCTATGAGAGGTCCTCCCCGACCCTCCCTCTGGCCTTTCCTCCCACTTCTTCCATCGAGTGGGGAGTATATACATTTGAAAACGGAACTTGGTTTCCCTGCTTTGGTCATCCTGTGTTAGAGCAATGCCCCTCCCGTCACAACCTTTTAATTGTAGAAACCTCAGAATTAGGCTTTTGCATGCTCAGGGGGCTATCTACAAAGACTGAGATTTTAAAATGCCATTTGGTTTGGCTTTAATGTTAGTGTCCTACTGAATGTTGTAATCGTGCAGTCTAAGTGTGATCAGTGTTCTGTATGGCTTGTATGTTATTAGACAATCTAGTCGTGCTCTGTGTTCTGTGTGATTTTTGTCTGTGTTAAATTGTTTGTCTGTTTTGTTAATTTAAGACCTCTGTTAAATTTAAGAACAATGATCAAATTTGGGAATTGGTTATTTCAATCCTAAACTCCAGCTGGAGAAAACATTTGATTAGGAATTTAAAGATGATTCTAAATTTGGGAAATGAATTGGTTATCTTTGAATATAAGATCTTAAAGGAACAATAGCTTGTTAAAGAAGTTCTGTTAACCTGCCTGAAAGGGGTCTGACTTTTCTGAAAGTTTCAACTCTGGCCAAGTTGGACCTTAGGAGGAGTTCATTGGGAATAATGGCCACATGGGGCCAGAAGGAGAGAAAGAAACTATATTGTTTTATTATTTGAAATGAGATAGAAATGGATTATATGCTTTAAATCCAGCTCTGCTGGACATGTGGGTTTTATGGGATTCCCCCACCCATCCACTGATTTCTGCTACTTTAAATGTTGGGTGGGGTAGGGATCTTTTGTAAAGATTTTAACTTGCCCCCCCTGCTGCTACTTCAACTATTGGAGCATCTAGTCAGCCTGGAGTGAAGTTTAGTTTGACTTCCCTCCCCACCTCTGTCTCTTTGGAGGTGGAATGGGGGGAAGGGTAGTCACATGAAATCCTATACTTCTCTCTGCCCCCTCTCCCCCCAAACTGTTCCAGACATTTTCTATCAAGTTGTAGCTACCTGGTTCTTGGCTAAAAGCAGCAAACTGATAAGGTTATGATAAATATATCTGTTTAGGATTTGTTACTAGAGGTAAAATTTCTTGGGTTTGTAGTTAATATGCCCTGCATTTTTTCCTCCTGTAACTGATTTCTATAACCAGAGCAATGGTCAATAAGAAATTATTAATTCAATTATGTCATACCTTGCTGTTTCCAATCTGCTTATCTGTAATCATTATATCCTAAATACTTGAGCAAATAAGTATTTAGTCTGGTCATCTATTGGTTACTAGATATTGTGTCTAGATATTCAAGTTTTTTTTAAGGTTTATAATTAATGAGAGGCCACATCTTGAAGCAGAGTCCTTGTGGACCAGTGTTTCTATCTCAGACTGTTCTAACTTTTCTTTGTTAGATTTGTTTTTATTTCTAGATTTGGTCAAATTACAGATATATAGATTTGCTTCTGGGACCTAGATCAAGCTTTGATTGTCAGCATTCCACACTACATACACCTATCCCCCTCCCAGACTGAGCATCTTTGCCCATTTTCAGCAAGAAGCAGCAATTGAGAACCATCACCCACTTTTCCTGATGTAATTTGGACTGATACGAGGGAGTGGGAAAGTGGTTGACTTGTTAGAATTGTAACTGTATTACTGTGTGTTTAAGACTTGGGATGGAAATTGTTAAACTTGTGTAACTATTGCTATTATGTTTGAGAGACTTTTAGTCTGTTATGTATATGCACATGTATATGATTTATATGTGGGATGGTCATTTGATAATTCCTTTCCAAAAGAAAAAAGGGAGGAGAAGAAATAGGAAACTGGGGAAACTGGTGTATTTCCTTAGGCACTTCTGCCCTACCTCCTATCTTGCTAGTTCAGATTTACTTGGAAGTCCTTTACTCCTTGCTTAAATTTACTAGACTATGATTTGTTGGTTGTGCTTTAACTTTGACATCTCTTATTCTGTTGGAATTGCCCTGGCAGTCTCAGTTTTTGGGATTATTTTTTAGAAACAACCAGAAATTGGATACCTGTCTTGGAACTGGCAGTTTCTCTGACCTATTTCTCCACTCCTGTTACCCCAGGTCCTTAATTAGTATTTCAGCATACTTAAAAGGACCGTGTAGCTGATATTGAGGCCTCTAAAAGTTTGGGGTTTGTCTACCTTGGTCTAACTGTGCATAATCTGCTCAGAAATCTGATCCTTTCTGCAGCCCTGTCTGTTTCTCTGGGCCGGACAGGTGGAGCTACTCCAAGCCTCACCTTTGGAGTGAGGTTGCCCCTGAAGCACAACTGTATTGAGCCCTGCTGCTCTGTAAGCAGAGGCCAAGTCATGCACAAATGACCACAGCTGTCCATATGCTCCCCAACTGCAGAGGATCTGACAATTGATTGTCAGAAATAATTGAAATAAGGAACTTTGTGTATTGCTGATTAACTCTGGGGTTATCAAGGAGAGACTTGACATTGCCATATGTCCTTGCATTGATCTAGCTTTATTTTGATTTTTATTTGGTCTATTTACTTCACATAGGGTTGTTTAAAATTATAGTGCTAAGAACTTCTAGAGGAAGATAATTCAAATATTTGAATAGTTACAAGAGAAAAAATGGGGAATATGTAAGTTCCCTTTTTAATGTCTTGACCCAATGTCTTCAATTGTCCTATTTAGTTATTCTGCCTTAGATTATAACCTTTCCCTCTTAATGTTTGAGTTAAAGGTTTTATAGACATTCCTTCTTAATGTTTGACAAGATAAAGGTTTATCCATCTTAGATGTCATTAGAATATCAGTAATCTCCCTCCATTAGGTTATCCCCACCTATGTACCTCCACTATGTCATTGTTCTTGTTAGGGGCTAGACTCTTTGAGATGATAGTCTCGTCTAGCCCAGGGATCAAACATGGATCCATTGGTCCCAGTATTTCTCGCCATTAAATAAACTATTGAATTGGTCTTTTTAAAAAGAGAGAGAGAGAGAGAGAATTGGCTTATGAAATTTTAACCCCCAGTGATTGGAAATCCATAGCAAGGACATGTTTAGAACCTGGACAAAACTTGTTGTGGCTTTTGGAGTATCATGAATTATGTAGGATTCAAGCCCAGTGCAATAAGCAAACTGGAGTTAATGTACAAATCACCTAGCAGATGAAGGTCAGCATGCAGAGAATTCAGCACAGATTAATTACTCCATAGGAGTATATGAGCAAATTGCTACTGCTGCTATAAAAACTTGGGTTCCCTTCCAGGGAAAGATTGAGAGGAAGCCTTCACAAAAATAGAGCAAGGTCCCAATGAACCCTTTGCGGATGTTTGCAAACAGCTGTCACAAGAACCATTGGAAAAAATGCAGCTACAGAAATAATGATCAGACAACTGGCTAAGGAAAATGCTAATAAGGTTTGTAGAAGAATTGTATGGGCACTACACAAAGATGCTCCTTTAGAGGAGATCATAAGACACTGTGCACAATGGGCACAAATGCTTATTACCCAGACTATGATGAACATGGGAAGACAGGGTCCCTCTTGGCAAGGGACTTCTAGAGAGACTCATCGATGTTTTCAGTATGGAAAAACAGGACATCTGAGAGCCCAATGTAGCAAAGAGATAGAGTGAGAGGACAGGGTGAGAGAACAAGATCCAACACTCTATGTCCAAAACGCAACCGAGGTTTCCATTGGGCCTCAGAATGTAGATTGACCCAGGGAAATGAGAGACAGGGCCCAGCTTCAGGGCCCTAAATGCGGCATAATGGCAGCCAAGGTTACACCCAGAGTGTCTTTAGAAATTCAATATTAAGACATGATCAGTCAGCCAAAAGACAATCAGATGGCAGAAAGGGTTTACAATTGGAGAGAATATAGGCTTTTTTAACCCAACAGAAGGGCAGTGTCCAGTGTGAGCAGCTCCAATGTAATTGTCAGGTGATGAGAAGAGATTTAAAAAGTGGTAAATAGAAGGGGCTAGATAGGTTAACTGCTTGGGAGAAAGGATTTGCTTGTATCTCAACAGATAGAGAAGGAATCAGATGGATGCCAACAAGCATCTGGCTCAGAGAGATAGAAAAAGAGAAAAACCTCAAAACAAAAAAAGACCTAAGAAACATCTGACATTGAAAGAGCATGGCTGATAATGGGACTATTGCAGGACTTGAAAACCAGCAGAAATCACTGGATTCCCTGAGATGAAAAATTGCTGATGAGACTATTGCAGGACTCCCAAACTTGCAGGAATTATTGAATTTTTGGCACATGAACTAATGGACAATAGATTCCTTTTGAACTATTTCTAGGATTTAGGGACATGTATAATTTCCTTATGTTGATTAATGTTATTTATTACATCATTACTAGCCTGTGTTATGTTACTATGTGCTTATGTAATTTATGTAATTATGTGTAATACCTCCCATATTGACGGATTTATGTATACCTGTTTTAAAAGTGAGACCCATCAAAAACCCGCTAATCTGATTTGATTTCCCATTTCCTTTGGTGTTTTCACCTCCCTTTCTGAGACATCAGGGAGGACATGATCACCTCCTTTTATGGTGTTTTCACCTTTTTTTTTTTTTGAGCAGTCAGGAAAGGCGTGATCACCTCTTTTTTAGGATTCTCACCTCCTTGAGAAGTCAGGAAGGTCATGACCACCTATGTTCTAAAAACAAAAGAAAGTGGGAGATATTATGGGCCAGAACCTGAAACAAAGGCTGCTCCCAGAGACCCCCAAGAAAACCCCAACAAGAGAACATTACATTTTAAAGAGAATATTACAGCCATTTATACCCAAAGAGAGGACTGTGAGAATTGAATGTGGATCATAACATAACATTCTCACTCTTTTTGTTGTTCATTTGGACTTTGTTTTCTTATTCATTATCTTTCCTTTTTGATCTGATCTTTCATGTGCAGCAAGATAATTGTACAAATATATTTACAAAATTTGGCTTGAACATATATTTTAACATGTATAACATATTGGATTACTTGCCATCTAGAGGAGGGGGTGGGGGAAAGGAGGAGAAAGTTTTGAACAAAAGGATGTTGAAAAATCATCCATGCATATGTTTTGAAAATAAAAAGGGAAAAATTTTAAGTTAAATAACTTGGACTCTTTGCTAGCAGAATCTTATATAGCACATAGCTTATATAGCACAAATATTTGTGGAATGAATTCATGAAAGAATGACTCAAATGGGCAAAGCCAGATGGAAAAATAAGTCATGAGAAAAAATAGAAGCAACATAATAGTCATTATTCTAAGCTGGAAATGAAAGTTGAATAGTAATTTTTAGGAAAAATATTTCACAAAATAATATCAATAATAATAAATTACATAGTGTCATTTTCTTTCTCAGTTTTCTCCAACCATTGCAAACTAGCACCATTCTTCTAAACAAGCAACCCATAGAAAATGATTGACAGGGATAATCGAGTAATAGTTGAAGAATAAGTTGAAAAGAAGTACATTTGAAGAAAGAGTGGTGGAGAAATTTATTTAAGGATTAGAAGAAGGTAAGTAATATATAGTACCTGACTCACATCTGAGGTAATTATTGATTTTTAAAAATCCTGCCACTTCCCATCCTATACCACTACTTAATTAGCTCTTTTTTCTTGTCTTCTTTCTTTATCTTTTACTTATCTCTATTTACCTTGCTCCATTTCTATTTTTTTTGTCTTTCTCCTTGTAGGCATCTTAAGAGAGACATAGTAATATATTGGAAAGAACATTGAAGAGAACTTCTGAAAAAATGGCTGATTTAAGAACTTTATATAAATCCAGGTCCCTCTTATTGCCTTAAAATGTGCCAAAGAAAAGAAGAATAACAATGAAAAGAGAAGAAAGGAAGGACTTTCTCAAAAAGAAATTGGAATTTTATAAGTTTCTTGCCCAAATAAGCCCAATAAAGATAAGATTAAAAAGGAAACGATTGACTAGGAAAAATCTTTGCTGAAAATTCTTTGGGTAAGTGTCTCATTTTCAAGATATATAAGAAACTGATTCAAATTTAAAAGCTATTCTCCAACTGATAAATGTTTAAAGGATATAAATAAGCTATTCTCAAAGAAAGAAACCCAGATTATCTATAACCACATAAAAATTCTTCAAATCACTACTAATTAGAGAAACACAATTTGGCATTTTCTCCTTAATGATCCAGATCCAAACTATACTTCAGATATATTTTATGTTCACACACACACACACACACACACACACACACACACCACTATCACCATCCCCACCACACATGCATGCTATATTCTAGCCAATCAGGTTTGCTTTCTGTAATGACCATGGCATTTCATCTTCCATCTCTGTACCTTTGTAAAGATTGGTCCCCACTCCTGGAGTGTTCTGATTCCTCATTTCCTTTTCTTAGAATCTCTGTCTCCCTTCAAATTTTAGTAGAAGTCACCTTCTATAAGACTGTTTTCTTGATCCTACTAATGTTCTCCCTATCCCTGTCCCTGACCCTGATATCATTTTTATTTACATTGTATGTGTTTTATATCAATCTCTTTAAATATTGTACATCCCCAATGGAAAGTGAACTCCTTAATTAAGGACAAGGAATTATTCATTTGTGTTTTTGTACCCTATAATACAACACAGTTTCTGGTACATAATAAGGCCTTGATAAGAGTTGAGTTAAATTGAATTAATTTTCTAGTCTGTAAGTTTTCTTTTTATTCTGGTTGCATTGATTTTATTTGCTACAAAACTTTTCAAATTTCATATAATCAACATGATCTTTTAAAAAAAGATTTCTTCCATTTCATTATTGATTATGAATTTTCTTGCTTTCAAATATTGTAATAGTTATAACCTTTCATTCTCCCATAATTTTTTTTGGTGTCCTTTTCTACATTTAATTCATTTATCCATGTGTAATATACTGTGATATATCTAAATGTATCTTTTCCTGACTTTTAACAGTTCTTGTGGAATAGTCCAATTCCCATGCCTCATTGTAATGTAGAAAATGACCTTGAGTTCACAAAACCTTTGCTAGTGGAGCACAAACTCTGGCAGCTTTTGTAATTTTTTGAAAGGCTTTGATATCATCTTAGCAAGAGATTGTTTTTGTGAGACTAACCTTAGGATAGAAAGGCTGACTGGTCAGTGGGTGATGACAACTTCATAAAACAAAGCAAAATATGAAATAGCTCTCAGATCTGGGTAGACCTTTTCTACTTCTAGATAATATGGCTAACAAAAAGCCAGAGGGAGATAAGAATCATGTAGTTTTTAGACAATCTATAGATATTATAGATGACATAATAAAGTTCTGGCCTTAGAGTCAGGAAGACTTAAGGTCAAATACTATCTCAAACACAATTGGTAATTGTGTGATTCTGAACAAGTCAAGTAACCTCTGTCAGCTTTAGGTTCCTTATAGATAAAATGAAAATAATAATAGTACCTATCTCAAGAAATTATTTTGAGGATAAAATCAAATGGGATAATATATAGAAAACACTTTGAAAATCTTAAAATACAAAATAAATGTTAGGTATTATTGATACAGTTGTCAACATAGCTCTTGGCCCACCAAATGTTTGTTCCTTATCTAATAGGCATACTATTGGAAGAAATACATTGTACCAAACATGGCATTTTTCACTATGAACAATATCGGAAGACAGAAGGAAGATGTGGCCAAGCTGAAAAATAGCTCGCAGATTCTCTTTGAAAAGCCAAATAAAGGAGTTGGCAGAGTTGGTTTGATCACAAATCCAAAAGCAATTAAAAATTTTAATGATATATTTGGTCATCTCATATTTGAGTACTGATAATAAATATTTTCAAAAAGATAGTAAAATAATGGAAACATATACATATGTTGTAGAAGATGGGAAATAAAGATATTCTATGAAGAATTTGATAAGAGCCTAAAAATTAAATTCACATATAGTTTGACTCTCTCTTACTTCAATACAAAAGTGGACTAGATAAGAATGGCAAAGATGTATTTGAAAATATAGTTGTTTCTCCCACCTGTCTCTCTTTCCCCGCAGGAAAAACAAAATAAAATACAGACCCCTTATGTTACATAAGCAAAGTCACACAAAACAAACTCCCACATTGGTTACATCCATCTATGTGTTTTTTATTCTGCATATTAGTTCATCATATCTCTGTTAGATATGGATAGCATTCTTCATCATTAGTTCTTTGGAATAATGGTGGGGTAATTGCATTGATAAGAAGTTCTTAAATCTTTCAGAATGGCTTATTTTTTACAATATGATGTGACATCAGGGATTGTTCTGATTTTACTCACATCACTTTCATCAATTCATACAGTTTATCACTGTACTTTAAGAAATAATAAAGTGTTTAATTTTGCAGTACATATACTAAAATTGGAATGATACAGAGATTAGCACGGCCCCTGCACAAGGATGGCATGCAAATTTGTGAAGCATTCCATATTTTCCCACTTTTTCTTGGTGTTTGCTTGTTTTTTCTCATTTTTTCCCTTTTTGATTTGATTTTTTCTTGTGCAACATGATAAATGTGGAAACATATAGAAGAATTGCACACTTTTAACATATATTTCGGTGGCGGGTAGAGAAGGGAGGAAGACAAATTTGGAATACAGGGTTTTGAAGGGATGAATGTAGAAAACTATATTTGCATACATTTTAAAAATAAAAAGCTATTATTCAAGGATTTAAAAAAAAAGAATAATGAATATGGTGAATGCATGGGAAAACAAGAATTGATGCTAGGTAAAGTGTGCAGAACCAGAAAATCAATAATACAATGGCAACAACAATTTAAATTTAAAGAAACAACAATAAAATAATAATAGCACTTCAAATTTACAAGGGGCTGCTAGGTTGTGAAATGGTTAGAGCACTAGGGTTGGAATCAGGAAGACTCATCTTCATGAGTTCAAATATGGCCTCAAATATTTATTATCTGGGTGACACTGGGCAAGTCACTTCACCCTGTTTGCCTCAGTTCCTCATTTATAAAATGAGCTGAAAAAGGAAATGGCAAACCACTCCACTATATTTGCCAAGAAAACCCCAAAATGAGGACATTCTAAAGAGTCCATCCCAACTGAAACTATTGAACAACAACAACAGAAATTACAAAGAACTTTACAAATATTATTTCATTTTATGGGATCATTATGGGAGGTAGGTGTGTTTATTATCCCCATTTAACATATCATATGGTGTCTGAAAGAGGTAAGGACACTAAAGACATGGAAAACATCTTAGTCATTTTTACAGCCAATAGAACT
This sequence comes from Antechinus flavipes, assembly GCF_016432865.1. NCBI lineage: Eukaryota > Metazoa > Chordata > Mammalia > Dasyuromorphia > Dasyuridae > Antechinus > Antechinus flavipes. Next base: position 140,739,850 of record NC_067402.1, on the reverse strand, counting down.
TGGAAGCTATCTAGCATACATAATTAGCATTCCTAATTATAGAAAAAAATTATGAGGATAATCTGCACTTGAAATGAAATCATCTTCATTTGGGGTATTAGAAGAGAAAAAAGAAGCTTTAGAAAGTCATGTTCCACTGAAGACCAATATTTTACCATTGTACAGATGACTGAAGGTTTTATTGTATTTATTATTTGCTGATTATTAAAAAATAAGTTTGATATGGTGACTAAAAGATTCTTATCCAATCAGGCATCTTTAATGTATATGTCAAAATAACAAATGATTAACTGAAAGCTATAACAAAAAAGATGCCTCTTTTTTTCCTTCAAATTTCTAATCACTAAAATAAAACAATATGATATTCGCTTACCCAAGAAGTTCAAAACTGTTGTGGATTCCCTATGAATGGAAACATTTTCCAGTTGCTTTTGTTTTCAGGGAACACTATTATCTATTGCACAAGCTATGGAATACTGTAGAACATCCAAAGTGAGATATGTAATACACAAAACTGTTTGGCCTGCCTAAGACATAAGAAAAAGCAACCAGATAAAGAATATTTATTATCTAGATGAGATTAAATAGATGGATGGATAAACTACAGTGTTCCTCCATCAATATATCTCTGGGAGACATAGTGAAAATATTCAGAAAAAAGAGTTAGACCCAGAATTGAACATTAGGAAGGAGATATGGATTGCCTTTCAGAAATTGCTAAGCTCATCCCATTCATATTTATGGCCACAATCATTTTTTTTTCTGTCATCATATTTCATTATATTTTCCCCCTTTTTTCTGTGAAATTATTACTAAAATCTTTTTTGAACCTTCTTTTAAATGACTCAGAAAATAATATGGTTCATCAAATCCAATCAGTCCTTTCACCTTATCTATACATTTGAATCATTTTCACCTTGGACTCCCACTTTTAATACAAAACTCTTTATATAATTATTTTTCTTTTTCACTAGGCTACTTCTTCTTAAAAACCCAAGGTCAGATTTTTTACTATCTGTTACTTAGATGATCCTTGGCAAGATTAGATTCATAAGAACAATAGCTCTTCCTCCTTTCTTTTTGAGTAGATAAACTCTGTATTATCATCCAAGTGTTCTGATTTATTGGTATTTTAAACTTTTCTTAAGTTTTTCCCTTCTATTTGTGTTTGTTTTTGAGTATTTTAGCCAACAGTGGTTCTCTCAAAATGAATGAATGAAAGATAGCAATTCTGTTAAAAGTCTTTTTTATTCTTATAAAATTATATTTCAACTTTGAAGATTAATTAATCTCAGATGCAAACCACTTTGCTTTTTGATATATCATATTCTAGAATTTTCTTTGTTGTCTTTGACATAGTGAGTACTCCAGGACTATTCTTTTTCTTATTTGTTTTTTTAAAACTGAGTTCCAGATTCTCTCCCTTTCTCCCCATTATCTTACTCCACACCCCACACAAATTGAGAAGGTACATGTAAAGTTATATGCAAAAATCCAGAACTATTCTAAACAGAATTCTTTTGTGTATAATTTGTCTATTTCTGGTTGCTTACAATATTCAACCTGGAAGTTCTTGATGCTAGATAGAGGAAACATTGAAGAATCGATAGAGTGCTAGATTCAGATCAAAAACCCCAATGTTAAAATTCTCCCTCTGAAGTTTAGTAACTCAATAATCATAAACAAATTATTTAATCTCTCTAAGTCTCAAAGTCCTCATCCACAAAATAGGGATAAAATATCCATAGCATCTATCTTCTGAGATTTTTCTTGGGTTAAATGAGATAATATATGTAAAGTGTTTTGCAAACTTTAAAGTACTATAAAAGTGTCAAATATTATTATTAGGTCTGAATGGAGCTTCTTTCTGATGCTATCTTGTGGACAATTTGTCCTCCAATTCTATTCAGGTCATTTTAAAAAAATGTTTTACTGAAATGTGGTATTTAGACTTTTTGTTTCATTATAGGATTTTTTTAAAGAGGCTAATGATTCCTAGAGAGTCTCTTTGTGCTCCTACTTGATGAATGAAAAAAATAAGAGAATGTGAAACATTTCTTTAGAAAATTAGCTAAAGAACAAATCGAAGAGAAATAAAATAAGAATGGTTGAACTGGTTGAAAATTATGATAAAACTCTTGGTACAATATTATAAGATATAAGGAAAATTACCCTGAAAATACAGAAAAAACCCACCAATTGCCACTTAAAAGATTTGCAATGTCTACAACACCCTCTTTCTCATGTCACTATCAACTATTTAACAAAAGAATTCACTAGTCAGATGCCATTGAGGCACATATTTTAAAAAGTGGTATAGTTATAGCTAAACATCCTAACTTCTCAAGAAGCTTTAAACATAGCTCTTGTTTCTTCCTTAGCATCATAGCACTATTGTACATTCATCCATAGTAATTAATATTCAATCTAACAGAAAACCTTAATGATTGGATACACAGGGGCTCTCTTCAAATTCCTGACAACTTGGCTCACTTCACACTTATTCTCCATATATAGAGGATTATTAGGGAAGGTGGATGAACTTTTTCAGTCATGATAAACTTATTTCTTAGAGCCACCCCCTTCATCTGTTCTTATAACTACTATCTGCTATATTGTGAAAAGGCTTGCTTCACTAAATTTCAAGTGATCCAAGATAATTATGCAATTAGCCATTACAGATGGGATCATCAGGGACAATTCAATTGCAGCACCAGTCAAACATGGATGATGATGATCATTGACTTGTGCCTTCCATTCCAGCTTGAATGCAATTTGAAAATACATGAAAAAGGTATCTAAAGCAATGCAAAATAAAACAAAATATGCTATGGTGGGGCTTTGTAGAAGAAGTCCCAGAGTCTAAATAGTTTCCTTAATAAGTCTTTTACTACTGAATCATTTAATTCTAAGGAAAAAAAGCTCTTTAGTTAATAAATTCAGTATCTGCTTACATTTCTTTGAGTTCTTTTAATTTTATATTGACACTCCCCCAAGTAAATTTCATGAGTTTCTCATTTTATATAACCATTGAAATGATATATCAAAAGCAATTGATTTAATTTTAGGTTACATGTGAATTTCAAAAAATGGTTTTAGAATTATGTTTCATGATTCACTTGAAAATTGACTACTATTGAATATCTGCTTTAATTTATTTTTGCTAAGCTACCTTAGAACTTTTCATTTGACTAAAAAAAAATAAATGAAAAGATCACTAAACTGAAGTCAGTCTTTGAATAACAAAAAACAAAACTGAAGGTCCTGGGAAAGATATGAGACATCTCTCTTTGCCTTATGGCAGGAAATCAGAGGACTGCCAGGACACAATGTTGCATAGCACATCAGCTGCCTTTGCTTAATTGTTTTTCTTTGTTACAAGGCAGTGTTCAGTATGGGTGGGATATTGAAATGATTGATTTAAAGACAAAAGATACAATTTTATGTGGCACTGAAGTAGAGCTTTGCTTAGTATCCTTTGGGTGACAGATATGTTTCCTATTTGAAAAATGGACTAGCCAAGGATGAAATTCTTCACCAATAGAGTGGTCACTTGATCATGAATTCTTTGTCCATGACTACCCACAAAATAAAGAAAAATAAAGTGACTGTAAATCTTATTCTATTTCTACCATAATAGCAGTTGAAATTTTGAAAAGGCAAAAGGGGATCATATAGTTTTTAAACCATGCATAAATATTAACCTAGTCCCTGGTATTCCACATGTGAGCTCCTTGTTTAATAAGTAATAGGGGTATGTACCATCATAGAAAAAGACTATATGTATTAATCAGTACATAGCTTGTGCTGACAATAGAAAGGAAGACAAAATAAATGAATAAAAGCCATCTCTGCCCTCAAGGAACTTGTATTGTAGTGGGGAAAGACAACAATTACAAATAATTATGTATAAACAAAGATATATATATATATACATATATATATATAAAATAAAATGAAGATAATTTCAGAGAGAAGACAACAAGATTAAAAAACAAACAAACTGGGAAATGACTTCAGCTGGCACTTGGAAGAAGCCAGAAAAGCCAAGACAGAGAGATAAGAAGAACAGAATTCCAGGAATGAGGGACAGCAATAGAAAATGCCCAGAGTCAAGTACATAGAGTCTTTTGTATGAGAAATAGAAAGAAAGTAAAAGTTGCTTGATAATACAGTATGTAGGGGGGAGTAGGATATAAAAAGACAGGAAATGGCAGGGTATGAAGGGTTTTATAACCAAAGAGAGAAGTTTATATTTGATTCTAAAGGTTATAGGGAGTCAATGAAGTTTAACTGGAGAGGATATGCATAGTGAATGAAGAGTAACATGATCAGATTTGTGCCTTTAAATGTTCAAGTGAAAGGAAGCAAACTTCATTGTTGTCTTGTTTTAAGAAATTGTCACAACTACCCTAAGTTTTAGTAACCATCACTCTGATCAGTCAGCAATCCTCAACCAAGACAAGACTTTTTACTAGTAAAATTACCACTTACTGAAGGCTCAGATGATGGTAGCATTTTTAATCAATAAAATATTTTTTAAATAAAGGTATATATATTTTAGACACAATATTATTGCATACTACAATGTAGTATAAACATAATTTTTATTTTTATTGGGAATTCAAAATTTCATGTAACTTGCTTTATTGCAAAATTCGCTTTATTGTGGTGGTTTGGCATCAAACTTACCATATCTCAGTGGTATTCCTGTAGCCTCCTAACTGCTCTTACTACACCCCCCCCAAATCTATCCTCTTTCTAATTTAAACTTCTCATTGTTGCTAGAGTAATCTTAATTCATAGTCATGATGATGATACTCTTCTACTTAAAAAGCAATTGATTTTCATTGTCTATTAATGCTGTCCACAGTCTTCTTATTATGGCTTTGACTCCTGGAACATCTCCACCCGCAAGAAACTTGGGCTCCACTACTGACTCTGATAAGTAAACTTTTCATTTAATCTTGCCACGGTTTAGGCCTCCATAAATTTTCCACAAAGACACATACCCTTTAATCTTCACACCAAACTTTCTTGCAAATATTGTCCCAACTTCTTACCCTCCCACTTTTTAGAACTTTTTTAATGTATTTTCTTCTTCCATTAAATGATGAGCCTGAAATAGCCCAGGCAATAAAATTCAAGACGGCCATAGTAATTCATAATTTAGAAATAATTTATTTGTAACTAGCCTATATGGTCTGCCTGGCCAGGACGGACCTCCAGTAGGATTCTGGCATGGTTCCGTGTTCAACTGAAGTAGGGAAAGCCTTATAAGCATTCTTGTTCACCCTTGCTGGCACCTTTGACATTAAACAGTGACTCGATTTAACAGGATGAAAAATACAATGACAGATGTTTAACGTAGTTTATAGGTCAGGATTATCTAACAGATACCCCTCAATGTTGAGCAGGCACTTTGAAGTGCAAAACACCTCTTTAATCTGCCTGAGCAGACCTTTCTCTGTGAGCCCCAGGCCCTTTAATTTAAGACTGAGGGAGGAGAGGGGAGGCTAGTCCTTTGTCCATTTCAAGCCCTTGAGAGAAGGGACTATCTTGAGTTCTTATATTTGTATCCCCAACTCATTGCCTGACATGTAGTAAGTACTTAATAAATGCTTACTCTCTCTTTCTCTGTCTCTTTTTCAGCCTTTCTCTTTTCCCTCCTTTTTTTCCCTTTCTTTTCTCAATCCTCCTCCTTCCCCTAACTGTTTAATAGCCTCCACTATTTAGCTCCAACCTCTTTGGAGCAATCTTACTTTGTACTTTTTGTACTAAGTGTCTTCATATGCTATATGTCCCAGGTACAGTACTGAATTTTTCTGTTTGTTGTGTCACATTCTCAAATTCAAGACATCTAAAACTGAATTCATAATTTATTATTAAGTCATTCTGCTGTCCATTCCCATTCTCAGATCCTGATACCTCTCTCCTCTGATGTTTTGCTCAAATGGTCTCCTTTTCCTGGAATGGATCCTTTCCCACATTTTTAATTGTTAAAGTCCCTGCCTTCCTTAAGACACTAATTCAGAGGGTATCATTTACATAAAGGTACATAAAGCTAAAGACCTCAGGTAAAAGCACTTTCTTTCTCCACAAGTTTTTCATACCTCTATATCTACTTCTTTTTTTTTTTTTTTTTTTAATTTATGGAGCACTAGACCTTGTACCAGAATTATTTGTGCATTTATTCTTCCTCTCTTCCCATCTATTTGTAATGATTCTAAAAGCTAGAAATTGAGTATAGGAAAACAACCAAACAAAACAAAAAACAAAAACAAAAAAAGAAGTTACCACTCTCTTCCAGAACCTTGTATTTTACTGGAGAAATTCAATACTTACACATGTAAGACAAAATATAATATAGAGCAAATGCAATATGATACATTATAAGGTAAAGTGTCAGTTGTTTTCAGTTTACTCTTCATGTTCTAATGAGGTTTTCTTGGCAAAAATTCTACAGTGAGTTGCTATTTCCTTTTCCAGCTAATTTTACAGATAAGGATCACACAGTAGTGTCTCAGGCCATATTTGAATTCAGGAAGATAAATCTGACTCCAGACCCAGAAATGGAAAGGGAATGGGGAATCAGGAAAGTGGAAAGTTTGGGAGTTGACACTTGAACTGAGTTTTGAATGGTTTTCAAGGGTCTGACCTAAGGAAAAAGCATTCCAAATATGAGACACAGTGAGAGATGAGAATGTTATCAATTGGGCATAAGTAGCTGAATTTGGCTAGAAAGTAGAGTTTATGAAGAAGGGGTCACATGAGATTATTCTAGAAAGATAGTGATTATATTTACTTGGATTAATTTCAAAGTACTAAGTGTCAATAATTTTTCAGCCATTATAAGTAAGTATACATTTTGAATCTATTCCTTTCTCATATAGTTAATATGCATTCTATTTTTTTTGGCTGTTTTCCTTTCCTTTGGTTGTGAGTGAAATAGGAAACTGAGGACTTCTCAGAATAATAACTGCAGGTAATTCAGACTCAGCACCAAGGATCTGTTCATCATTAAAGCTCTGAGAAGAAGAGTGAAGACTTGCTCTTCTGGCAGAAATACCTCAGATAACCCCCTTGACCTTCTCTTAACTACTTAGAAAAGGACCTGAGTATTTAATGGCCTGGAGATATTCAAGAAGTCCCCAAACTAGCTATCTCTTATTTGTTGATTGAGATGAGGCAAACTAAGATTCTAGAAACCTTCTAACTCCTCTGACTTAATGGATTACTTATCTCTAAATAAATCTCCTTATTGTGAGTGATTATGTGGTTTCTCATAAAATTATTAACTAAGGTAGATGATTGAACCTATAACCTAAATGTAGTTTATCCAAGTCTGATGGGTTTAGAAAATGAAATTTTTTGTACAAACCTTATAATAGAATGTTTATACTAGCTCAAGTAAACATTTGTAAACCTTGTAAAGCTGACCACCACCATAAACTTAGGCAAACACACCTACAAGCATTTGTAACTGACCACCATAAATTTAGTAAACACATCTGCAATAAGTCAACTATATCGCCTGACTAGAATTTATCAAACTCATGCTACTTCCACTTGAGCAAACATTGGGCAAGGTAGTGAAAATTAACCAGATAAGGGAAGGGGGTCATGGATTCTTATGGTTTATGACTATATAATCACCTTTAACTTCTGTGAAATTGGCCTCTTCTCTCTGAAGAACTCCAGTGAGTGGACTATCTACTTCTTGCAAGATTCTAATAAAGCTTCTGTTCTTCACTTTGAGAGATCTCTGAGTAGTCATTTTGAGTTAGGACTTGCCATATCACACATTGATAGTTTGTTTGTTTTGTTTTATTCTTATTATTTTTGTAAAGGTCCTTTCATACTTTGTATAACCTTTGTATAATCCAAGTGATTTTATATGGAGAAAGTCCAGTCTTGGGGAATTGATGCCAAAAAATTAAATCTCTTTTTTTCTCACCTAGAATTTGCTCTGGAATATTTACAATAAATTTCATGAATAAGGTTCCACAGTAATGAGTAAAAGGGTCTTCCAAATAATATATAAACACTTAGATAATAAACATTAGCCTTCTATTGTGCCATGCAATGTGCTAAGAATAATAAATTTTTAAAAAGCAAGAGACAGTCACTACTTTCAAGGAGCTTAGAGGAAATGCAGGAAAAAGCTGCTCAGATAGTAATGTCTATATTAGGAACTGTATGGTTTTTATACTCCCTAACAGAAAATGTAAAAACAAAATGCAAGGGACTCTACTCACTATAAACTATTCAGAAAACCCATAAAGGGTTCATAATAGCCTATAAAAAAATCAACATGTCTACTCTCTTTCATAAAAAAAAAAACACACATAGACTAGTTGATGAGAATCCTTGATATTCTGCTGGATTCCAATTTTACCCCCTGGAGACCAGAGGGCCTTTACTTCCAATGAAGGAAAACACACTTGGGGATCCTTTCCTATTATATTCATCCCACCTGAATAAGTAGTCACAGTAACTGCTGAGTGCAAAATACAGCTCTCTTAATCCCATATTTTGATTTTAGTCCATTATTACTGATCCACCCAGTAAGACTGGGGATATGCTGGATTCTCTTGTTTGCCAAATCAAATACTACCTAGAAAAGTTCCCCTTCTTTCAAAAGAAATCTAGCTCACTAAACTCTAAAATTTGGGAATTTTCATCAGTCAATTTTGATTTTTTTAAAAATTTCAAATGAATTTCTTTAAATTATATCATCAAAATTTTGATTACTTTGAGGTTAATTAACTGGACCCTTTGATTTCTCTTCTCCCCCTTCTTTTTTAGCCCCTTACTTGAGCTAGTATAAACATTCTATTATAAGGTTTGTACAAAAAATTTTATTTTCCAAACCCATCAGACTTCCATAAACTACATTTAGGTTATAGGTTCAATCATCTACCTTAGTTAAACCACGACTGTGGGTTGTTCCAGTTATCTGTTAGCAAAAGATAGAGCATAAAGACATTGCCGCAGATAATCATCATTTCCCAGGAAAATTATTTATTCATGTAATTTACTAGAACAACAAGAAGACCCAAAGTGGCTAGAAACTGCTCTGGCTACCAAACAATTGCACTACTTGCTAAGTTAAAAGGTAAGACTTTTGAAGAAATGTGACATTTAAAATTTTGTTATTAATGCATAAAGCTATCACTGCTGGCTAAAATGTGTATATTCATAATCTCAATGTGGAATAGTTTATTTTTACTTTACTCTGACCTATTTAAACAAATTTTAATGTTCTTTAAAATGGCAAATCAATGGAGGAATAGACTTTGGCATCAATTATAACCTTTACTAATGACATAACCAAGTAAATCAGTTGCTATGATAAAAAAAAAATAAAATCTGGAAGTTTACTTAGACAAAAACCTTTTATCTGATATGTTATCACAGGACAACATTATATATTTATGATTTAAAAATTATAAAGTAATTTATAAAGTCTTACAGATTATTTGAAGAAAAATTATGAGCACTATCACCTTACAAAGCAATAAAAACAGTGGAGAAAAAAACAAGTTTACAGAAAGCTTGGCTAGAAATCTAAGGTCAGGTGATTTAAAAATAAAATTGGAGTCATGATTTCTAAAACAAACTATCCTGTTTATCAGTGATTGTTGAGTCATCACATTTAGACTCTAGCTTCCCAATCCCTGATGTGCAGTAAAAAGAAGTAGAAATGGCTATAAAGAAAAGAAAAAAAAAATGGTAAAAACAGCTGGACCAAACTAAATATAGAGAGAAGAACACTGAGCTGGAAGCAACATATTTTGACATTATTGAGGTATCTATTCTCAAGATATATTAAAGAGAAAGGAATACAAAAAACATGGACATTATTTCTCAAGGTAAAACAGAATTTAAATTAACCACCAATTCTCATGTCTTCTTTTTCATTTCTATAAAATCTTTATGAGAATAATCTATATATGTATTAAAGAAACCCTTATGGGAAGGCATAAAAATCAGATAGGAAAACTTTAGAAAACAATATTATATGTTAGAACACATCTTTAAAATTAGACTAAATAGTGCAGAGAACATAGAATTCTACTATGTTTATTGTTTGTTGTCTATCAAAAAGCTTTTCATTTGGTAAAGCAAAAAACAAAAACAAAAAACAACTGTTTAAAAGACCTTCTCCAACAATATATCTCAAATATATGTCAAAATTATGCAAAGTTCCCTGGGAAAAAAATGTGACAATAGATAATAATATTTGATAACCCTTTGATGATTATCAACAAAGCATAAAAAGTGAAACTTAAATTTGCCAAAAAGAATTTGTCACTATCACGGAGGACATCTAGTGCAGTGTCCAAATTGAAGAAAGAGTTTCTATAGATGGAAAGGTCTTCAAGATGCTCTTATTTGTAGATGACATTGTAAAGCTTACACTAAGTTCTGAAACACTTCAGAGACTCACAAATCCAATCTCAAATAACTCAATAAAATTTGACTTAACTAATCACCAGCCAAAAACAAGAATTCTTTTTTTCCAGATTGTGATATGGAATAGAGTTGATCCACTACCATATTTATCCTGGACCAATATGGCAAATGAATAATGAACAGTGCCCACAATTAGATAGGAAAGAAGCAGTGAGCAGAGCCATATTGGGGAAATTACACAAGGTTTTTGTGAAAATCAGATGAGATATCATGTGCAAAGTGCTTTGCAAACTTAAATGTATTATGTAAATGCTAACTATTTTTTAAAAAACTTTTTATTGACAGAACCCATGCCAGGGTAATTTTTTACAGCATTATCCCTTGCACTCGCTTCTGTTCCGATTTTTCCCCTCCCTCCCTCTACCCCTCCCCCAGATGGCAAGCAGTCCTTTACATGTTGAATAGGTTACAGTATATCCTAGATACAATATATGTGTGCAGAACTGAACAGTTTTCTTGTTGCACAGGGAGAATTGAATTCAGAAGGTATAAATAACCTGAGAAGAAAAACAGAAATGCAAGCAGTTTATATTCATTTCCCAGTATTCTTTCTTTGAGTGTCGCTGCTTCTGTCCATCCTTGATCAATTGAAACTGAATTAGCTCTCTTTATTGAAGAGATCCACTTCCATTAGAATAATCCTCAAACAGTATCGTTGTTGAGGTATATAATGATCTCCTGGTTCTGCTCATTTCACTTAGTATCAGTTCATGTAAGTCTCTCCAAACCTCTCTGTATTCATCCTGCTGGTCATTTCTTACAGAACAATAATATTCCATAACATTCATATACCACAATTTACTCAACTGTTCTCCAATTGATGGACATCCTTTCATTTTCCAGCTTCTAGCCACTACAAACAGGGCTGCCACAAGCATTTTGGCACATACAGGTCCCTTTCCCTTCTTTACTATCTCTTTGGGGTATAAGCCCAGTAGAAACACTGCTGGATCAAAGGGTATGCACAGTTTGATAACTTTTTGAGCATTAACTATTGTTTTTAATAAGTATGAACTGGGATAAGAAAACAAATTAAAAAATAAATTGTTGTATTAATTGATTAGTAATTATTAATAAATGGCTTTGGGGAGAAAAGGTTGAAACTAATAACTATGTTGAAACTTGATCATTCATTATCAGTACATTATTCTAATTTTTCATACTCTACATTACCATGTACATCAAAAATTTAAAGTATTTGTTTTAGTGTTTGATGGTTTTTTTTTCTACATAAAGAGAAAGCATTTTCCTTATATTTCTTCCCTGATATTTTCAGAGAAAATCCTTTTATTATCTCAGAATTCAATTTTAGAAATTGTTAACTATAATATTTGAGATGATTACCTAAAGTGAAAATACATAATAGCTAAACAATGAGAAGTTTATAGATTAATAGCTTAACTGCTATTTTGGCAGCAATTAAGATGCTATTCAAATGTTGAGAATAGAAATGGTTAACATGCCACTATGTTTTCTGTGAAAATCATTAGCAAGGCCGTTATTCCTTATCACTTAAATTATTTTCTCATTTTTCTCTTCCCTCTCTCAATCCTTCTTCATTCATCCTGTTCTATCTCTCTCTTTCTCCTTCTCTCTCTCTCTCTGTCTTTTCCTGTCTGTCTCTGTATGTGTGTTTCTGTCTCTGTCTCTGTCTCTGTCTTTCTTTACCTGTCTCTGTCTCTCTTTTGCTTTCTTTCTGTCCCTCTTTCTCTGTCTCTCTGTCTCTGTCTCTGTCTCTCATCATTACTTTAAAAGGGATGTCCCCTCTTCATCTTCCCTTTTTTTTCTTTCTCCCCTCCCAGTATGTTTAGCCATAATAGATTCTAAGGACACCCACAGTTCCTAACCTTGATAATGGAAAGAGGTTGCCAATCCAAGGGGTATAAATGTGTTTCATGAAAGTCTAGAATTTAGTAGAATTTTGTATTCTGTTCACCTTTACACAATGAAATAGCAGTTCAATAATTAAAGAGATGAAGTCTCGCAGTTATGAATATGCCCATGGTTAGACCCATATACCCATAACCATGAAATACATAGCATAACACAGTGGAAAGGGGAAGGTTTTGGAGTCTGAGACTCTGAATTCAAATCTAACTTTTTATACTTTCCATCTTTGTGTTTTTAAGTAAATTACTTTTCCTCTCTGGTCCTTAATTTTCCCAGCTGTAAAATGAAATGTCTTGACCAGATGTTCCCAAAGATCCTTTCCAGTTTTAAATCAGTGATTCTATGAACCTATGTGGTGCTCTTTCAGCAATAAAGGAGAATCAGGACTCTCTCGATGCTGGTAATCTGTGGAACAGACATGAGGAAAATGGCTCCTGGGAATTTGTAATTGAGTTCAACACAGAATTTGAATATATTGAAGAAAGAGTGGGTTTTGGCTTGGATGACTACTTAGTTGGTGTCAATGACAAAACTTTGTACAAGTGATAAAAGAGTTTTAATGTGAATGAGTTGTGATATTTGGGCATGGAAGCCAGGCATTTTGAGAGTGCATTCAGGATTTCAAATAAGGATTCCTTTTAAGACTTGGTAATATGGAAATCACTTCAAATGAACAAACTTCTGGAGTTAGAACTATTTAAAGGTAGAAACAAAGTCAAACACATAAACTTCACCTTTATATTTAATTTATAAATTTTAATGAAGTATAAGGCCTTGGGATTTGTCACTCCACTCATGCTTCAAACTTGATTGTAATAGTAATGAGATTGAAATTAATTGAAACTGAATAGCAGGGTCCTAGTATCATATGCATAAAAGAATCCTGTTTTAGAAATATAATGATAAACTCAGGTAGATTTGGAATATATCCTAAATTGAATTATTTTTTTAATAGCTCAGGGGTGGCAAAATCTTCATCCTTTCAGGGTGAATTTGATATTTTCAATTAGCTAAAAGATACTTGAAGCCTAGTAAATAAGTGATCATGTTTCTTGGTCAAGAAACAGGTACAACTACAGAAAAGCAAAATAGATTTTCTCAAATGCTTCATGAATCAGTTCTAAGACAATTAAGAAAGAAATGTAGCCAAAGGGGGAGCAGAAGTCTCTGACTTGTATGTTTTTAAATGTTTTATGGATGCTTTTGAATTTACACCATTATCATTTCCCAATGACACTTTTCTTTCCATCAAACTTTCTTATAACAAAGAAAAACAGTTAAGCAAAACAAACCAATATATCAAGACTGCATAATATAGCATATGCAAATATCTGTATCTGTAATTAACTGTGTCTCTGCCCAGAGAAGGTAAGTATGTTTTCACTATTGATTTTCTGGAACCAAGATTGGATATTATATACAATCTGAAATGTGATATATTTTAATGTCATTTTCATTAGGACTGTTATGTTATCACATTGATATATTAATATAGGTATTCTAGTCTTTTTATTTTTTCTCTAAATTACCTGTTACTATTTTTAATAAAACAATACTATCCCATTACATTCACATGCCACAATTTATTCAACTACTTCCCCATATCAATAGGCACTTTTTTTTTACAGGTTTTTTTTTTTTTCTGTTGCAAAGAATGCTGCTGTGAATATTTTTGTATAAACTGAATTTTTTGACACTTACCTTCTTGGAGTATATGTCCATTATGGGATTATAAGATCAAAAGATATAAACAACTTAGCATATTTCCCCCCCCTCACATAATAAAACAAATAGAATGATTAGAACAATTCACCAGTCTACCAATAGAATATTAGTATGTCTGTGTTCCCACAGTACTTTCAGCATTTGCTTTTTCCATTTTTTTGTCAATTTCATGAACATTAGAACAAAGTTTTCCTAAGCTATGTTTTTAGAGCAGTTTGCATATAGTTATTGATACCTCCTTAGAAAATGACTTGTCATTAATCTTTCTCTATTAATATGCTGGGAAATGGATCTTTTGTTATTAATTTGTACCAATTTGCTATTTATCTTGGGTAATAAACATATAAGGAGAGTTGGATCCAAAGATTTCCCCCACTATTTTGTAATTGCCCTCCTTATTCTACCTTGATTTTGCTCATGTAAAAACCTTTTAAACTTTATAGTTATGTTTTTTAGGTTTCATGCTACCTTTTAAAGCTGAAAAATAATATGTGTCTGTGAATGTATTCTTTGTATTGCCTACCACCTATATTAAGGGTTTCCAATGACCTCTAAAGAGTAATAATAGCAGATTTTCAAAGGTAACACATTAGGCACAAATGTGCTTCTGTTACATTTCTCTTTAGCTACAAAGAAGACAGAAGTCCCTAAAATTGAAACAGTCAAAATTACCTTAAAAGTAATTTCTAGAAGTAATTCTCTACCTCTCATCACTGCTGCCATTTGTTTTGGAACCAATTTCCCTTTTTCCATACTACCATCTAAAACAGTCACTGAGGAAACTAAATAGCTATCCCATCTGGATCTGAGATTCTAAGGTTTTATTAACAACCCTCTCTTTGCAAGTTTCTTCTGGGCATACAGGTTTTATTCTAAAGGATGCGATTAGAAGTCTCGGCAACTTTTACAATCTAAGGGAAATGAAATTTGTGGAATGTTTTAATGTATCTTTTTAGGAAAAAAATAAGAACTGTACAGTTGATAGAACTTTTCTTGTGAGAAAAATAATCATGCCGATAGGTTATTTCTGAGTGTGAGAAACAAGGACATTGTAAACTATTTCTGAAAAAATTCCTAGATATCTTGTTCCAAATAAATACAAAAAGAAAACTCCAAAAGAAGGAATTCACATATAGTATGTGAAATTGCTTCCAGACTTAGATAATCAATTACATATGAATAAGTATTTCTTCATTAATACCGATAAAGATAACAATGTAAATTTTTGTGAGTGAAGCATTATTAATGTTTTTTTTTAAATGTTTGTTTTTGTTTCAATAATAGGTCTTTTAACCTTTCAGTAACCTACTAAGTTACTAAAGAGCTGCTGATCTGCACTGGATGGTAAAAGGAGTTTTTCTTTACTTGAAGTTCCTTAAACCAATTGTGTCAAACTAAAATTGAGATGGAGTCATTAAACTATAAATAAGAATTCCTGTGATTGTATAATGACTTGGGAAATAGCATATTAAGATTATCTATATTTTATTGTATTTTTATTTATTTTGGGAAATATGTCCTAATTACATTTACATCTGGTTCAAGCTGATCTGGAGAATATCTTAGGCCTTAGGATCCCACAGTCCTGTTTTATACCTCTGCCTTACACCAATAAAATTAAAGGTCTTTAACCAAAAAAAAAAAGAAAAAAAGAAAAAAAGAAAAAGAAACAAAGCAACAAAAAGAAAACTGAGGGTAATATATAGCACAAGAAACACAGAAAATAATGTAGAGTTTATTATATTATACTATATTATATATTATACATATATAGCATTATATATAATATATGTTTGTATTATAATATTATTGAGTATATTATTATATGTTAATGTAATCATCAATACCTGGGTAAGGAGTATTTTTCAAGACAGAATTGTAAAATCTTCTCTAAAAAGCAGATACTTGCATTTCAAAATTGTGAGTATTTGAATGGAAACTATTTCTACAAAAAACAATGGATAGATTGTTAGTGGCTATTATAACAGGGTCTATCAGAGTTCCATCTATGAGGAGTGCACTCTGGCTGACAACCATATGGACTTGAGCATGCACAGGTATTTCTTCTGATTTGCTTATCAGAAGAGGAACCTTTTGATTGATTGCTGATTTAGAGTAAGGCATGAATTCCAAACACCCACTGGCCAGTAAATTTTTATTTTTCTGACCAACTACATCAAAGGGAGGATTAAACATGGGGGGAGGGAGAGGGTTAGGGTTGCTGCATGAAGAAGTCAGAGGCATCTTTCCACCTAGGTCATCACCATGATTTTGACTGTAGCACAAAATCCTACTATTTATTCTATATCTCTGTCTTTTCTCTTCTTAGGTGAAGGAGTATGATAATAAACTATGAGCTTCAAAGGGTCAAGAAAATGAGGGGTCCAAGAATCTGATGTGGCCTATTAAAACAGCCCTGAAGAATGACTGGGACTCAACTCAGCAGCAGAGTGATCCCACAGCCATAATACAATGTTCTATAAGAGGGAAGGGACTCATCCATTTGCTAATCTGCATTTGGAAGTAAACTTAATGGGGGATGGGATATGTAAAAAGTGTTTCAATTTTGAGCCCATTCTGCAGTGTGCTCCCAGAACCTACTTCATTTTCTCTGAAAAGCTAATTGATTAGTTAAATTACATTGGGCATTAATCACTGGCAATTGATATTTGGAAAAAAAAAAAAACTGAATTAGGGTCAAGCCAATATCAATAGAAAAGAATCATTTGATTTCCAAGAAAAACCCTTAGAAGCCTTTGGGGGAGCCTTGCTTGATTCAGGGTGAGTGTGAGTTAGAACAAGGTTCCCCAAAGCTGTATATGGACTATGCTTTCAAAATAATGGATTTAGTTCTGGAAAGGAGTTAGAAATCACCATGTCTAACCCACCCATTTTACAGATAAGGAAACTGGGGCACAGAAAGGGTAAGTGACAACTAGCAGTACAGATTTGAAACTATATTTTCCTAACTTCAATATTAATATGTTTTTCCCCTGAGGCTACTGGAGTTAAGTGCCTTGCCCAGGGTCACACAGCAGGAAGTGTTAAGTGTCTGAGGGCACATTTGAACTCAGATCCTCCTGATTTCAGAACTGATGCTCTATCCACTGCGCCATCTGTGTCTCAGTTTCCTTGTCTATAAATTTGTTTTCATTGTTCCAGATCTGTGATTTCATTGACACTATTAGTTCCCCACGAGGGAAACCCCTCTGCCATAAGGTCATGTAATCACTGAACATATATTCCAAGCCAGTTGACTGGGGTACTGGGAGGTTAAATGATTTACAGAAGCTCACTCAGCAGCTAGTGTGCATCAGAGGTAGGATTCTTATCTAGGTCATTTTAACTTGGAGATTGACTCTCCACTATGCCCTCCTGATTTATCCATAAAAGGTTGTTGTGATGGTCAGCAAATATATATGTTTATAAAGTGTTTTGCAAACTTAAGGCACAGGACAGGCTGCCCCAAAAGTCTTGGTGAAGTTTTCAGTGTTAATAGCTTAAATTTGTAAGTGTATTAGCTACTTTAGAATGCCATAGAAATAGGATCCCAGCATCAAAACAAGTTAATCAATAATTAATTTAAGGTTAAATGTTTCAAGTTTAAAGAACTATCAGAAGTTTAAGAAAGAGGGAGAGGTCATTCTTAACTAGGGAATCAAGAAACGACTTTATAGAAAAGATGGTAATGGAGCTGAGAAAAGGTAGGATTTCAGTGTGTAGATACAGACACCATGAACAAGAACACAGAGATGAGAGAAATAAGGAGAGAGGTCAAGACCAGACATGGCTCAGGGAAGAGAGTTCAGGGTGTGGATGTAGGAAGACTCATCTTTCATATCTGATCTCAGGCACTTACAAGCTGTGTGACCTTGGGCAAGTCATTTAACTCTGCCTTAGTTTCCTCATCTGTTAAATGAGCTGGAGAAGGAAATGGCAAATGATTCATTATCTTTTGCCTAGAAAACTCCAAATGTGGTCAGGAAGAATCAGACATGACTAAAAAATAACAGGTGAATAGTACTGTCAGTCCCTGAAGGGACATAGTATGAAATAAATTTGGGGAAATAGTTCAAAAGTTTCAATAGTGAAAGGCTATGAATGCCAGGATAAGGAGTTTATACTTTATTAAGGAAATCATTCAATAAATCAAGTACATATGATATGTCAGTCACTCGGCACATAAAGAGAAAAATGAAA
Organism: Antechinus flavipes; assembly: GCF_016432865.1. Lineage (NCBI taxonomy): Eukaryota > Metazoa > Chordata > Mammalia > Dasyuromorphia > Dasyuridae > Antechinus > Antechinus flavipes. The sequence goes on along the minus strand of NC_067402.1, from coordinate 140,721,556 downwards.
TAGTCCCTGCTTTGAAGATTCTCATATAATCAGAAAAGTAAATATAAAATAAAGTTGCAGGATCTGAATTTTGAAGGAAGCTATGGATTCAATGAAGCAAGTAGAGAGGAGGAAGTACAGTCTAGACATGAGGAAATAGGTTATGCAAGGCATGGAGTCAGGAGTTGAAATTTCATGTATAACACACACACACACACACACACACACACACACACACACACACATCAGGAAGGCAGCCAGTTTTGCAGAGACAAAAAATGTGAAGGAAAATATTGTTCAATATGCTTGCAAAGATAGACCTAATGAGATTGTAAAGGGGTTTAAAATCAAAATGGGATTTTGTATTTTAGCCTAGAGGCAAGAGGAAGTCAATGATGTTTCTTAAGAAAGGAAGATCTCTTTTCCTTTTCTAATCAGACCTCTATTTTAGGAACATCAACTTGGCAAACTGTATAGCACATTTATTGGAAGGAGGAGATACCAGAGGCAAGAAGATTACTGCAATAGTCCAGATGAGAAATGGTAAGTGCATGAATTCTTCTGCTTTTGAGTAAAGAGAACAAATTGAGAAATATCATGAAGGTAAAATGGAAAAGACTTAGCAAGTGATTAGCTAAGATGGGTGAGGGAGAGAGAAAAGTTGAGAATGACTTTAAGATTGTGAATTTCGATGACAAAAAGGATGATCAATGCCTTTGAAAAATAGAGAAAAGAGAATTTATTTTTGGAGGAAGAGAGATAATACACTTAATTTGAGATGTCTATGATATATACAAAATTTCCAATAAATAGTTGGTGATATAAGAATAGAGCTCAAGAGACTGAGGATATAAATCAATTGCCTAGATATGAGAGCTGAATTTTTAGTTCTGAGAGAAGGATAGGAGAGAAGTGGACTTAGGACAGAGTCCCTAGGATGTAATTACCCATATGTGATAAAGCATGAATCATGACTCATAGAAGAAAAGTGAGAATTGATCATATAGGTAGAAAGAAACTGAGGGGAATCTAATATCTTGAATACTCAAAGAGAGAGAATATCTAGGGAGAGGAGACAGTCAGGAGTGTCAAATACTGTAAAGTCAACTTAACTAGCATTTATTAAATACTGTGCTGAGCAGTGGCTATGAGGGCAACAAGGTTGGCATTTGAGAAAAAGGCATTTTGATTTTGTTAATTAAAAAATCATTGGTAACTAAAAAGAGTAATTTCAATTATATAGAAATATGAAAAACTAGGTTTCAAAGGATTGAGAAATCATTGGGAGGTGAGAACGTAGAATTGACTATAAACAGCTTTTTTAAAACCTGAGCTATAAAATGGATATAAGATGATACCTTGAGAAGATGGCAAGGTCTATTGTGGTTTTCGCTTAAGGATGGGAAAGGGTTGTAAAACAATAGAGAAGAAGGCAGTGAATAAAGAGAGACTAAAAATTAGGGAGATAGAAAAGATGGTCAAAAGAGGGGAGGATGGGAGAGAAGGAAATCAAGGGCAAAAGTAGAAAGGCTTAATAATGACAAGAACACCTCTTCTTATGAGCCTTAAAGCAAAGAAGGAAGAAATGTTGGGGGTAGGGGAAGAAAGAATGAGACTGGAGAGATTTGAAATGCTATTGGAGAGGAGTTGGTCTTAATTTTTAGAGTAAATATGAGAAAAGGTCTTTTTTTTGTGGAGAAGGAGGCAAGTAGTGGTATAAGAGGTTCCAGAAGTGAAAATTTGGAATAGACTTAAGGAATGGGGAATGGGGTAGAGTATCAAACAGAGGTCAAAGAACTGGCATTCAATAGGGAGATCTGTTTGTTTTAGACCCATTCAGTGGCTATATGGCTTCTTCCATCAAAACTACAGAAAAAAGGAGCAGAGAATGTAGATGGGTTGACCAAGAGTTGAAGCTTGGGTAGGGATGAGCAGTGAAAGGAGAAGCTGACCAAGAATTCAAGGGTACTAGACAATTCAAAATTGTACAGCTTAAGTATAGGATCATGAGACTATTGGGAGAAAGATGAGGCCAAAGGAAGGGGTAATGGTCTAAGAAATAATTGGAATAACTGAAGATTGTGAGTGGGAGGATGAAGGACAGATTTAGGACAAGTGGTCAGGGAAAGATGAGAGATTACACTCACATAGAGGAATTTCAGAATTATAAATGGTGAAGATGAGGCAGAAAAAGATCAAGGAAATGACATGTTAGAATAAACTATTAGGAATAAATATTACACAGACTGAACCGTAAGGGATGGATTAAAGATGAAAAGGTTTAGAAGTCACAAGACCACTTGGGAAGTTGTTATAATAATCCAGTTAAAGGATTATGTGAAAGATAGAAATATGGTAGTTGAAGTGAAAGTAGGAAAAGGAGAAGAGGTGATACAGCAACAAGATTGTCAGGATTTAGTAATGGATTAAGTGTGAGGGATAAGAGAGAAGAGGAATCAGCTGATAGGATTGGATAACTGAGAAAATGACTGTGAAATAGAAAAGTTAAAGAGTGGGACAGGTTTTGGAGAAGAGATGATGAGTTCATTGTTGGGCATTTTGAGATTGTAATGCCAAAGTACAAACTAAAAAAGGCTTAAGAGGAACCAGACAGATGGACAGAAAATAGGTGTTGGAAGAGCTGCAAGAATATAGGTACACTAACACATGGTTTGATGGAGTTATAAATTGGTCCAAATATTCTGGAATTATGTAGGAAAAATACCTATGCAGTTCAGACCATTTAACCCAGAAATTTCCCTAATGGGAATATACCTCAAGTTAGTCAAAGACAGAAAGAAAAAAAGTCCCCATATATACTAAAATATTAAGAGTAACCTTTCTGTGGAAGAAAAAGATATATAAAACATTTAAACTGTAAATAAAGTGGGTGCCTATCCTGGAGGAATGTCTACACAAATTGTGTCAAGTATATTGTGTTGGGAGAATTGAGAGAAAAGGGGAATTAAAACAGCAAGAAACAAACTTATGCAGAATGAATAATAACAACAATATCTAGTAGTTATATAGTACTATAAAAGTTGCATATATATTCGCAAAGTTTTGTATATATGTGCTATTTTTATCATGAGACTAAGAGAGGCTTTAGTGACTTGGCCAGAGTTAAACAACTAATATTCCAGATAGGATCTGAACTCAGATCTTCCTGACTCCAAGGGTGGTAGAAGTAGTCCACCCCCACCCACCCACCTATCACCTACACCCCAAACACATACATACATACATACATACATACATATATACATATACATACTCACACGCAAAATATAATTATATAAATTGAAAATGTAGTAAAATAAAACTAAGTGCTGCATAACTATGAGGACTAATCTTGGTACCTGAGAAGAGGAACTGTATCCCACATCATTTTTTGGTACAGATAGTATAGTAGACAGAGTGACTGGATTCAAGAAGAATTAAGTTCAAATCCAGCCTTAGATACTTACTTGCTGTATGACCCTGGGCAAGTTATTTAACTCTATTTGCCTCAGTTTCCTCATCTATAAAATGAACTAGAGAAGGAAATGGCAAACTATTACAGTGTCTTTGCCAAGAAAATTCCAAGTGGAGTCATGAAGAATTGGATATAACTGAAAAATGACTGATTAATAAGAGGAACAAAAATTGGGATACAGAAGTGATTTCTATCACTAAAGGATTGTTGCATATATTATCAGATGAGGTCACTTGTTGATTTTGCTCACCTAGTTTTCAAGGTAACAAGGGAAGGCCCATTGGTTGGGAAAGAGGATAAACTATATCCAGAAACAACTATGATGTAAAAGCAAATGCAACAATATAACATTTTTTTTAAAAAGATAGAAAACAAAGATTAAGGAAGCTCTTTGTGAGAAGCCCAACTCTTTCAGTTTTCAGTGGATCCATGTCAGTTAATAAGAGTTAGAAGTCTGCAAAAACACTGATTAAAAGTATGAGAATCAAAGGAAATTAAAGGCTTTATAAGCCAGTATGATTTTTATCTTCCTGCAACATAGCTGATATTAATATAATGCTTTGTGCAAAGCAATCTTGTTCATAGTTCTTTTTTTGTATAACCAACAATATCCATTCTCAATTTTATTATAAATGGCTTTTAATAAAAATTTATGTAGAAGAGGACAAATTTTAATGTACTCTGACAGGAGAAAAGATCATTGTTTTGTTTTTTTCCCTCATTCTTAGGGGTAAGATAAACTCAACTAAGTCCAACCTTATTCACTATATTGTATGCATAATATGTCTTCTATGTATTTAATGTTGTTTTAGAGGCTCTTAGGAAGAAGCAAATATTGTGGTTCCTTCCATCTAGGAATTCATATTCTTACAAGGGAGATTAAACTTATACATATGTGAAGGACTTAGCAAACACATTTATTATTTTGAATCTTTTATGACCCAAAGAGAAATTTTTCTTTTATTCTCATGCCTCTTAATGAATAAACAAAAACATTTCCCCATATATTTCAAAATCAAGAAAATATTAGTATCATGTTTAAGGTACCCAAATACATATTGGTTCCCCCTTTTTGGGAATCAGTATTTCATACTACTCCACTAAGGAGGAAGTTGTTTTAGGAAAGGATTCTTATCTGGGTCCCACAAATGCCCAAGGAGATAAAAATGAAATCTTTATTTCAAAATAATTGGTTTTCTCTGGAACTCTGATTTTATTGTATGCATTTAAAACACATTATTCAGAGAAGAGATCCAAGGGCTTTATGACTGCTAAGAGGCATCATGTCACAAAAAGATGAAGATCTTATATTTTTAGGATTACAGGCTTCACAGGCTAGTACTCTTACAAGTACATGATGTTTGTTTGTTTTTAAGAAGAGCATAAAATGTCGAGTGAGAGAAAAATTAGAGATCATCTAGGCTACCTCCCTTATTATTTTAATAAAGAAAACTAAGGCCCTGAAATGACTTGCCCACAATTATAAACTGTAAATAGCAGAGCCAGAATTTGAACACAGGTTCTCAACCTTCAAATCCACAAATCAGTGAAAACTACTTTTTGGAATTATGAGCACACTGGCTATATGCAGCTACAAAGACCTTGAAATATTTCTGAAAATCAGCAAATAACCAGGTTATCATATAGAGCATGCTAATTGAATAAATTTGACATTAAAGCAAATTTTATTACAAAATATAATACTCTTTAATCAATCAAAAGTCACTAAAATCATGAAATTCATTTGTTTTATTTGACGCTTTCTGCATATATAAATGATTGTTTGCTTTATATATTAAGCAAAAAGCAAGTTATCTTAGGTTACATTGCTGCTTCTGCTTTTACATTTGAGAATTATATATTCTTCATATAATGCAAAATAAAGAATAGGAAAGTAAATTGATATTCAAGGGCATGTTAAGATGAGTAAAGATTTAGGGAATTCTGATAGAAAAAAGTATGTACATTCAGAATATCAAAATATCAGCCTTTATAGTTTGCTTACAGTAATGTGGCAGTCATGCAATAATAATTAGAAATTTCCTGGTCTTCAATGAACCCTAATTCCACCAAAATTCTTAGTTTTGTGAGGACCTGACTTGACTTGCTAAAAGCAAGGCATCCTGACTGAATTTAAGCTCTAATAGGAAGGATTTTACTTCTGATTCTCAATTCCATTTTATAAACATACAATTGTTCAAAATGAAAATATGCACAATATCACAAAATGGAATAAAAGACAAATTATTAGTATTTGAATAGTTCATGTAACAATAGTCATGTAGTACAGGCCCAGACTAGAGAGAGAACAAGAAGAAAAACATATCAAAAGGCTGATTTTGACATAAGTAAAATCTGGGTGGGGAGTGAGGGGGTGAGAAAGGAAGACCTGGATGCCTATCTGAGGCACATAACTTTTTGACTGTGTCTCAGTTTCTCATTTGTGAAACAAGAAGATTTAACCAGGTGTCTTTTAAATCCCCTTCTAATTTCCTATCAATAATCCTAAAATCCCAAGTAATTTAACATTTCAGTAACCTGGACAACTAAGATTATTTTCCAAATGTTTCCCCATTGGTGGAGAAAATTTTTATAAAAAAGAACTTCCATAGTAAAACCATCTAGCTCAGAATAAAACAAAGACCAAAATTTGTCCAAGGCAAGGGCATGGATTATTCTGATATGTGTATATGTCTGTATGTATATATATGTATTTCCATTTTGAGTTCCAAGATGTCTCTTTCCCTCCCTTCCAATCCTGCACTAGAAAGGTTAACATTTGACAATGATATATTAGTTCTTTCTCTGGATGTAGCGAACATCTTTCATCATAAGTTCTTTGTAGTTGATTTGAATGATCATATTACTCAGATAACTTAGTTCAAAGAAAATATATAAAAGAAAAATATAAAATGGCCACAAGCCCCAAACGAGTTCTTCAAAGAGCTTAAATAGACTTTATTCTTCAAATAATATTGTCATATTATTTCATAAATAATAAATGTTCTCTTGGTTCTGCTTGTTTCACTGCATTATTTCATGCAAGTTTTTTCATGCTGTTCTAAAACCAACATGCTCATCATTTCTTACAACACAGTAATATTCCATCACAATCATAGATCACAACTTACTTAGCCATTCCCCAATTGATGGGGCATCACCTCAGTTTCCAGTTTTTTGTTACCACAAAAAGAGCTGCTGTAAATATTTTAGAATATAGAGAACATCTCCTTTTTTTTTACTGATCATCCTGGAAAACAAATCTAATAATGGTGTTACTGGGCCAAATAATATAGAGTTTTATAACATTTTGAGTATAATTCCAGATTGCTTCCCAAAATGGTTGAATCAGTTCACAATTCCACCAACAATATATTACTGTCCCAGTTTTTTCACATCTTTACATTTGTCATTTTCCCCTTCTATCATTTTAGCCAATCTGATAGGTGTGAAATGGTATCTCAAAGTTGTTTTAATTTACATTTCTTCAAACAATATTGATGTAGAGCATTTAGAGTATTTTTTCACATGACTATATATAGCTTCAATTTCTTCCTCTAAAAATTGACAGTTCATTTTCTTTGCCCATTTATAAATTGAGAAATGACTCATGTTCTTATAAATTTGATAACATTTTCTATATATTTGAGATATGAAGTTTTGAGAAACTGTCTATTAAATTTTCCCCAAATTTTATGCTTTCCTATTTTTCAATTTGTACTTTACCCTCTAGTTCTAAAACTTCTTTACAAATTACCTTAATTTCTTGAAGTATAATATCTATACTTTTTTTAAGAAAAAAAATCACAACTCTTAGATGGTCCAACAATTTTTATGCCTATTTTTCAACCTGCTTTCCAGTTCAGTTGTTTTTCTAAAGACATATTTCATGTTCTCTTCTATTTTTTCATTCTTTTAATTTTTATTATTTTTAATGTCTTATGAAGTCATTAGTTTCCTCTTGCCTGATTTTAAGAAATTATTTTCTTCTGTAAGTTTTATATTTCCTTTTCCAATTAGTTGACTCACTATTTTCTTTTATCTTAGTTCTTTCTCAACTCTTTTTATTTGATTTTTAAAGTCTATTTAAGCTCTTTGAAGAACTCGTTTGGGGCTTGTGGCCATTTTATATTTTTCTTTTATATATTTTCTTTGAAGCTTTTCAGGTAGCTGTTTTTATTTCATTGTTTTCTTCTAAGGTTGAACCCCCTGATCTTTTCTAGAACCACATTGTGTATGGTTGGGTTCCTTCTCTGTTGTTTACTCATTTTTTAAATAGCCTATTTCTTGCCTAACTTTACATTAGGGTCTGCTCTAGGGGTGTGGGAGCTAATATTTCAAGTTTCAAGTTTTTCATGCTGTTTGTTTTTTTGAATGCTGATTCTTACAATGTTTTATGAACCAAGTCCAGAAGTGTCCTTGTTCCCTGTAGTCACTCCAGAGGCCTGGAGCATCAGCTCTGGAATTGAAACCACAGACTCTGTCTACTCTTGCTCTCCTGAGTCCCAGCCTGGGACCCTGTCTGGTCAATGCACTTAGATCCCAGTCCAGTGCCAGCTGAGGGCCAGTGCCTTCTTTCATTAGGATGGGGTTTAGGGATATATGGAACTCTGGAAGCTAAGGCTGCTGCAGGTATGGCTGCCCCCAGGGTTTGCAATTTGTTTAGTCAGCAGATCTCTATGCTTCACCAGTCTATCACTTTGGAAAGTTAGACCTTTTCTGTCTCAAATTGTTTTAGACTGGAACACTGTTTTATACTGACTTGTAATTATTTCTGCAGCATTAGAATTTACTTTTTTTTTCTTTTTTTTTTTTTCTTTCTTTTTTTTTTCTTTCTTTTTTCTTTTTTTAATTGCTGAGGCAATTGGGGTTAAGTGACCTGCCCAGGGTCACACAGCCAGGAAGTGTTATGTGTCTGAGACTAGATTTGAACTCAGATCCTCCTGACTTCAAGGCTAGTGCTCTATCCACTGTACTATCTAGCTGCCCCCAGAATTTACTTTTGAGACATCTTTAAAGTTATTGAAGAAGGGTGTGGATTTAGGAGAATGAGGTAATTTTCTGCCTTATTCTGCCACCTCCACCCAATTCCAGGAATCCACTTTTTGGCACGAATCATTCTTAATTGTACATGTTATGATTTTGGTTTGATTGAGTCAACAGTTTAATTGTGATTTTCTTTTCCTAATGGAAGGTGGGAATGATTTGAATTGGCTTTTTTTCCCCCTAAGTTTGTTTTTTCTTCTCGACTTCAGTGGCTTGAAATACTGCCAGGAAGCTATGTCTTACTCATCATTTTACCCTTTCACAACTGCCAAAAACAAGAGTGGAAACATTCTCTTTGGACTGGGACCTAACACTTTACCTAAATTGAAAATTTCAATAATTTAAATTTATTTTTAAAATATAGAAATGAGAAGAAACAGTAATGTGAAAGAGAAACCTCCATGAAGAGGTTTCTCACTGGGACATTGAAGTGACCCTGAGTTCCACAAAACTAATGCCAGCACAGCATAAGCTTTGGCAGATTCCAAGATGAAAAGGATTTAAATACTGATGCAATTCTTACTGCATGACCTTTATCTAAAAACTGACCTCATTGAGAGATGGCTCATTAGTTTTTCCATTTTTAAAATGTTATGGAGAAGACTGGAAAGGTAGGAAGGGATCAGGTTATAAAAAGACTTTATATTTCATTCTGGAATAATAAGAAGTCACTGGAATTTACTGAATGGGTGGTGGGGAGTGTTGTGGTCATATTTGAAGTTTAGGAAAATCATATTGGTAACTGAATGAAAGATGGAATAGGAAGAGAAGAGACATAAGGCATAAAGGCCAATCAGAAGGCTAATGCAGTAGTCCAGGTGTAAAATGAACAGGGTCTACACAAGAGTTGGCCGAGAAGGAAATATATATAAGACATGTTATAAAGCTCTAATCAACGGTATCTAGCAATAGATTGGCTAGGGGTGAGGTTGTAAGCCTAAGGAACTGAGAGAAGGATGATGCCCTCAACAATAATTGGACAGTTAAAAAGAAGGGGTTGGAGAGAAAGCTCAGTCTTAGACAAATTGACTGTAAGCTCTCAGCAGGATATGCAGTTTGATATGTCTCAGTTGGAGATGTGACATTGCAGTTCAAGAAAAAGTTTGAGGCTGGATAAATAGACCTAAGAATCATTTGAATATAGATGATAATTGAATCCATGTGAGATGAGATTACCAAGAGAACTAGTATAGAGGAAGAAGAAAAGAACCAATCCAAAGCCTTAGAGGACACTAATGGGTAAGTAGGAACAACCTGGATGAAGATCAGGAAAGAATAAGGAGGAGGACCAGTCAAAGAGATAGGAGGAGAACTAGGAGTATCATATGAATCAAGTACAGTATAATCAACTGTTGTGGGCAGGTGAAGAGGGATAAGGACTGAGAAAAGGCCAGAATGAAAAATAAAAAAGCTTGACTTATCTCTCTAGAGGCCAGGCTCCCCTAGCACTGAATCTTATTTTCTTGTCTGGGTCCAGAGCTAAGAGAGACTCTTTAGTAGAAAGCTAGAGCACCAGGACCCCTACACCTAATTGCAGTTATTACTATTACACTACAAACACCTACATGCACACACCACAATCTTCTCTCATTGTTGACATTAGATTATTTATTTATTGGGGAAGAAATGAATCTTCTCCATCTAAAAGCATTCCAGAAAAAAAGAAGGCTTTTCTTACCATCTTCATGATTACTAAGCCTTAGAGATTTCTAACTTGTGGGCTAGTTGCCTTTAGGGAATTTCACAAAATATTCCTTTGAGAACATACATTCATTTGTATCTGCACCATGGAATTTCCTTAATTTCCATTAAATTGAAATTTACAAGTACATGTACAAAGGTTACATTGATTACAGGTAATATTGAGTCAGCGTTAATTTTTGGTTTTTTGTAATAAAAGTGAGCAATATAGTCTACATCACATATTTATCAATGGAATGATCCTTATTAATTAGCATTTTGGAGTGTTATACAGTATTTCTATTTGTAGAACAGTTAGAATATAATGAACAAAGTAAACAGTGTGACTTCTGGGACACATTTATCAAGCTTGGACAACTACATAAAACAGTAATTCTAGGAGCATCTGTAGGCCTCTGAATTTAATTTGGATAGTGGTCAACTTCTTCCAGGAAGAGAACAAAATGTTTTAAGTGAAATCCCCCTCCCTCGTATCCCTTAGCCTGACAAAAATAAATGGCATAGATGATCTCCAAAATATTCAGATGAAATTAATTACTCAGTTATCCTTGAATTTGGCAAATAAAGGAGACAAGAATAAGCAACAAGCAAGGAAAGCAAAGATTTTTCTTTCAAAATAGATTTGAATTTTTGTTCAATGGGTAGTATATTCTAATGTTAATGAAGGCTGGCTTCATATTCTTTGTGTAGATTATACATAAGGATGTAGAGAAATAAATGATAGTGAAAGGGAGGAAGGCCCCCCAGGACATTAGGCTCACCCTATATATAACATATAGAAGAATAAAGACAAGGACAAGAGTGCTGTAGATTAAGAAGGCATGGATGGGTTGTGACCACATCAATGGAGGAAACATTCTCATTAAGATCACTGAGCCATTTGATTACTTGAGTATCCAGATCATTTTAAAACATTTCTTACTGAGTAACTTTATATTGGAACTTGGCTTTTCAAATGCCATTTTAAAGGTCACTAAAAGGATCTGAGATGATGCATGCTTTATTGTTTTAAGAGTGCCATTATTTTGATTGGTGCTTATTCTCTTACTGATGCAATTCAATTCAAGAAATATTCAAGAGATTGCAGTTTCATGACTATGGCCAAAATGAACCAATCAATTGTTAGGCAAAGCTGGGTAATGAGTATCTCTGAACTTAGCTAGGCAAATCCTCAAACAATAGTGCTCCTGGTCAAGAGCACTTGCAGTTTTTTGCCTATATGACCTTTCCAGGGTTTATATTTCTCTTATACTCATGAAAACTCACAGATATGGACATTCCATGATGAGGGAGCAAAGTAATGGAACTTTAGTGAAGCCAGTAATTGAATTGTTTTATTTTTTTCATAAGATAGATTAATCGATGAGGCATTTATTAAGATCTTCCAGGCACTGTGTTAAGTGCTTGGGATACAAATACAAGCAAGCTAAGATAGTCCCTATCTTGGAGCTTTAATTCTAGCTGGGGAAGAGAACACATAAAAAAGTTTCATTAGATACAGTGGGGAAATGTCACGGAGGGGAGACTGAAGGAAGTTACAATGAATAGAAATCTTCTTCACAGAAAAATAAGGTACTGATGACCTATGGATGATGAAGGGTCAGGACTGGAGAAAGGAGAGCCAGGGATGGAGTCCAAGTTTTAGCTGGGGTAGAGATACTGAAATAAAGTCCTAACAGCAATACAAACCAGTTCTATAAATTTAGAGATGTTTCATAGGAGACAGAGCTGGAAAGAACTTTAGAGATCATCTAATTCAACCTCTTTACTTTTACATCTAAGGAATCTATGGCCTAAGAGAATTCAATTGACTTGCTCGTTGCCTATATGGTCCTCTCACCCATTAAGCCCAATTGTATTCTGGAAGAAACATTTTTAGAAAAGAGTAGCCTTAAAAATAGCCACCAACACTGAACAAATTTCAACATCTGTCATCTAAACAGATAAGAATACAAATACTCTTATTTTTCTTGCTTTGTTAAAAAAATGCAGGAAAATGAGATGGGTAAGAAAAGACCTACACATGATTTGATAAATTCTTCAGGCTTAGTTACAAAGCTGTGTTGTCAGGGATTATTTTCCACGTCTATTCAATCATAGTATTATCCAAAGATTATCTTGAAGAAAAAGGATATCACTGATTTTGCTCTATCTATATTAATAATAGTTAGACTAACACTAGGCACAGTGGACATGATTATTACATTCATTGTTTATTTAAAAAGGGATCTAAAATAAAATTATTTTGGAGGATTTCAGATTTGAAGAAAAATTGCCCTGATTTTGGCAACAACAGTTTTCTGTTAAAAATTTCAAAGGGCAGTTAAGAATTTATTATAGTGATGAGCGTCTGGATTAGGGTAGTAGTTATGAAAACTCAGACAATATGAGAGATGAGTATTCCTTTTCAACCAGGAATTCTTCAAAATACCACAAACTTTAAGTGTGTACAAATTTCAAAAATGAAAAAAAAATCAATTGATTAAATTAGGGTCCATTTATTGACATAGAAAAAGATTGATTTATCTAAATGTATTAGTTTTAAAAGGTAGAAAGAAACAAGTATTTGCTAAGTGCTTCAGGCAGCTAAGCGTTACAGTAGGCTTGGAATTGATAAGGTCTAGATTTAGGGAACCAAAATGAGATTAGGGTTACTGGTGGTCAGGGAGTTAAATGATGAGGTCTAGTGGCAAGTTCAGGGTTTGGGGAACCAAATGGAGAGGTTTGGTTCCCCTGTACCCCCTTGTGATTTAGCACATGGGTAGGGAGTTTTGGGGACTCCCTTCTGGCGGCGCAGAGGTTCTCTGTAAAGGAATTTACAGACCTGAAAACCTAGATTGATAAAAGAGATTTATTATGGGAATTGAGAAGTCAGGTTAGAAATCCTGACAGAGAGGCATAAAAGTCTGATTAGGGAAATAGGTGAGGGTGAAGAGAAAGTAGCAATGGAAAAGAGTATTCCAGTGGATAGTGGCTCCTTGGCATAGCAACATGGCATAGCTGGCATGTTTGGAACTTCTACAAAGAGAGGATTTTAGATTGGCTCTTTTATAATAGGAGTTTTAGCCACAAGCTGAAGGGAACTCATGAGTGGAGTTCTGCAATCTGGGATTCAGCTTGAGCTGAATTTGAATAGAATTCAGAGTTTTAGGACTGAACCGACCCTATCTAGATAACAAGAACAAAACTGTTTGTCCCTCAGGGCGGGGTCAGACAGAGTTGAAGGAGATTTTCTCCTTCAAAGATTTTTAGAGTTTCCGGGTCCCTCTTCAGAATGAGAAAGACTTTTATCTTTGTGAATTCAAATGCAGCTTCAGATACTTACTAGTTGTGTGATCCTAGAAAGTCATTTAATCCTGTTTGCCTCAGGTTCCTCATCTATAAAATGAGCTGCAGAAGGAAATGGCAAACCACTCCAAAATCTTTGCCAAGAAAACCCCAAATAGGGTCAACAAAGACATGACTGAGAAATTGCAACACACAATAGCTAATCATTCTATTATGCTTTAAATATTACCATGTACTCTCTTCACAACATTTTGAAGTGGATAGGGTAGTATTAGCTCCATTTTACATATGTAGAACACTAAGTTCATCAAGCCACATGCATCTTGTTAAAAGTTGCAGGGACAGGGCTCTGTTCCAGATCTTCTGACTCTAAATCCATTGTCCTTTTTAGGCCTGAGCTACCTCTCATTACCTGCTCTACATGTACTATCATAGAAAAGTAGGGCTGGAAGGAATTCTCAACAATTCATTTGTATATCACACCAAATTATCTCACATAGAGAAAACGTAGCCTACTTTTAATGACTCAAAAAAAAAAAAAAAAAAAAAAAAAAAAAAAGGATCCATAAACTCAACAATGACCTTTTTGTCAGAGAGCTTTCTTTGTATCTGTCTCTTCCTGAGAGGAAATCTTACCTGCTTCTGGACAAAGGATAGAGTTGGACTCATTATAAAATTAGGGACATTTCAGGTTAATTCTTCAGCTCTTTAAACAACCAACTCCAAATTACAGATGAGGATAATATGGAAAATCACTATTCTGCATATATATATATATATGCAGAATATTTATGCAGAATAGTCATTTTCTGTATTATGTATGTGTATGTATATAATGAATTTTGTTACTTCTAAAAATTCAGCAAAACAGAAAGGAAGGTTAGGTATGGTACATACCAGTTATCCCTTCTACTGGAGAGGCTAAGGTTGATGGGTCAGCTTAGGAATTCTGAGTTGCCACAGTGCTAAAGCTGATAAGGCATTTGGATTGAGTCCAGAATCAATATGAGTAGCTCCTATACAGGAGGGTGTGGGTACTCCTTAAAAGCACCAAAGTACCTAAAGGCAAACTGGCCCAGATCAGAAATGGACAATGGAAGGGTCCTAGTTTCTGACTAGGACCCTTCCATTGTCCATTTCTGATCTGGGCCAGTATGAATGAGATAAAGAGACTCATTCTCACAAACAAATAAATAAAACCAAAAGGGAAGATAAAATTTTACAAAAATGTTATATGTTACACATGAAACCCTTATTTATATTTTCCACAATTTGCCTCCCACCATGAGATTCTTTAAAATATTTGTAAAAAATTGCTGACATATCAAGCTCTTGAACTTAACTTTCTATTTCTCAGAAGAAATTTGAAAGAACTAAAATCCCATCTTCTATATACAGGAAACCTTCTCCAATCCTTCTTAATTGCAATGCCTTCCCTCTGTTAATTATTTCTCCTTTATCCTATAGCTTACTACATATATTTGTTTGTATGCTTTTCTTCTCCATTAAATTGTAAGTTCCTTGAGGGTAGGGACTGCTTTTTGCCTCTTTTTGTATCCTCCGTGCTTAGTTCAGTGCCTGACACATATGTAATACATGTTTATTTATTGTTTGATTGAAAAGAACTTTGGGCCTCTGTTTTCTTATCTGTAAAACAATGGTTTTGTGATAATTTTTAAGCTCTTTTCCAACTCTATAATTGAGTCTATGATTTCAAGATCTTTGTTTCTTTGTAGCTTGAAAGAGTAGTAAGTGATTCATATCTTCACTCCTATTACAGTGCCTGGCACATACTAAAAGTTAAGTAAATACTTACTGATCAAGTAATTGACTATTTTCTGCATGTTTTATCCATTTGTAGTTATCATATAGTGATTTTAAAGGGCCCTAAACAAGAGGATATAGGACTTAAGATGATTGGTCTATGTCCTAGAGAATAGTTAAAATAACTTTAGAAAACCTACTTGCTTTTTTCAAATGAGGAAAAATGATACTCCCAATTTTATCCAGATCTTGCCTTATCAGTATCACTGACAATAAAATATAACACCATCTCATTATTTCTCAAAATTTAGATCTTCCTGCAATTTTGTGATTTTTTTCCAATTTTTAATATTTTTAGAAGGATAGAAGATGACTATTTCCTGTATGCTTATATAAAATTCTGAGTTTCTATTTTGGACTTGACAGTATAGTAAACCTTGGACTTGATTTTGGGGCAGGAGAGCAATACAGCAAAGGCTATTCTAATAACTAGAGAGGAACCCAGTTTTAGGGAGGTGGTAGAGAAGGTATATCAGTCAGGTCAAGGGTTTGCATTAAGACATGTCTAGGTATATAATGTCTCCAAAAAAAGTGGTTTTCATCTAAATTTATCAATAACTTAGTTTTATTATGTAAAAAGGCCCAGAATTCAATGAACTAGATTGTATAAAAATAGCCCAAATTCCCTCATAGAATGTGCCCACTACTATAGTATCACATCACCATCGATGTCCCTTATCCCCTTTGACAACTACTTGAGAAAAGACTTGACTTATATTAGTATCAGTGTCAGTGGGGCCCAGATCAGTTCATTTATTCTAATCTTCATTCTATGTACTCTTGAAATGCAAGCTGGTGGTTTCTTGCATTAATTCAATCATATGATACTGCTTTTTACTTTTAAAATATGGATCAGTCTGTTAAGAAAGGCAGGAGAACAAAAGGAATTATGAATCTCACCTTCCTTACTGGAAAAATGAAAAACTTCCTCTTTTCTCCTCCCATTCTCCCTTTCTTCACTGAAAGTCTGATGAAGAGATGGCTCTTCTCTCTTTACAAAGGGCAAGCACCTTTGATCCCATCCCCTCCAGAAGATTGTTCCCACTATTATCTTCTCTAATCTTTGATCTCTATTTACTATTTCCTTACCTGGTGACTGCAAACATGTTCATGTTTCATTTATGCTTAATTCCCAACCCTCCTAGATCTTAACATCTTCAGTAGTTTTCATCTTATATCCATCTTTAATCTCTTTTCCTTTTAGTCAAATTTCTGGGGAAAAAAAAAAAAACCCAACTCCATTCATCACTTCTAAATGTTTTGTAATCTGACTTCCATCTTAATCATTTGTGTAAAAATACTTTCTGCAAAGTAATTTTTGATTCTTGTCAAATCATTGGATTTCTCAATCTTCATCCTTTTTGCCTTTTTTGTAGCTTTTGATGTTGCTGAATATCTCTTGGATAGTCTCTTCTCTTTTATGATATTGCTCTCTCTTGTTCTCTTCCTGATTATTCCTTAGTCATTTTGGCTGGATCTTTACTTGGAGGTAACAATGTCTTTTGTTATCTTCTCTCTATACTATATCACTTGGGGATCCCATCAGCTCCCATGGATTCAATTGCCTTCTACAACAGTTATTCCTAGATCTCTACATCTAGCTCTAGTCTCTTTCCTGAGGTCCAACCCGACATTACTATTAGACATTTAAGTCTGGGTATCTCACAGGATTTCAAATTCAACATGTCCAAAAAAGAATACTCTAAAAAAGCAAACCCCAAATCTCTCCCCAACAAATCCCCAAATTACTCAACTTATCAGTTGTCTTTTATATTTTCAGGGGCTTTTGGGGGGTATTTTTAGGTGGCACAAGGTTATAGAGTGCCAGACCTGGAGTCAGGAAAACATCACTGTGAATTCAAATCTTGCCTCAAATACTGCCTAGTTGTATGACCCAGGGCAAGTACCTTAACTTTGTTTGCCAGTCCTCTCATCTATAAAATGAGCTGAGAAGGAAATAGTGAACCACTCCAGCATTTTTGCCAAAAAGAGTTGGGTATGATTAAAATAACTCAACCACAAAAGGTGTATTATTATTTATTTTGCTAAATTTAAAAATTCATTTTATTTTATTTTGTTATGTATTTCTCAATTACATTTTAACCAGATTAGGAATACTAAGGCATACACTAGTGAGTATTGTAGAATACGTTGTGTATTTGAATATCTCTTATCTAAAGGTCCTTATCATTTTAAATTGAACATATTTCCTACAATAGGGGATAAACAAAACTTCTAGCCTAATTAACATGAAGAGTTCTGGTAATTAGAATAAAACCCATCAAAAGACAAAACATGTTGCTTTTACTGCTACTTGCCTCTATTATGCAGCTCTATTATATAATATATAATAATATATTATGGAGGTTATATTAATCCAGCATTTTTTTTTGATATTCAAAATCTGGCACAGAGCTGATGAATCAATTATCAAAAATCTCATTTGTTAAACTATACTAAAAAATCAAGTTTTAATTTAGAAATATCTGTTGATGCTGTAAACAAGAGGAAAAATGTTGCCATAACTGAAATATAATAGAATGACTGATTCACATACTGTGTTCAATCAAAGGACAAACCATTAAGAAGTTACAATGAAAAAGTCTGGCATTTTGAGAAAGATTTATTTCTAAATTATTGATATTTTCTAAAAATATGAACTCATTAGAAAAGCATGTTCAAGTTTCCTTGAAATATTGAATAATTATATCCAGATTGATTTAATTTTGGCCTTATACAATGTTGCTTAGCAAAAATATGTCTTCACTTGGAAATATCGTTTTTTATTGCTTAAGACACAACCATGAAAATGGGTATTATGAATAAATTCCATTGTGATGCATAAAATTTTGAAAAAACAGAGCATTGAACATTAAGTATCTCTTCAGAAACTAATTTACTATTAATTTTGATTAATTAAATTTGGTCATTAGTGACATGTTTTGATAGTCCATCCACTAGGTCTGAAAGTACTATTGTTAAGTGAAATTGATAGTGAAAAAAAATACTCTATATTGCAATACAGTTTGAATCTCATCATAGTATATGCAATACTTCAAGTAAATGTGTACGAGGGACACCAATACATTGTTAGTGGAATTGTGAATATATCCAGCCATTCTGGAGAGCATTTTGGAACTATGCTCAAAAAGTTTTCAAACTGTGCATACCTTTTGATCCAGTAGTGTTTCTACTGGGCTTATACCCCAAAGAGATACTAAAGAAGGGAAAGGGACCTGTATGTGCCAAAATGTTTGTGGCAGCCCTGTTTGTAGTAGCCAGAAACTAGAAACTCAGTAGATGCCCATCAATTGGAGAATGGCTGAATAAATTGTGGTATATGAATATTATGGAATATTATTGTTCGGTAAGAAATGACCAACAGGATGATTTCAGAAATGCCTGGAGAGACTTACATGAACTGATGATGAGTGAAATGAGCAGGACCAGGAGATCATTATATACTTCAACAACAATACTATATGATGATCAATTCTGATGGACATGGCCATCCTCAGCAATGAGATAAACCACATCAGTTCCAATGGAGCATTAATGAACTGAACCAGCTACACCCAGCAAAAGAACTCTGGGAGATGACTAAGAACGATTACATAGAATTCCCAATACCTCTATTTTTGTCCACCTGCATTTTTGATTTTCTTCACAGGCTAATTGTACACTATTTCAGAGTCCAATTATTTTTGTATAGTAAAATGTTTTGACATGTATATTTATTTTGTACTTAATTTATACATTAACATATTTAACATGTATTGGTCATTCTGCCAGCTAGGGGAGGGAGTAGAGGGGAAAGGAGGGGAAAAATTGGAACAAAAGGTTTGGCAATTGTCAATGCTATAAAATTACCCACGCAAATAACTTGTAAATAAAAAGCTATTAAAACAAAACAAAACAAAACAAATACATGCTAATGAAATAAAAAAAATGTGTATGTCTGTATGTGTGTTAGACAGTTAATACTTTGGTGGAAGGGAGTAAAGCCTAATAAAGCCAGAATATTGGCAATTTCACAAAGAGGAATCTCAGCAGATGTTGAAGTCATTGTCAAGTTCAAGATGTCATGCAAAACATGAGTAGTAGACACCATAAAACCAAATTAATACATTATTTTGTGAGCTTTATAAGAAAGATTGCCCCAAGAACTTGCTTTGCTGATAAAATCCATACATCTATTGTAAGAACTAAATTTATTCAAGTTCATCATAGCAAAACTAATTTTGAGCTGGTGGTAAAAGCAGGTAGATAGCATTTTTTTTTTTTTTTTGGTTCTAGATCTCAATTTATAATAACAGGATTGAAAACCTCATGATTCTTTGGTTGGGAGAAGTAACCTATATTTTCAGTGTAGTATGAAAGTATGTGAAGAGAAGGCTTTAGTGACTCCTCTAGTTAGGAGGAACAACCACTGATAGTAGCAATATATTTGAGTTCCAGCATTGCTTTGATAACAGAAAGATGAGAGACTAACTCCTAAGTAGTGATTACAAGAAAAAAGCAATTTTTTTTTGTCTCCTGAAATTTTAAGGATAATAGAAAAACTCCTGAGCTTATACACTGGAAGGCATGACATAAGAATCAATGTTAACAAATTTAAAGTGTCCTTAGATGAGTTGAAAAGTTGGGGAAATTGTTTCAGGGTTATGCTGGCTATGTTATTAATGACAGCACTACAAAAATCAGCAGAATGCATAACTCATTAAAATAACCAAGTAAAGCTTTTTAGCAAATCTACTCAATGCTTTGAGTCTTTACCTGTTGGAAGCTTGTCCACATAAAAAACAAAGTGACAAAAATGTCCTAAATGCATCTTCGGTCACTCATTTTGTACAATGAACAAGAATCATCCTGTCTTAAGTGACTGGGTTATTTCACTTCTGCTGAGACAAATAATCTTTAACTGTTTTGGTCAGTTCATTATTTGATTAAAGATAAAAAATAATATCAACTACTATTGCATATGTCTGGTGTAGATAGTAATAATATGGTGTCATGTATCTCATTTTTGTAGTTGTATTTTTTAAGTAAAGTTTTAGCTTAAAAAAATTTTTTTTAATCAAGTATGTTTTAACTTTACTTTGACAATAAAATGTCCCTAATGACTTGGTCATTATTCATATTTTTTTAAAAAATGAAATTCCTGTTTTCAGACTTTAATGAATGTGTTAGGATTAGGTTCTTGAAAAAATCTATGGGGTAAGGTCTTTTCATAGTATCAGTGAAATAGAAGGAACTATTTGTAGTGCCTTTCTCCTTTCACACCCTTCAGGCTTTGTTGCCTTATTGCAACTTTATTTTTCTTCAAGGATGCCCTTGATTTCATTTTGACCTGATTTTACCAGGACAAAAATGAATGGGAAAGTGCCGTACTATGTAATTTACTCAAGCTCATTGCCATCTAGAGACATTTCCGTGGTACTGTATTTATAAACCAGAGAGAACAGGTTCTGTGTATAAAGAACTGAATTGCCAAGCATGTCAATGAATAATTTGTTGAGAACAAAAACATTTATGTTTTGGAACATCATAAATGTTTTTATTTTTAATATATTTTTACAATCTCATTTAAAAAAAGCTCTAGCTTTTCCAAAATACTTTTATACTTCTCTGCTTCTTATACTTGGAAACTCATTTGTAATTTATTTTTATGTGAAACAAACTTAAGACATCAAGGTTCCACCTCCAAGTTTACCACTCCTATTTTTTTGCAGAATTTGTGAACTACATTACCCTGTTATAGGCATTTTAGAATTGGACCAAAGCTTTTATTTTGTTGATCCAAAAGCTGAGACCAAGATAGTTAAAGTGGCTCTTTCAAAGTCCAGAAAGGTTTACTAATTATGCCATAAAACTACTAAAAAAAGTGAAATCATTGCATTGGAACAAAGTATAGACCTCACAGACAGAAAACTCCAAGTTTAAGACACTAAATGCTAGTGACTGAAAATCACTGTTCCTTTCCCCCAAGTAATGTCACAGTTCAGATACAATGCTGAGCAATTTCTTTTTTATGTAATTATGCAATGAAGAGAATTCATTAAAATTAAGTATATGCTATGTATAAGACACCATGAATAATATAAAAGTGAAAAGAATAACATGGACACCATCAATGTCTTTTTGGCCACTGGAAGAATGAAGACACATTCATATACATAAACTGAATATAAGGTAATATGTGATAGAGACAAGGAGAGAACTAGGCAAAAGTGCTGTAGAAAATATTTAGGAAAAAAAGGACTTTCTCAGCATAGAGATTGGACCTAAGTTGAATGGTGAAAGAAGAGGATTTCACAAGGCAACAATAAGGTGTTCATTCTAAACCTCCAGAAGATGCAATGAGATGAGCTGGGATTAAGAGTTGGCTGGAATGTGGAACTCCTAATGGAAAGTTAGAAAGGTAGGGTGGAGCCATATTAATGAGAACCATAAAATGCCACAGCAAGAAATCAGAATTTTGTTGTAGAGCAATTGGACAATGCAGAAAATGACATGGTCAATCTTGTGCTTTAAGATGATTTGGGTAATTGTGTGCATGATGGATTAGAGAAAGATTGGAGGTACATAAAACAGGAAGATACAGTACTCTAGACATGAGGCAATGAGGAACTGAATCGAAGTGGTAGCTATGAGCAGAAAGGGACATAGGCAAGGGATGTATAAGAAGAATCAAAAGGAAGGCTTTATGTCAAATTGTTTGGGGATACCAAGTGAGGGACTAAAAGTCCATATATACACAGCTGGAAGGCACTTCAGACACCATCTAGTTTAATTCCTTCCTTTTCTATAAATAAGGAAACGGAGGCACTGATAAACTAAGTGATTTGTCCAGGTTCATACAGGCCCTAAACATTAGAGACAAATTCTCTAGTCAATTCCTCTTTACACAGTACCACACTGCTCCCAAAGAGATGAAATTTTAGTATGACAGGCCCATGTGACTTAGGAGAAAAATAATGCCATCAATGTAGAGCTGGAAGGAGATGCATATTTTTCAGTGAAAGAGAATGAGTTAAAAAATAAATAATTTATACTTATTTTAGAGGGGAGGATGAAGCTATGTGCTTTAGCTAACAAAAATATCATCATCACATGCTGACATTCATTGAATATGCCCTTATTGCCTGAACTTCAACAGTTCCCTATTTTGTAAGCACCTTGGGACATAAATCCTTGAATTATTTCCCTAAAGTAGTTTATATTGATAATTTAGCTATCATTTGCCTCTCAAAATCTCAACTATCACCTTGTCTACCTCTCTGTTACATAGACAAATTCCTCTTAGAACATGGCTGAAAAGAAGTTTTCCAGTTTCTGTCTTAAACACTATGGTTTGAAGAACTTCTTAGATTCACAGAACTGTCTAGAAATGAAATCAGCTACAGTTAAGAAGTTCCTAGCTGTACTGAGCTGACAGATCTCTTTATATATAATACAGACTAAATTGTCACTTAGATAGCTTAGCAGGAAAGTGAAATAGATCCTGGTCAAAAAAAATACACACCAGCACCATTAGGTTAGGGCTTTTCACTTTGAAAATGTTAGGGTCTGCTTTGCTTTAGATTTTTCTTGTGGCATTGTAAAACTGGTGTGAAACAATGCACCAGTGAAACTTAGGAGGTAGCCTGGGGTTCCCGCATAGCTGAGTAGATCAAATTATCCCTCCTGAATTTTCCCCAGGGCGTGCTTTCCAAACTAATATAAAATTTCCAAGGCAAATTTTAAGAGAAATACAGAGGTATTTTTGACTACTAGTAAAAGTATTTTATAATCATTGGTTCCTGATAAAATCTGGACCTGGGTGAAATCCTACCTCTGATATTCACTAATTATCATTCACAATGTCTCTGAAACCCACTTTCTCTCTAAAATGAGGACTATATATATATATATATATCTCAACTCTCTCAGAGGGCTGTTTTGAGGTATTTGAGATAACATGTAAACTTTGCACAACTTAAAAATGCTGCTCATCAATGTAAATTGTTATTTAATAATTGATGTGAATTCTATTTTTTCTTTGAATCAGCTCGACCCCAACAACATTGCTAACATTGAAAAAATAACATTAGCCTTTCTGAAACAGATTACTTAAAAGAATTTATTTTGATAGGAATATTATCTTCAATGAGTACAAGGGATTAATTTCTCAAACAATGAAGGACAAAGCTATCTTGAAAAGATAACATACAGTATTTTGAAATCTCAGAAAAGTATTGGTAGATTGGTGATATATTTCTTGAACCAAACTCTGATAGTGTAAGTAAATTTTAGGAGATAAAATTATGTATTTAATGTTATTTTATTTTTTGTGAAAGGACTCTAACAGAAGCAAATATCTGTTTTCATACATCCATTAAGAAATTATTAAACTGAAATGCAAAAACATACTAGAATAGATCCTTAGGAAAAATGATTTTCCACTAAAAACAAACACCAAACAATATTCAAATAAATTCAACATGATTATGATACCTTAAAGTAAAATTAGAGCATTATAATTTCCAGTGTCTTGTTTGGCACAAATACCAATATATCTCAAAACTTCACAAAAAAACAAAAACATCACTGTGTTTACTAAAACCAAGTAGTACAACGGGTAAGTTCCTAAAGTTCAAATAATTATTAACATCAGAAAAACTTAATTCCAATATAAATTCTTTACCAAATACCCTGAACTGTTCATGCTGGTCTGGGCAGTTGTTTTGTTATTGTTATTGTTCCCAGCATAGTCTACAATGAACAAATATCATGAAATTAATTTGTATATCTATATGTGTCAGTTTTCCATAGAATTGGACAGCTCTTTTAGAATAGATTTCACATTTAGCATGGTGCATGCAAATTTTTTTCTTCACAATTTAGATGTAAATGGTAAACCTTCATACATATCTGATTTTAATTTGATCCAATCATTAATTTTCTGTAGAGCTGTTTTTTCTTGAGTTAATATTTTAACAAGTTTTTTCATTTTTTCCTCATTTCTTTCTAAATACTGAATGCCTTCCAACTGTAAGAAGTCAAGCTTTTCATTTCGATTTTCATCCAGAGGTATGTTTTCACGCATTACTGGGTTGATTCTAAAATATGTGTCAGGAGGTAAAAAGCCATCAAGCATTATATGGACTTCTGTTCAAAAATAAAAAGAAATAACAATTAAAAATGAAAATGATTACCCTACTAAATTTTACCTTTACTTTCTGATCTGTAAAGTTCTGCTTACTTCACCATTGATATTTTCCCCCAACTTATTTTTTCCAATTATAAATACCATCAGAAAGGACTCTTCTTATTTTCTTTTTTTTTAAACTATTTTCAATTATGTATTGGATAACTTTAGAGAAGCAAACACTAGAGTGATAAAATGAGCTAGGTTGCAAATTGGAAATTCAAGACATTTTTATTCCAGGTTGCTCTATAACATTACTAAATCAGCAGGCACTTGCAAACTGTCCCTCACATCTAAAATGCATTCAAATCTCAGCATAATTGCTGACCCTCACTACTCCTCTGCAATCCTTTCATCTATATTTCTCTCAAGTATTAATCTATCAAGAATTATTTGCTTAAATGCCTACTATGTGCCAGGCAATGTGTGACAGCATTAAAGATACAAATACAAAGAATGGAATATCCGAGTATTGTCTGTTAAGTGAGACAATACATATATATGTTAGGAGTTGTAGAACAAGACACTAGTTTGGAAAAGGTCAAGGAGATATTGTTTTGGACATGTGGAGTTTAGAATGCCTAATTTAGACATCCAGTTTGAGATGCCCATTAGATAACTGATGACATGGAATTTAAGCACAGGAAAAAGACTAGGGCTGGATAGAGAGATGTGTAGGTAAACCCACAGAAAGAAATTAGGTCATGGAAAAAAAAAGTATAAGCCTTATTATTAGTCAGAATCTTCTTCAAATATCTCTCAAGCCCTTTGACAACTCCTATGCTCCCCTCTTCCTTTTCTACTTTGCATTTTATTTAATTTTTATTTATTTTTTTGTTGAGACTTATATCATCATCAGCTTAAGGAACTTTCCATAAAGACACTCCCTCCATTGATGTATATGGATGATCTAATTGTAACCTATAGTAAGAGAATGATCTGGATCACTGAGAGATTTACTTACCTAAAAGTCATAAAGCTAGTTTATGTCAGAATCAGAACATGAACAAAATAAATACAAAAAATTATATGCACTAACCTTCTGTATCAGTAGCACTGCTGATAACAGCTGACAGTTTACTTCTCAGGCTTGTCGATGTTAAATTGTTTCTCACATCACCTTCATAACGCCCAGTGCCCAAGGATACTATACACTGTAATGGGGTATCTGGCCAAAGACACTTACACTCATGCATTGCTAAAGCTGAAGGATTATTCAAAAGCAAACCTCCATCCTGAAAGTTAATAATTTGAAACAAAACACGTTTGAGAAAATAAAACTTACATATTACAAATGAAATAATTAAAAAACATAAAAGCAAAATTGTCTTTTAAATATTCTGAAATAAGACTGAGCAGGCTGTTATGTCATAAATGGAACCTATCAAATACAGTGTTTTGGAGGAAAAATTATTTGCATAATTCTAAGAATTTCTCTGTTGGCCCCTCTTTTTCAAACACTACAGATGCAACAGAAAGATAAGTGATGAGAAAATTTACTGGCCTGATGAGAATGTTTCTTAATAGGCTTTCATTTCTATTTACAAAAGCTCTTTGAACTAATCCTGGAGCACTCTCAATATTTTGCTCAAACTATTGAAATGAAAAGAATTATTTTTAAAAGGCACATTTTAATAGTCATTTTAGATTTTACACAAGACTAACAGAAAAGTAAGGTTATCCTAACAAATAAAGCATTTTTCCCTCATAAAACTGCTTCTAAATAAAAATTTTGTTTAATTGCATATTTTCAATTTCTCACACCTAATGCTGCATAACAAACTACAAGTAAGCAAAAGCATTCCATTTTAAATTATTTATTAGGCACTGAAACTCGAGTAGCAAAAAGAAACAAAATTAAACATGTTTATGGTGGGTTTTTTCTTTTTGGCTTTAAAATTTCTTTAGTCTAGAGAGCTTCCCAATGAATTAACTCCTACCAATGGAGTCTTTTTCAATTTCTTGAATGAACATCTCTCCCTATATTTTTATATAAGGTATTCATCTCAATGACTTGGTAAAGACAGCAACAACTCATCAAATCCCACTAAATCAGTCTATCAAAAAACGTTTATTAAGCATCTACTATGTGCCAAGCATTGTGTCAAGTGATGAGTATACAATGTAAGGAAAAACAAAACCAAAAAAAACAAACCCACAAGGGGAGATATGTAAACAACTATGTACAAACAAGCTACATATAAGATAAACTGCAACTAAATCAACAGAGAAAAAGATACTAGAATTAAGGGAAAATTAGGAAAGGCCTCTTGTAGAAGATGATAGTTTAGGTGGGACTTAAAGGAAGACAGAGAAAGGAAGAAATGGAGACTATTACAATTATGGAAGATGGTCGATGAAAATGTCCAGATTTGGAAGATGGGAATGTATTATTCTAGGAATAGCCAGTAAATCTATTAAGATTTACAAAGACTGGTTTAAGAGTCAGGTTGTAAAGGGCTCTAGAATTCATAGGATTTCATAGGCTCCTGGAATTGATACAGTTCTGTCTTATAGTTATGTCCAATTGTCTGAGAACATTAAGAAGTTATAAGGCTTTCTCAGTCAATATGTGTCAGTAGGGCTTAAAGCATTCAATGAAAGAGTGCTGTAGTACCATTTCATTTTATTTTTGTGGTTCCATTGCCCAACATGTGAATGTTTGCAGACTGACTAATTCATAAACTCAAATACTTTAGAGCAAATCACTCATCTAGTCAAATCTTGCTTCTTTTACCAATGATAAAACTGAAGACAAGGTAAAAGGGAATTTAATCAAAGTCACATACTAGTAGATGACACGGCCAGGATCCAAACCAAGTTCTCTTAATTAAAGCAATAAGCCAAATCTAATACTATTTTAACATGTTTAACATATAATGGATTGCTTCCCATCTAGGTGAAGGCGTATAGAGAAGGAGGAGAAAATCTGAAACACAAGACTATACGAGGTTCAATATTGTCAAATTATCTGTGCATGTTTTGGAAATAAAAAGCTTTAAAAAAAGATAAAAGTCAAGTCCTACATTCATTTAAAAAATATTAATTTCATGAGACAGAAGAGGGAGCTTAGATAATTATTCAAATGAAAATGAGTTTGAGGTTTGAATGGACCCTAATGTTTTCACTTACCTCCTGCATCCTGATAACACCTAAACCATCATTTTAACCAAATAAAAAAGACCAAAAAGAGTATGAATATGAAATAGCTAAGGGTCCCTTGATTTCTAGTACATGTGATTAAAAGATAATGTGGTCCAATGAGACATGCACACTACAGGGAGTAACATGATCTGAGATTTAGTTCCAGTTTTGTTACTAATTAGCTATATTACACTCAGCAAATCACTTAAAACTCATCAAACTGAAGTTTCCTCTCTAAATCTCTAAAAAATTCCTTAGAAGCCTGTTGGAGTTCAAATGTTGGGTTCTTGTTCTTCTTTAAAATATTATAAAAGTTCTCTCTGGGTGCCTTCCCTGGAATCAGGATTTTGTCGGTTCCTGTTCGGGCGCCAGAATGTTGTGATCTAGTTCAGATGGATCTGAATCTGTTCTTGTTCTTCTCAAAACACAGCCGGTTTAGCTTAGAGCCCTCCGAATATCTCCAAATCCAAAGGTTCTGTCCTTTAGTCTCTGCCTCTGCTTTCTTCTGCCTCCAACCAGCACAGAGATGGAATGAATCTCGTTTCCTTCACTTGGGGCTCGGCTAGCTTTCTGGTAAGTCTTTCAGACCAGCTTGGTCTCAGTGGGGGGCGTGCAGGAGCCCAGCCACCTACCACAGTGGTGTGAGATGAAGATGAATCTGGTTGTCCACTGAACTCTCACTCGTAGCTTTATCCTCTGAAAACTCTTCGTCTGCCACTAGTCAGCCAAGTGGAATATATTCTGCCTTGCCTTGGAAAGAGGGCTTCTGGCGTAATTCCGCTGAAATCTGTCAAAGTGCTCTCTGCACCAGAGTCGCTCCTCTCGAGTCCAGCTGAACTCTCCTCTGCGACCAGCCAGCCAAGAGGAAAAATGTATAGTTAAAAGGCTATCTGCCTTTGAATTTCCATCAAAAATAGGACCTGGAAGTCCACTATGTGAGTGGACATGCAGGATATAAATCTTTCCCGGATGCTTTCTCACTTGCTCTTGAAGTTCCTTAAAGAGCTGATATATATTAGAAGCTGCAAATTTTATTTGGGCTGTGGCAATTCTTTGTACCACACCTACTGAATAGGCTGAATCAGATATTATATTTATGTTGCCTGGGTAATAAGTGAGAGCTAGCATGATCGCATATAATTCGTTCTGCTGAGTGGACTGAAAAGGAGTTCTGACTACTCTTTTTACAGTTAAATCATGAGAGTATACAGCACAAATATTTTGTTTGGCTGTGTCTGTAAAAATAGTTGGTCCTTCAAGAGGAACCTTAGAGAAGCCTACTTTGGGAAGCAGTCTAGTGATATGAGAATAGGATTATAAATTAGGAAAACTAGTTTTAACTCTGAAACTAACTCATTATATGGCCTTGGAAGTCACTTTGCTTTTTGAGGTCTTGTATTCCCATCTGTAAAATAGTGGGGCTATACAAGATCAGCTCTAGCATCCCTTCTAGCTCTAAGATTCTGTAGTTTCATGCTCCTTCCATTAGATTATGCTTCTTTTTCAAAATTATTCTTTTCTGTCATGCTTCTGCTTTTACACCTTTAATCAATTCTGTATTTTAACATTCCGGTGTGGAACAACTTTAGCATGAAGTCCAAAGATGAAAAATGTCTAAACAGAGGCAATATAAAAAAAATCAACAGAATATAATTTCTAGCTAGCTGCTGGCATGAAACTCTAGGCAGGATTTTAGCCACAGGAGTTCTCAGGACAGGTTTTATAACTATTCCAAGGACTTATGTAATGGTTCATAACAAAGCCTTCACATTTGAAGGAACTAGCAAAAAGCCAAAATAGTTTTCTATTAATCCTTTCGATGCAAATGAAGTGAATTGTATAAAAGAAAGGCCTGAATGCTGGTACAATGGCTGGGAAAATACATCACTGATATCGAAGTGAGGTAACAGTACTGTTAAAGGAAAAACCTTTTGATATGTGACTTTATTAGCTTAAACTCCTTTCAAATGGTTTTTATTTCCCTTCCTTTGTCTTTTCTATTTCTCATGATTTTATAATAAATTCAAAATTATTTTTTTCATATTAGTAGCTAGCAGAACTTTCTATGCTCAAAATTAAGACAACAAGCACTGAGATAATTCTTAATTGAAAAGTAAATTAAGTGAATATTCATCTCCTAAATTAACAGCACTTTTTTACAAAACAAAGGGGAAAAAAGTCAAATGATAAAGTTAAACATCTACTAAAAGAGAATTCCAGAACACAACTTAAGTTACATTTACCTATAAAGGAATTCAATGTTTTCTTTTGGTCTGGGGCTTTGATTTCATCGGTGGGGTGACTTTCTTAAGAATCAACTTGAACCTACTTCCTCCCCTCCCCAAATGCTAATCAACAAGTCTATAACTTAGAATCATAAAAATAACTTCAAGTAAAAATGTGCCTTTAGCTCTAAATTTTAATGCATAACAAAGAGGTACTGTATACATCTCACAGATTGAATCATTACTATTTAAAACTACATTTTTCAAAGGCTACCTTTTTCTATTAGATTTTTTAGCTTCTAACATGGTAAAGTACCAATTCATAATGTATAAAATGTATAATACATAATTTTATAAGTTACTTTGACAATCTAGAAGTGATCTAAGTTTAAAAAGTGTTTCCTAGTAAAAGACCACAGGAGACCTATATAAAGATTGATTTACTATTATTGTTGCTCATTTAAAAAGTGCTTGAAGGAATTTATTTTATTTGGTAAGTACATTTTGCTTACTTATTCAATATGCTTATGATAGAAGATAAGTCCCTTTCCAAATAATAAAAAATTCCAAATTACTGGAATACGGATAGGTAAGATATTCTTACACTTAAGTATTTTATTTTCTAATTAACATAATCAAACTGTATTAAATAACCATATGACTAAGGAAGGTGAATTATAAAATCAGTTTCTTATTTAAAATTATTGACATAACTTTAAAAATGAATATTTCAAGTCTAAAAGATTGCTTCAGTTGAAACAGGAAAAATTATCTAGCATTCATATGACAACTTAGTAAGCTATTGTTTTGAAATATATGATTAAGTATAAAACTGTATTAAACATCAGCAAGTCTCAGAAAAAAACAACAAATTCAATTAAAATAATCTTTTTCAAAGGATAATTTATTTTAAAAGAATGAAAATATGAAATTAATGAAAAAACTGATTAAAGATTCACTATTTTTTAAAAATAGTGATATGTCATAGTGTTACAATGAATAACTGATATACATCATTAATTTCAAGCACACTATTTATGCTCAAAATTCACAGGAAAGATTTTCTTGAAATGTAAGCCATTGTTAATAATTGCTCTCTATGTATATTCAGATGATGGCAGCAATATTTTTCAGAGTACTTCCTAAGGATTAATAATCACACAGGTTAATATATCTTGACTTTCTTAAGACTATCACCTCTTTCCAGATGGTCATTAATTTCAGAAAAAAAATGATCTGATTTATTCCCTCATCTTCAATTAGAGATCAAGATGACAACTGAAAAATAAATTTTCCAGAAGCATCATACTAAAACATTTAAAGTCATATACTTTCCAGACCATACTATTTTAAAATTCAAATTATTTTATTGTAAACCATAAAATGTCAAATGTTAGTATTTTAAAAGCTGTATATTTTTAAAAAATGTTCATCCCTTTATTATAATGAGAAAAAATTTAAAAGGGACCCCTTTGTATAGTTAAAATGATTCAGAAGCGGGGACTAATGATTTGTTGGCCAAATTCATCATAAAACACTAACAGGCAAAATTTGTATTTCTACATCATAGACCTTTATCTACACTGGGAAAAGATCATGTGGTCTTATTTTACATATGATAATAGTGAGAACTGAAAGAATTTAATGAATTACTATCAAGGGCTTCACAATAAGCAGCAGACCCAGGTCTCCTATAATCCTAGTACAAGGCTCTCTCCATCACATTACAGCTGTTTCTCCAGCAATCAATATAGTTTGGTGTTATCACACACAGAGCTATTTATCAAAAGTTTCTCTAGGCCTCAGAAAATATAAATGCAAAAAAATTTAAATATTATAGCTACTGTGTGGTTCAGAAATGGTAAGGGATCACCATTTAATAAAACAAAACAAAACAAAAAAAAAACTGGAGAGATCTCTAGAAGCAAAGCAAAGTTTATTATACATTCTCAAGAGAAGGGCATCCTACCCCTCCAGCAGACAATGGAAGGGAGGAAGCACCTTCTGGGGCAGGGTTAACACTTTTAATCCCTAACGCAAATACCTCCTCCCACCACTGACCCTCATCCCCATGGGTTGAGGATCTTACATTCTAAACGTGGGAACTACCCAAGAAATTGAACTTGGACCAGTAAGTACATAGTTGCCCATATTTGACTGAAATAGAGAGAAAATGATGTCATGGGAGGATAGCAGAAAGGGGACTTCGGTATGCTCTTGGATCAATGCTCAAAGTCCTTCAGGTCTACTCAAACTCTGAAGCAGATGAAGCCTTACTCAATTTTTACAACTGTCTTGAAAGATCTCATCTCATCTCGTTCACTATTAAAAAGAAAAACAACTATTTTCCTAAAAAGAAAAACAACTATTTTCCTAAAAAGCACACCCCAAATCTGCCTCTGTAATAGCTCTTACAGGCAGCATCTTAAGATATATGTTAAATCGTTATGGAATATTATTGTTCTGTAAGGAACGACCAGCAGGATGAATACAGAGAGGACTGGCGAGACTTACATGAACTGATGCTGAGTGAAATGAGCAGAACCAGGAGATCAT
Source organism: Antechinus flavipes (assembly GCF_016432865.1). Taxonomy (NCBI): domain Eukaryota; kingdom Metazoa; phylum Chordata; class Mammalia; order Dasyuromorphia; family Dasyuridae; genus Antechinus; species Antechinus flavipes. Next base: position 140,689,128 of record NC_067402.1, on the reverse strand, counting down.
TATATACCTCAACAATGATACTATTTGAAGATGTATTCTGATGGAAGTGGACCTCTTTGATAAAGAGAGCCTTAATTGATCAAAGATGGACAGAAGCAGCTACACCCAGAGAAAGAACACTGGAAATGAATATAAACTGCTTGCATTTATGTTTTTCCTCCCGGGTTATTTATACCTTCTAAATTCAATTCTCCCTGTGCAACAAGAAAACTGTTTGGTTCTGCACACATATATTGCATCTAGGATATACTGCAACCCATTCAACATGTAAAGGACTCTTGCCATCTGGGGGAAGGGGTGGAGGGAGGGAGGGGAAAAATCGGAACAGAAATGAATGCAAGGGATAATGCTGTAAAAAATTACCCTGGCATGCATTCTATCAATAAAAAAATTATTAAAAAAAAAAAAGATGTATGTTAAATGTTACTATTCTGAAAATATCAAATCATAGAAAGTATTTAAAATATCAAAGTATCAATTCTATTTTTCCAAACTCTCTCAATTTTAATTAATATGCTGGACTGATTTAGTTAGAGAGAAGAGATGAAAGAAAAAGTTGCAGAAATATTTAAAAAAAGAGAAAGGATTCCAGAGAATGGAGTAGACCTGAGGAAAATTTATAGGAGAAAATGTACAAAAATAAAGAGGAGAAAGTACTGGATGGCTTGCAACTGCTAGCAATGAAGGAAACTAATGGATTAATCTATGCATCAAAAAGTCAGTATTAAAAACAGAGCTTCACTTTCTGAAGCCACAAATTCTGAGTACACCAATTTTGTACTTACACTTATTTATATTTATGTTTTGTCACCTACGTCAGCTTATCAATGTCCTTCCGAAAGTATAGCAGCCAGAATTTAACATAGACTTTCATGGTCTAACTTGCAGGGATAAGGTGCTGTAGAGCTATCACACCCCTAATCTCAGACACTATGTCTCACAATGCAACATAAGATACAAGATTTTTGCCTTCCATTTCATTATTGACTCATATTGAACTTGCAGTCCATTAAAACATCAAGATCTTTTTTTCAGAAGAAATACTGTTTAGCCATTCCTTTTTTTAAAATGTTGATTTTTTTTAACCTATATGTAAGACTTTACATATATTATTATTAAATGTCATTTTATTAATTTGGCTTCTCCCCCATTGAGATTTTTCTGAATCTTGCTTCTGTTACCTAATATATTAGCTAGCCCCTCCTAGTTATGCGTCATCTAAGAATATAAAAACAATTTATGTTGTTATTCAAGTCACTGGTAAAAAGGTAAATAGCATTTTAATTTAAATAGATCTAGAGGTACTCCATTTAGAGATCAAAATCCAAGTTGACTTTAAACCAATATCTACTCTCAGAATTTGGATTAAATTAAATTTAATTAGCTCCAAATATACCTAATTTGTATTTTTTTAAATATATACTTCCTCAATATTTTTTTTATTTTTATTTAATAATTACTTTGTATTGACAGAATCCATGCCAGGGTAATTTTTTTACATTATCCCTTGCACTCGTTTCTGTTCCGATTTTTCCCCTCCCTCCCTCCACCCCTCCCCTAGATGGCAAGCAGTTCTATATATGTTGGATATGTTGCAGTATATCCTAGATACAATATATGTTTGCAAAACCGAACAGTTCTCTTGTTGCACAGGGAGAATTGGATTCAGAAGGTATAAATAACCCGGGAAGAAAAACAAAAATGCAGATAGTTCACATTCGTTTCCCAGTGTTCTTTCTTTGGGTGTAGCTGCTTCTGTCCGTCATTTATCAATTGAAACTCAGTTAGGTCTCTTTGTCAAAGAAATCCACTTCCATCAAAATATTCCTCATACAATATCGTTGTCGCAGTGTATAATGATCTCCTGGTTTTGCTCATTTCACTTAGAATCAGTTCATGTAAGTCTCGCCAGTCCTCTCTGTATTCATCCTGCTGGTCATTTCTTACAGAACAATAATATTCCATAACATTCATATACCACAATTTACCTAGCCATTCTCCAATCGATGGGCATCCATTCATTTTCCAGTTTCTAGCCACTACAAACAGGGCTGCTACAAAGATTTTGGCACATACAGGTCCCTTTCCCTTCTTTAATATTTCTCTGGGATATAAGCCCAATAGAAACACTGCTGGATCAAAGGGTATGCACAATTTGGTAACTTTTTGGGCATAATTCTAGATTGCTCTCCAGAATGGTTGGATTCGTTCACAACTCCACCAACAATGCATTAGTGTCCCAGTTTTCCCGCATCCCCTCCAACATTCATCCTTATTTTTTCCTGTCATCTTAGCCAATCTGACAGGTGTGTAGTGGTATCTCAGAGTTGTCTTAATTTGCATTTCTCTGATCAATAATGATTTGGAACACTCTTTCATATGAGTGGTAATAGTTTCAATTTCATCCTCTGAAAATTGTCTGTTCATATCCTTTGACCATTTATCAATTGGAGAATGGCTTGATTTCTTATAAATTTGAGTCAGTTCTCTATATATTTTGGAAATGAGGCCTTTATCAGAACCTTTAACTGTGAAGATGTTTTCCCAGTTTGTTGCTTCCCTTCTAATCTTGTTTGCATTAGTTTTGTTTGTACAAAGGCTTTTTAATTTGATGTAATCAAAATTTTCTATTTTGTGATCAGTAATGGTCTCTAGTTCATCTTTGGTCACAAATTTCTTTCTCCTCCACAAGTCTGATAAACTATTCTATGTTCCTCTAATTTATTTATAATCTCGTTCTTTATGCCTAGGTCATGGACCCATTTTGATCTTATCTTGGTATATGGTGTTAAGTGTGGGTCCATGCCTAATTTCTGCTATACTAATTTCCAATTATCCCAGCAGTTTTTATCAAAAGATGAATTCTTATCCCAGAAGTTAGGGTCTTTGGGTTTGTCAAACACTAGATTGCTATAGTTGACTATTCTGTCTTGTGAACCTAACCTTTTCCACTGATCCACTAATCTCTTTCTTAGCCAATACCAAATGGTTTTGGTGACTGCTGCTTTATAATATAATTTTAAATCAGGTACAGCTAGGCCACCTTCATTTGATTTTTTTTTTCATTAATTCCCTTGAGATTCTCAACTTTTTATTGTTCCATATGAATTTTGTTGTTATTTTTTCTAGATCATTAAAATATTTTCTTGGAAGTCTGATTGGTATAGCACTAAATAAATAGATTAGTTTAGGGAGTATTGTCATCTTTATTATGTTCGCTTGGCCGATCCAAGAGCACTTAATATTTTTCCAATTATTTAAGTCTGACTTTATTTGTGGGGAGACTTTTTTATAATTTTGCTCATATAATTCCTGACTTTCCTTTGGTAGATAGATTCCCAAATATTTTATGGTATCAACAGTTATTCTGAATGGAATTTCTCTTTGTATCTCTTGCTGTTGGGTTTTGTTGGTGATGTATAAAAATGCTGAGGATTTATGGGGATTTATTTTGTAGCCAGCTACTTTGCTAAAATTATGAATTATTTCTAATAGCTTTTTAGTAGAATCTCTGGGGTTCTCTAGGTATACCATCATATCATCTGCAAAGAGTGATAGTTTGGTTTCCTCATTGCCTATTCTAATTCCTTTAATATCTTTCTTGACTCTTATTGCCGAGGCTAGTGTTTCTAATACGATATTGAATAATAATGGTGATAGTGGGCAACCTTGCTTCACTCCAGATCTTACTGGGAAAGGTTCCAGTTTTTCCCCATTGCATATGATGCTTACTGATGGTTTTAAATATATGCTCCTGATTATTTTAAGGAAAAGTCCATTTATTCCTATGCTCTCAAGTGTTTTTATTAGGAATGAATGTTGGATTTTATCAAATGCTTTTTCTGCATCTACTGAGATGATCATATGGTTTTTGTTTGTTTGGTTATTGATATAGTCAATTATGCTAATAGTTTTCCTAATATTGAACCAGCCCTGCCTGCATGGTATAAATCCTACTTGGTCATAGTGTATTATCCTGGGGATGATTTTCTGTAATCTTTTTGCTAATATTTTATTTAAGATTTTAGCATCAATATTCATTAGGGAGATTGGTCTATAATTTTCTTTCTCTGTTTTCAGCCTACCTGGTTTAGGTATCAGTATGACACAGACCATCTGTGTTGATTGATAGTTTGTTCTATTTCTTTTTCTGAGATGGGACTGTTTAGGATATTTACTTCTTCCTCTGTTAGTTGGGCAAGCTATATTTTTGGAGGTATTTTTCTATTTCATTTAAGTTGTCGAATTTATTGGCATAAAGTTGGGCAAAGTAACTCCTAATTATTGCTCTAATTTCCTCTTCGTTAGTGGCGAGTTCTCCCTTTTCATTTTTAAGACTAACAATTTGATTTTCCTCTTTCCTTTTTTTAATCAGATTTACTAAGGGTTAGTCTATTTTGTTGGTTTTTTCATAGAACCAACTCTTAGTTTTATTAATTAATTCAATAGTTTTTTTACTTTCAATTTTATTGATCTCTCCTTTTATTTTTAGAATTTCAAGTTTAGTGTCTGACTGGGGGTTTTTAATTTGTTCCTTTTCTAGCATTTTTAATTGCAAGCCCAATTCATTGACCTTCTCTTTCTCTATTTTATACAAATAGGCCTCTAGAGATATGAAATTTCCCCTTATTACCGCTTTGGCTGCATCCCATACATTTTGGTATGATGTCTCATTATTATCGTTTTCTTGGGTGAAGTTATTAATTATGTCTATGATTTGCTGTTTCACCCAATCATTCTTTAGTATGAGATTATTTAGTTTCCAATTATTTTTTGGTCTACTTCCCCCTGGCTTTTTGTTGAATGTAATTTTCATTGCATCGTGGTCTGAAAAGGATGCATTTACTATTTCTGCCTTACTGCATTTGAGTTTGAGGTTTTTATGTCCTAATATATGGTTAATTTTTGTATAGGTTCCATGAACTGCTGAAAAGAAAGTGTATTCCTTTCTGTCTCCATTACATTTTCTCCAGAGATCTATCATATCTAACTTTTCTAGTATTCTATTTACCTCTTTGACTTCTTTCTTATTTATTTTGTGGTTTGATTTATCTAATTCTGAGAGTGCAAGGTTGAGATCTCCCACTATTATAGTTTTACTGTCTATTTCTTCTTGCAGCTCTCTTAGTTTCTCTTTTAAGAATTTAGATGCTACACCACTTGGTGCATATATGTTTAATATAGACAGTGCTTCATTATCCATGCTACCCTTTAGCAAGATATAGTGCCCTTCCTTATCTCTTTTAATTAGATCAATTTTTGCTTTAGCTTGATCTGAGATCAGGATGGCTACCCCTGCTTTTTTGACTTCACCTGAAGCATAGTAGATTTTGCTCCAACCTTTGACCTTTAACCTGCATGTATCTCCCCGCTTCATGTGTGTTTCCTGTAAACAATATATTGTAGGATTCTGGCTTTTAATCCATTCTGCTAACCGCTTCCTCTTTATGGGGGAGTTTACCCCGTTCACATTTATGGTTAGAATGACCAATTCTGTATTACTTGCCATCTTGTTAACCCCGGTTTATGCTTTTCTCCCTTCTTTCCCCTTTACCCCCCCCCCTTCCCAGTATTACGCTTGTGAGCACCACTTGCTTCTCACAGCCCTCCTTTTTTAATATCCCTCCCCCCGCCTTAGAGTTTCTTCCCCTATCTTACCCCTTTCCCTCCCAGTTTCCGTATTCCCTTCCGCTTAGCTTATTACTTCCCTTTTCACTTTTCCCTTCTCACTTTTCAATGAGGTGGGAGAAGTTTCACCATAGATTGAATATGTCTAAAATTTTTCTCTTAAAGCTAATTCTGAAGGCAGTAAGATACCCACTATATTCATCCCCCTCCATTCTTTCTCTCAGATATAATAGGTTTCCTATGCCTCTTCATGAGATGTACTACCCCCACTTTACCCTTTTTCTGGTACAATGTCCTTTCCACATCAGTTTCTAGAACAAGGTATACATGTGTTCTTTATACATCTTTATAGCCGAAATATAGTTCCCAAGATTAATCTTTACCTTTTTAGATTTCTCTTGAGTTCTATATTTGTAGATCAAATTTTTTGTTAAGTTCTGGCTTTTTCACCAAAAATAGTTGAAATTCGCTTACTTCATTTAATGTCCATCTTCTTCCCTGGAAAAAGATGCTCATTCTAGCTGCGTAAGTTATTTTTGGTTGCATACCAAGTTCCTTAGCCTTTCGGAATATCATATTCCAGGCCCTTTGATCTTTTAATGTGGATGCTGCCAGATCCTGGGTGATCCTTATTGTGGCTCCTTGATACTTGAATTGGGTTTTTCTAGCCGCTTGCAATATTTTTTCCTTCGTCTGAGGGTTTTGGCATTTGGCCACTATATTCCTTGGTGTTTTGATTTTAGGATCCCTTTCAGTGGGTGATTGATGAATTCTTTCAATGTTTATTTTTTCCTCTGTTCCCATGACTTCTGGGCAGTTCTCTTTGATAATTTCCTGGAAAATAGTGTCCAGGCTCTTTTTTTCATCATGCTTTTCTGGGAGTCCGATGATTCTCAGATTGTCTCTCCTGGATCTGTTTTCCAGGGCTGTTGTCTTCTCCAGAAGGTATTTCACATTCTTTTCCATTGTTTGATTTTTTCGGATTTGCTTGACTGATTCTTCTTGTCTCCTCGAGTCATTCAATTCCAGTTGTTTGATTCTGATTTTCAGTGAAGTATTTTCTTCACTCACTCTTTTAAAATCTTTTTCTAATTGTCCCATTGAGTTCTTTTGTTCCGTGGAATTTTTTCCCATTTCGCCAATTTTGTTTTTTAGAGAGCTATTTTCTGTTTCCAGTTCACCAATCCTATTTTTCAAGGATTTTATTTCTTTATCCACTCTCTCTTTAACTGACTTCTCCAGGCTCTTTTGCCATTTTTCTTGTAGCTCCCTTGTGAGAGCCTTTTTAATTTCCTCCATGAGATTCATCTGTGCTGAGGAACAGATGATCTCCTCCTTTGGAGATTCACCTGGAGACTGTCTGTTTTTAGTCTCCTCAGGATTTAGAGTCTGCTCTCTATCCGTATAGAAGCTGTCAAGGGTTAAAGTCCTCTTCAGTTTCTTGCTCATTCTGTCTAATAATCAAAGACAAACTAGCAAAGAAAAGAAGAAAAAACTGGAGTCTTTCTTTGGGGGAGGGGCTGGGTGGTGTTACCGAGCTTCCTCTACAGACTGCGGGGGGCAGCAGTGAGGCACTAGCCCGACTGTGCTGCACCTGCGCTCTGAGATCCCAGAGCATGCTGAGTCACTGGGGGGGAGGGGGAGGAGAAGGGGGAAAGGGGCAAGGTGGCCAGGTCCCGAGAGACTCCAGCTGTTTGGGGTTGTATTCTTCACCCCCGGTGTTTTTAGCTTCTCTGCTGGGCTGCTGATTTGCTGCCAGGGAAAAGTATCCAGTCCTGTAGCGAAGTTCTCCCCGCAGAGACGGCTGCGATCACTCCCCAGCCCCTCTCCAATCTGCTCCCGTGCTCTCACTGCCGCTGCCCGCCGCCTGCACCCGATCTAAAATCGTCCCAGCCCTCCAGTAGAAACAGACCTTTCTTGGCGAATCTCAAGGATGGCTTCTCTTGGTAACTATTTGTGGGTTTTTTTTCAGTCAAGCATTAATTCAAAGGCTTGTCATGAAAAGGATAGTGAGAGAAAGCGCGGAGCTACACAGCTATGTGCCTCCTCTCCGCCATCTTAACCAGAAGTCTCCCCTAATTTGTATTACCGTTTATTCCAAATCTCTTTACTTTTCCATAAGGACAGTATTAGAAATTTTATCAAATCTTTAGCTAAAATAAAACTAAATTATAGTTACAGATTCCTTACATTTATTTGCCTTGTAACCTGGTATGAATTTAGTCTGTTATGGCATGTACTTAATAAAGCTATGCTGCCTTTTTAAGATCATTATTTCTGTTTTTAGGTAGACATTAAGTTCCCTTTTAATCATCTATCTCAGACTTTTTCAAGGAATCAAAACAAAGTATAATAGTCTATGTTTTGCAGACTTCATTCTCATCTCTTTTTTGGGAATCTGGACATTTGTCCTACTCTGGTTCTGTGGCATATATGCTCAATAACCATTGATATTTCAGGATCCCAGGATGTAGTTCATCTGAGCCTGGTTACTTGAATACAAAAATAACCAAGTGCTATCTTACTGTCTCCCTATTTATCTTGGGTTTCAGCTCACTATTAATCATTTTTGTTCTGTTCTTTTAATCCAAAGTTGGCTCTCCTCAGCAGAGAAATCAGAAGAAAAATAAGAACAAATTAGGTTCATCTTTTTCTCTTTTGTCCACTGTCATTATTCCATCCATTCTACATAATGATTCCAGCCTTATTCTCTGATATCCCATCACTTTCCCTAGATTTATCTATTCTTCCCTATTTTAAACAACAAAATAACAATTGCCCTTATCACTTCCTCCTGCTTTTGAAGGAACTGTTAGATCAAATCAAGAATTATTACTGGCTCTGTATTTTAGCAAAAGGATATTCTAGTGGTTGTCTAACTGAAATTACCATCATTACTATATAATATAATATATATGTACTATATAGCAGTGTTTATATAATATATAATATTTCAGTGCTAGGTTTGTTACCTCTTTTAATACTCATGTCTATTTCTTTTTTCCATTCAGATTAAATCTGTAGAATTTTCTGATGATATCTCTTGTTTCTTTACCTATTAATCTTTATCCAAACTCTTCTCCATTATGCACTATTTTCATAATATATATGACTACTCTGCCTACCCACTTCTTTTATCCATTCTTTTTCCTTCTGAATAAGATAGGACCTTTTACAGTTATATTCTAATCATGGATCTCCTTCTATAAATTCTCTGTAGTACCAAGATTAACTTTGCTTTTTTATATGAATATTTTTCATTCATGTTACTTATTTTTATTTTATGCATTTATATATCAAAATCTATAGATATAAGTTTTATTATTAACATTGAATTTTATTTCTAATGAATTTCTGTATTTCTTCTGCTAATCTTTCTACATTATAGTTATTCTTTATATAATACCTACCCTGGAGGGCCATAAAAAGGCAGATTTTTTTCAGTTTTAGTTTAAAATCTTTTAAAGTAGTTATGAAATACTGTGGCCAAATGGATCCTTCTTAGGAACACTTCATCACTGGTCAAAATTCTTTATTTTAAACAAGGGTTTAGAAATATATTTATCTTCCTAAAAATTCTCAATCCTGCCTTTCTTTTTTAAAGCTCTTCTTTGTGATCAGCTAACACCTATACTCCTAATATTTGTTTTACTGACATGCTCTTATTACAGCAGAGATTTTCAAATCGTTTCACTGCTTGATGGGATCTATCTTATTTAACTTTCTAATTAAAAGGAGCATATCAGTCTCATAAAGACAAGAAAGAAAATATCTTTCTCAGATGATATCTTTTAAAGGTATCTTTAAATGTAGAAATAAACTACTTTAAGAGAAGAGTATGTAGAGAAACAGCTACAACAATAATATTTTTTAAATGTTATTAGAGTTCAATAACAAGAATTGGCAAAGATGTCATATAATTAACATGGCTTGATCTTAATCAATTTTCTTTTGGATTGCTTTTGAATTCTATAGAAGCAGGAAAGAATGTTTTGATTATATACAAGGCCTCATTTAAAACTACTCAATAAAGAAACTTCAATAAAACATCTTTACAATGTTCTATAGAAAAAAGGTTGTTTATACAAAATTAAATTCTACTGAAACATCAGAAAGCTCAAATACCTTACTGACATTACCTTAATTTTTTACAAAGAGATATTAATATGTCTATGTTACAAAGGAGAAAAATGATAGAAAGAAGCTTTCTGTGATACAGACTAAGACTATTAAAAAGAATACTATTTTTAAGAGAACTTTTCTTTTTATGTGACCAAACTTAGTTATAGCATAACAAATTATTTGATGTTTAAACTTAAGAGACTAAATTGAATTAAACACCCTTAAAATCTATTCATTGAAACAAAGAGAACAAGGAGTGCCAATTAATCAATTAAAAATCAACAATTAAGCATCCACTACATAGCCCACTAAATGTTCAGGATGTCAAGAAATTGAGTTCACTATAAATCTTTATTTCATTTACAATGACAAACATTAAATACTGATCATCACTTCATGCTTTTTCATTATTTTTTTTTACTACTGGGCATGAGTCAGTTGTAAATAATGTGTACAGCTCATAGGTTTATTAAACAAATGAATGTTTTAGTTATTTGATCCTTACATATTGATATAAAAAACTTTATAAAGTCCCATGAAGTCTCCTCCACCCCCCTCCCCTTCTCAAGTGTTTTGGGTTTAAGTTCAGTAGTTCCTTTAGTTTTTTAATTAATATGTACAATTAATCAAGTTAAAACTTACTTGATGAAGATCATTTCCTAATACATATTCCGCAAAGTAACCAGGTGCAGCAGATGATGCTCGAATAGCTTGCCATATTTTGTGATGACATCCTCCCAAATAGTGGGAAGTGACTCCAGGAAAATGACCATAGTTTCTGAACACAAATGCTTTTGGTGTTACTCCTCTGTTTACAAGACTACTTACTGCTGCCACCTATTAAAAATTAAAAATATCTATAACAAGATCTATTTAAAGACACTCTATGTCTAGATATTGAGAGAAACAATTCTTATCTGGAATTAACTTCATTAAGGGAAAAAACTTAAGTTTTATCCAATACACACACACATATGCTTATATATATAGATTATATATATATTAGAAATAACATTCTGAGAAGGTGACTGTAAGAAACATAGACTGAAGGAACATTTTGCCTATATGAAAACGATTACTTAAACACACACTACTAGTATATATGTCTAAGACTTTTAAATAATAACTCAGTAGTAGTATTAAATACCTTTTAGAAATTAATGCATAACTGATTTTTAAAAGGGAGTATAACTATACTTATAATAGCATTTTACAAAGTAGTCATTATTCCAAAATCTTGGATATTAATTATATTCTAAACTCATTTCTTTATGACAATATTCATTAGAAATATGGAGAATCAATGGTAATTTTAAAAGAAAAAAATTTGTGTGACTGATAACACTAGATTGTAGAACTGTGGAATAATGACAAAAAGTTGTAAATTAAGTTGCTAAAATATTTTAAAAACTATTTAAGATGTGCTGATTATCTGCAATAAAGGTGTGATTTTTATCCAAATGTCAATTTCCTTTGCTATACTCCTTTTCTCTTAAATTCGTATTTGTTTTTCATAAACTACTTATTTGTTTGCCACCTATTGAAAAAGACTTGATGAATCAAGTTAAAACCAAACCGGCTCCTAGAAGAATATTTCAAAGTGCTATTCATCTTGCTGATAGTCCAAAAATTATTTTCTTTTATAAGAGGAAAAACATGAAAAATAATCTATACTGTTTGTCTCTGATCAAATGTCTTACACAAAAACAAAAGTTTGGCTGGAAATAAGACATTATCTCTAACTAATAGAAATAATTTAATGAAATCCTCTCCCTACAAACCAAAACTTCTGAACTCTGCTTTATTAATGAAATAAATACAAGGCCTGTTTTCTTGACATTTCTCTATTCTACTGCTCATAGTTTTTTTTTTTTTTTTAACCCAAATCCTAAAACTGAGAATCTCCATTTTCAGAATGACAAAGGTCAAATAAAATAGAGGAAAAATTGGAAAAAATAAATGTATGATGCAAAAAAAAAAAAAAATCATGAAAAAATAAGGAAACAGCACATTAAAAGATAACAAAATATAAATATAATAATATAATAATCATATATAATAGTTAACACCTTAAAAAACAGAATGGGCCAAATGGTAAAAGAGGCACAAAAACTCATTAAAAAGAAGAAATTTAAAAGCATAACAAACCAAATGGAAAAATGGTATACAAAAATTCTCTGAAGACATCCTAAAAAAGTAAAAATGGCTAAATAGAAAAGGAGGTACCAAACGCTCAATGAAAAAAATGCTTCCTTAAAAACTAGAATTGAGCAGTTGGAAACTATTGGTTCCATGAAACATGAAACATGAAAAAACAATAAAATAAAACCAAAAAAAGAAAAAAATGAAGAAAATGTGAAATATCTTATTGGAAAAACAACTGATCTGAAAAATTAATTGAGAAGAGATAATTCAAGAATGATTGGACTACCAAAAAGTTGTGATCAAAGAAATCATCAAGGAAAATTTCGCCAATATCTTGGATCCAGAGGGTCCAGAGGGTAAAACAATAACTGAAAGACTATACTGACTACTTTCTGAAAGAAAGTGCAAAATAAAAGCCAGGAATATTAGGGTCAAATTCCAGAGCTTCCAAGTCAAAGAAAAAATATTGAAAGCAGCAATAAACAATTCAAATATCATGGAGCCATAATTAGGATAATACAAACAGCTTCTACATTAAATGATCAAAGGGCTTGGAATATCATATTATAAAAAGCAAAGAAGCTAAGCAATGAAGGATCACTATCCAGGAAAACTGAATATAATCCTCGAGGGAGGGAGGGGAAAGAATGGATATTTAATAAAATAGAGAACCTTCAAGTATTCCTGATGAAAAATCAGAGCTGAATAGAATTTTGACTTTCAAATACAAGACTCAAGAAAAGCATGTAAAGGTAAATAGGAAAGAGAATCATAAGAGATTCGGTAAGATTAAACTGTATAGTGTCCAATCACTATTAAAGAAATTTTATAGTGGAGGGAAATGTGGTATTTTACTTTCATTAGAATTGTTTCAAAGAAGGAATAACATATACACTCAATAATTTTGAGGGGGGAACATGGTGCAAGGTTAAAAAGAGAAAGCTAAATAGGAAAAAGGCATAGTAATCATAACTATGAAAAAATTTTACAGCAAGTTTTTTCTGATAAAGGTCTTATTTCTCAAATATATGGAGAATCAAATTTATAAAGAATATAAGACATTTCCCAACTGTTAAATGGCAGTTTGCACATGAAGAAATCAAAGCTTACTATAATCATATGAAAATATGATCCAAATCACCGATTAAAAAAAAATACAACAAAAAATATAACAACCCTGAAGTATCATCTCACAATGAGATTGTGAGACTAGCTAATAATGAGGGGAATATAAGAAAATCGGGACACTAAAATATTGTTGGTGGAGTTGTGAATTGATCTAACTATTTAGGAGAACAATTTGGAACTATGCCCAAAGGGTTATAAAACCATGTATATTCTTTGATCCAACATTACCACTACTATGTCTGCATCCCAAAGAGATTATAAAAAAGGATATACACATAAAAATATTTATAGCAGCTATTTTTGTAGTAGCTAAGAATTGGAATACTACTGTGCTATAAAATAAAAGATGAGGGGAGCAGCTAGGTAAAGTAGTAGATAGAACACTGGCCCTGGACTCAGAGGGACCTAAATTCAAATCTGGATTCAGATACTTGACACTTATTACCTATGTGACCCTGGGTCACTTAACTCTGACTGCCTTGCCAAAAAAGAAATGTTCTCAGAAAATACTTGGAATGACTAACATTAACGGATTCAAAGTGAGCTGAATAGAAAAAGAACATTGTACAAAGTAACAGCAATACTATATGATAATCATCTATGAATGACTTTACTATTCTCATCAATACAGTGATCCAAGATAATTCCAAAAAACTTATGCAAAATGCTATCCACCTCCAGAAAAAGAAATGATGGGAATCTGTATACAGACTGAAGCATACTTTCTCTTCCTTTTTTTTGGACCTGTTTTCTTCCTCAACATGATTAATATGGAAATATGCTTTACATATGTGCAGATGTATAACCTATATTGAACTGTTTATCATCTATAGAGATGGAGAAAGGGAAGAGAAGAAAAGAATTTGGAAATCAAAATTCTTTAGAAATTAATGTTAAAAATTATTTTTACATGTAATTAGAAAAAAATAATAAAAAAATTAAAATGTTGTCTTACTAAAGAAGCATATAACAGTACTTTCAGACCTCCCTCATTCTTGACACAATATAAATTGGAATAGGAATAACACTTGTGATTTTATTACTATGGTATGATATGTAACTTTATGACCCTCAGTTTACCTATTTGGAAATACAGGTAAATATCTTCATTGTAAGTCTCTAGTCTTAGCTGCCTAGAGCACTGAGGTTTAAAATGACTTGCTTAGAGGCACATAGTCAAATGCTTCATAAATAGGACGTGAACCCAGGTCTTCCTGGCTGAGACCCAAAGTTCTCTCTAATATGTCCTGATGCCTGTCTTATATGATCTAAGACCAGTTTTTCTGGCCACCATATCACTGCTAAATCATATGAAGCTTATAGTCCAGTAAATCCCTTAGATTTCTAGGATCAACTACTTAGCTTTTCCTTTCTCCTGCAACATATAGTTATAATTTTTTAAAATTAAAAGTGTAAAACTCTATATTTATTTTTTATTTAATTTCACCTGAGCTGACAAAAGGTTTTCAGAAGATAGGACTTTACCTGAGACTTGAAGGAGGTCAGCAAAGTCAGGAATCAAGATGAGAAAGAAGAGTTTCAGGAATGTGGGACAGTCAGTGAAAATGGTCAGGAGAAGTGATTACCAGGAGGAAGTTAGTATCACTGCATTGTAGAGTAGACAGGCAGGGTGAGAGGAGAGGAGTAATGAATAAGAAAACTGGAGAGATATAAGTATGTCAGGGTATAAAAGGCTTTAAAAGCAAAATAGAGGATTTCCTATTTGAACTTAGAGGTAACTGGTAGTCATTGAAGTTTACTTAATAGGAGAGTGACATGGTGACATCTACTCAACAAGAAGATCCATGTGACAGCTGAATGGAAGGACTGAAGTGAGGAGAGGAGAGGCAGAGACCAACCAGAAAGCTATTCCAATAGTCCAGAGGTGAAGTGAGAAGAGCCTGCATTGAGTGCAGTGCAATGTTAGAAGAGAGATGCTACAGCATTAGAAACAAGATTTGGAAAAAAGATTGTATGTTTGGAGAGGAAGCGAGAGGGAGAGTGAGGTTAATACATAGACTGTAAATCTGGCTGACTGAGAGAATGATGGTGCCCTCAACAGTAAAAGGGAAGTTAGTAAACAGGGAACAGTTTGGGGGAAATCAATCAAACACTTAATAAATACCCATTAGAGAATCAGTTTTGGACACTTTAAATTTAAAATGTCAAATAAATATTTAGAAATGTGAGCCAAAGTCAGCAGAGAGGTTAGGACTGGATAAATATATCTGGGAATGATTTTCATAGCAATGTTCTTTGAATATATGTAAGCCAACAAGATCAATAAATGAAATGGTATCGAGGAAGAAGTAAAATAGTCCTAGTGTTAAAGCCTGGGGGAACAACAATGATCAATAATAAAAAATTTCAGCAAAGAGACTATGATAGATAGGATGAAAATCAGAAGACAGCAGTGTCACAAAAAAATTTGAGAGAAAAATTATCAAAGAGTAGAGAATGAATGAGTATCAAAATGTTACCAAGAGGTCAGAAAAAGTAAGACTGAAAAAAGGCCATGATGATTAAAAAGGTATGAGCAAAGAAAAACGATGCACAAGAAGAGCTCTGAGACAATAACTAGTGGAGATGGCTGGATCAAGTGAAAGCTTTCTAAGGATAAGCGATATAGGAATATTTGAAGGCAGTAGGAATAGGTAAGATAAGATAGATAATAAATAAAAGTCTGGAGATGATGAAGGAAGCAGTCTGCTGGAGAAGGATGGATGGAATGGGATGGATTATGCATGTAGAAGTATCTGCTTTGGCAAAGAGAAAAGCCAATTCTTCATGTAATACAGGTAAAACATATGAGGAGGAGAGAGCAAAAAATCTTTTGAATCATGTGAGATATGAAAAGATAGAGCTTGTGGTAAATGCCCTCAACTATTTCAGTGAAATAAAACAAAAGTTCTCAGATGACCAGATAAAAAGGGGCAGTTTATGGGAGGTTTGATAAAGGATGGAAAGGTTTGGAAAAGTTCCTTCAGTGATTGAGCCAGACAATGAATTATAGAAAAGTCAAACAAGCAATTAAAAATCAGTCATAATCAAAAATGAAAGTATTCAAATATTTTGCTATAATATAGGTAAATGACATTTATTGCAACTCCCTGACTTACCAAAAAAGGAAATGAGGTTGTCCTGGAGTATAATGCTTTTCCAACATTATTCCAAATCATTATAAAGTTTAACACTTTATAATATTTTTTTAAAATTAGTCATTTATAAAACCTGGTTAGAAGTAGTATTCAGAAGAGAGTGTTATTCTGAAAAACTATTATTTCTTCTTTTAAAAAGTAATTATACATAATAAAATATTTTCCTATAGTTTCACATGCATATGACTGTACACTTACCTTAGGAGACTTGGGATTTCTTGCTGTTTCAATCATTAGATCAGATCCCATTCTATCCCTTTATAAAATAAGAAATTTTATCAAAATGACTATATTTTAGATGTGTAGATGATATGAAAATCTACTTTAAATGCTTTTTAAAAACAATTACTTTTTTAATAAGGCTTTTTATTTACAAAGAGTATGCATGGTAATTTTTCCAACACTGACCCTTGCATAACCTTGTGTTCCAAATTTTCCCCTCCTTCCCCTCACGCCTTCCCCTAGCTGGCAGATAGTCCAATACATGTTAAATATGTTGAAATAGATGTTAAATCCAATATATATAAACATGTTTATATAGTTATCTTGCTGCACAAGAAAAATCAGATCGAGGAGGAAGAAAAAAAGAAACTGAGAAAGAAAACAAAATGCAAGCAAATATCTGAGAGAGTGAGAATGCTATGTTGTGCTTCACACTCTGTTCCCATGGTTCTCTCTCTGAGTGTTGATGGCTTTCATCATTACTGCACAAGTGGAATCATCTTAATGTTAAAGAGAGACACGTCCATCAGAATTCATCATTGTATAATCTTGTTATTGCTATGTATAATGATCTCCTGGTTCTGCTCATTTCACTTAGCATCAGTTCATGTAGGTCTTGCCAAGCCTCTCTGAAATCATCCTGCTGGTCATTTCTTACAGAAAATAGTATTCCGTAGCACTCACATACCATAATTTATTCAGCCATTCTCCAAATGATGGGCATCCACTCAGTTTCCAGTTTCTTGACACTACAAAGATAGGGCTGCCACAGACAGTTTTGCACATGGGGTCCCTTTCTCTCTTTTAAGATACCTTTGGGATATAATCCCAGTAGGAAAACTGCTGGATCAAAGGGGTATGCACAGTTTGACAACTTTTTGAGCACAATTCCAAACTGCTCCCCAGAATGGTTGGATTAGATCACAGTTTCAGTTTTCCCGCATCCCCTCCAACATTCATCATTATTTTTTCTTGTCATCTTAGCCAATCTGACAGGTGTGTAATAGTATCTCAGAGTTGTCTTAATTTGCATTTCTCTGATCAATAGTGATTTGGAACAACTTTTCATGTGGCTACAAATAGTTTCAATTTCTTCATCTAAAATTGTCTATTCATATCCTTTGGCCATTTATCAATTAGAGAATGGCTTGAACTATTATAAATTTGAGTCAATTCTCTATATAGTTTAGAAATGAGGCCTTTATCAGATCCTTTGGATGTAAACTGTTTTCCCAGTTTATTGCTTCCCTTCTAATCTTATCTGCATTAGCTATTTGTACAAAAATTTTTTAACTTAATATAATCAAAATTATCTATTTTGTGATCAATAATGAGCTCTAATTCTTCTTTAGTCACAAATTTCTTCCTCCTCCACAAATCTGAGAGGTAAACTATCCTATGTTCTTCTAATTTGTTTATAATATCATTCTTTATGTCTAGATTCATGAACCCATTTTGACCTTATCTTGGTAGAAGGTGTTAGGTAAGGGTCTGTGCCTACTTTCTGCCATACTAATTTCCAAATTTCCCAGCAGTTTTTGTCAAATAGTTAATTCTTATCCCAAAAGCTGGGGCCTTTGGGTTTGTCAAACACTAGATTGCTATACTCATTGACTATTTTGTTCTATGGACCTAACATATTTCATTAATCAACTTCTTCATTTCTTAGCCAGTACCAAAAGATTTTGATGACCACTGATGATAAAATGCTTTATAATATAGTTTTTGATCTGGTACATCTAGGCCACCTTCATTTGCTTTTCTCTTCATTAATTCCTTTGAAATTCTTGACCTTTTGTTCTTCCAGATGAATTTTGTTGTTGTTTTTTCTAGGTCAGTAAAATAATTTCTTGGGAGTTTGATTGGTATAGCGCTAAATAAATAGATTAGTTTAGGGAGCATTGTCATCTTTATTATATTTGCTCGACCTATCCCTTGCACTTGATATTTTTCCAATGCTTAGATCTGACTATTTGTGTGAAAAGTGTTTTGCAGTTTTGCTTATATAGTTCCTGACTTTCCCTTGGCAGATAGATTCCCAAATATTTTATATTATAAACAGTTATGTTAAATGGAATTTCTCTTTGTATCTCTTGCTGTTGGATTTTGTAAGTGGATTGCTTCTAATAGTTTTTATTTGATTATCTAAGGTTCTCTAAGTATACCATCATATCATCTGCAAAGAATGATAATTTGGTTTCCTCATTACATACTCTAATTCCTTTAATCTCTTGTTCTTCTCTTATTGCCAAAGCTAGCATTTCTAATACAATATTGAATATTGGTGGGCAACTTTGTTTCACCCCTGATCTTACTGGGAATGGTTCTAGTCTATCCCCATTACATATGATGCTTGCTGATGGTTTTAGATAGATGCTACTGTCCATTTATTCTTATACTGTTTAGTTTATTAGGAATGGGTGTTGGATTTTTATCAAATGCCTTTTCTGTATCTATTGAGATAATCATATGCTTTTTATTAATTTAGTTATTGATATGGTCAATTATGCTAATAGTTTTCCTGATAATGAACCAGCCCTGCATTCCTGGTATAAATCCTACTTGGTCATGGTGTATTATCCTGGGGATGATGTTCTGTAATCTCTTTGCTATTAAAAAATGACTATATTTTAAACTATCAAAATACAAACAAACATTTCCTAAACAGTATGGCTATGCCTGATAAAAATGAGGAAATAACAAAAAAGTTATAACTATTTTTCTTGATAAAGCTTAAAATTTAATAAGAGAGATAAGACAAGAAACAATTTTTCATGCCCAAATATTTTTGTCTAGAGGGAAGATGAATGTTGAGTTCCTTTTACCCCCCCCAAAAAAAAAAATTTCATTTAAGGCTCCCCATAATCAAGTACATAAAAGACACCAAGCAAATACTTCTTAGTTGCATAATCAAGAAAAGCTGGTAAGTAAAGTATTCATTCAATAAGTTGAGCTTAGTTTGAAAATTTGTCATATTTCTTTCTTACACTATACAAATGTGAACCATTTGCTTAATTTCTGGAAAAGAAAAGGCCTTAGAAGACAAAATAAATGAACAGGAACATGGAGAAGATGGAAGGAGTAACTAAGTTATTATTAATAGCAAATTTTAAAAGTATTTTTTTAAGATCAAGAACTGGGCACAAAACCTTAAAGTGTTTATTAATATTTTAGTCCCAGTGTACATTTGAATAAGCTATGAGCTGTTTTGTTATTTTTCCAAGCCTCTAATAAAAAAAAAAAAATCTTATATTAGATTAAATAGAAAAAAGCCCTTGAAAAGGAGCTGAGTTCATTTATATTGGGCTTGGCACCATGCCCTGGAGTTCAGTAGGTTAGGCCTTTGTGATCAGTAATAAATTGGACATTCTTTTAACAGGAAACTCCCTTTCTTGGATTTCTTCAATATGCAAATCTGAGGTAGTTAAGTAGCATGCTTCAGCTCAGCTCTTTTCTAATGGTGCAGGAATAATTGCTTTCTAAGAAGAATATGACTTAACCAATAAAAGGCTTTGAAAGTATTTTGTCTTAGTGCTGTGTAAAGAAATTCACTGAACTAAAATCCTCATTTGGCTAATGAAGGCAGTGGAGTGTAATGCGAACAACAGCTGGACTGAGTTCAGGAAAGACCTGGATTCAACTTCTACCTCTGGCACTTTACTATCCACTGGCATAGTCACTCTCAGCCTTAGCTCCTTCATCTATAAAAACAAGGTTAGTAATTCTGTAACTACTTCACAACCCTACTATGATAATCAAATTAATAAAATATATGTAAATATATGTTAAATGCTTTGCAAAACTTACAAATTCTATACTATACAGAACTTATATATACATATGTATAAGTGTGTGTGTGTGTGTGTGTGTGTGTGTGTGTGTGTATCTGCTAGAAGAAAATGCAGAATCAGGTTTCACTGTTAACTCAAAAATAATTAAATCAACAAACTAATATAATGAGGAGTTAGGTAAACACTTTAGTCTATTTTGCTTCAGAATCAATAGGTTAAATGACTCCAGATTTTTACTTCTTTTATTATTTGTTACATGAAGTGTCTTATTATAGGTTCCCAATGTACTCCTTAATACCTATCCTTCTAATTTTTATTTTCCATGCTAGCTTATTTTTAGTATTTCATTGAGAAAATGTGGCAGGGAAGATTAATCCTAAATTACTGTGGCTTGAAAATGAACATACTCCTAATTTCAATAGTATAAATAATAATAAAAATTTTTTGAAGTTCTAAATAGGAAATCTTCAAAGTATTTTTTTTTGCTTTGAGTTTGGGTGGTAGGATTGATTTTTATGAGATCTACATCTGCATGCTTTCTACAATTTATAAATCATATTAGCCTAGACAAATCATTTCAATTCTTTGGATCAATGTTTATTCATCTGTAAAACTGTTATGAAGATCTGTTTCACCATAAAATTTTATAAAGGTGTTGTGAGAAAAAAAACTTTTGAAACTTTAATTTGTTGTAATATATAACCTATAAAACCTATGTAATCTAATAAAAGAAAGTGACTACTAGCAATGTTAAATTAAAAATTAACAAATCTTACAAGGAAGAGAAGACCGATTTTTGCAGTTAGAGGGACATAGGGAAAAAAAACCAAAACTATTTTTTTCTAGAAACAGTTTTATGCTGCTTTTACATATATAATTTCTTAGGAAAATTACAATGACATTATTTTAAAAACTATGTAGATTACCATCTATAAAATAAAAATCATCACAAGCAAATTCTAAAGGTAGTTTCTAAAGGTTTTAAATATTAGTTAAAAATGAAAAATCACTGTAAATAATTCAAACTATAGTCATCAAGAAAATCGGGAAAACAGTAATGAGAATCATATGACATTCCATGGATAATTATAAATTAAAATAAGTCCAACAAAACTCACTTTTCCCTGAAGAGATATCACTACATTAAGAACCAGTCATAATCATCTTTTCCAAAAGATGACAAATGTATTGATCCTCTCTGAACACTTTAAAGAAAAATTTACTACAATAATAGATGAAAACAACAACTTACTTTAGTATTCTTTCCCAGGTTTCACTGTTATAAAATGCGTGGCTCCACCCCATTTTGACTGTTCCAACAATAAGATTCTGGGTAAATACATCTGTTCCTAACTTTCGATAAAGTTCCTCACATTCATCCAGATGCAAATGAAATATTCCCAACATGAAAGCTAATATGGCACCTAAAACAAAGAATGTCAATGTATAAAATTTTTCAAGGAAAAAAAATGAACCAATTTATAAAACAGAAGTTATACATGTAATAGTATCTATTTTCCATTAAGTGACACATGGAAAATTCAGTGCAATAGACAACTTTACTAGAACGATGTGACCTCATTGCTTTGATTGCTGAATGTATCATTTGACAAACCTACCAACATATTCCTTTGAACTAGTCCACGGATGTTTTGTAGGTACACAGCTTAATTTTTTAGAACTAATTTACAATTAATAACAAGCAAATACTGCCACCTAGTGTGTATTATGTTAGATTAAGCCTAAACTAACAAAACAAAACAATAAAGAAAAAAATTTTAAATTGTCACTGAATAATCTGGAATAGTAACATTTGGGATATAACTCAGAAAAAAATAAATAAAATACTATGAAAATAGTATTTCTCTGAACTGTCATTCTACTCTGAAAGTAGTAGTAACTATGACACTTATCATCAACTTAGAGAAATGTTGTCACTTTCTTTGTTACTTAGACTACTGGAAAGAAAAAAAAAATTAAGCATTCTTACCTAAACTATTAATTAAGGACAAAAGATAGGAAAATGTGAAGGAAGAGAGAAGTGGGAAGGGAGACCATAGGGGCTAAGTAACAGATGAACCAATTCCTAAAAAGGAATTTTGATGATAAAAGTAGCTGCTTGTGATACAAAGACTAATGATTCAGACCTATCTGTGTCATCATATGAGAAAACACTCAATAACAGTGAGAAGAAGAAAAGAAAAAATGATAGTGATCTTGGTAAAATGGAAAAAAAAAACCATGGATTTGGAGTCACAGGACATGAATTCAAATCTCTGTCTCCCAGAGGGATTCTGGCCACATTCCTTAAATTCTCTGGATCTTAGCTTCTTCATTTGTAAAATAATACTATTGAATCAGATGACCTTTCAAGTCCAGCCTATCTCTACAGTTAGACCAACATTGTCCAATACATATCATGATAATTTTTTTTTTAATTAAAAGAGAAAGGAATCCTTTGCAATTATGGCTAGTAAGTGAATTTTTAACCAAAGGTAAAGATAAGGACAAAAGGTAAACTAGATCACTTTGATTACATAAAGTTGAAAAGGTTTGGCAAAAATAAAATTAATTCACCTAAGAAAGGAATCAGTTAACTAGGAATAAAATCTTTTAAATAAAATTTCTGATAAGAGTCTGATATTCAAGATATCTATACATATATATGGAACTAACAATAACATAAGACCGAAAGTCATTCCTCAATAGGTAAGTATCAATAGATATTACCAGTTCTCAAAAGACTTTCACACTATTAATAGCAACCATATTATCCAATGTTCTCCTTCATAACTCTGAGAACTGCAAATAAAAATCCTCAGGTTTCACCTCACATTCAGCAAATTAACTATTCTTATTTTTGTCATCTTTGCCAAAATTAAAGAGGTTGTGCAAAGGTGGGCTTGCATTACATTGTTAGTGGACCTTTCAAATGGCCCAACTACTGGACATAATTGTTGGATCCAATATAAATTGTAATTATGTAAAGAATGGCTAAAATGTCCTTTTGAGATTCTGTTAGTCATATGTTCCAAGATTAATAATAAAAAGAAAGAACCCATATAAATAAAAATAGTCATAACAGCTCTTGTGGCAATAAAGGACTAGAAACAAAATATAAAAGGAATCCAGGATTAAATTATGTTACATGAATGTAACAAAATATTACTATGCTCTAAGAGACAATGAACGTGATGAATACAGAGAGGGCTGGAAAGACAAGACTGATGCAGAATAAAATATGCAAAAGCAAAACAATATATTCAAAGATTATAATAATATAAATGGAAACAATAATTAAACAATCCATACTAACTGCTTCAAAATTACAATTACTAAGCCTGGATCTAAAACAAAGATATGCAAAGGATGATCAATCTAACTAGTCCCAAGTATCACTTGTAAGATTATACAGTGACTGTGAGTATCACTAGTAGTGCTGGGGATAAAGAAAAAAAAGGAAAAGAATGAGAGCAGAGCAAAGAAAATTGGAAAAAAAAAAAAAAAAGGTCAATAGTAACAACAGCAACGACAATAATAACAGCTAACATTTATATAATGCTACTATGTGATAGGCACTAATATTATTTTATTTGATTGTCATAACAGTAGATGAGGCCAAGGGGAAGGAAAGATGCATATTATGTTAAGATTTTTTTAATATGCTAATTTTGCTAACTTTTTTCTTCCTCTTTTTTATGCTTTATTTATAAAGAATGGCTCTCTGGAAGGGCATAAGAGAAAAAATACAGTGGGAAATGTAGATGAAAAAACAAAAGATAGTAAACTTTTTAAAAAAGGAAACAAATTATAAAAAATGAAGAGAAGCATGAAAAGACATGAACTGATACAGAGTAAAGTACATAGAACCTGGAAAATCATGACTACAAGGATATGGAATGAACTGAAAATATAAAATTAAAAATCTTAATAATCTGGTAAGGAAATTATAACAGGGTTATTGAATTTTTAAAAAGATGTATTTGGAGGAAATTATTAAAAAGAACAAGGAAAGGAGATAAGGCAGAACTTACCAACTCTTAATTTGCTTTTGTTTTCTTTTTCAAGAATGAAAGAAAAAATCTAACAGATGTGATTTTAAAGGATTAAAAGAGCACCTGAATGGCTTTGATGAGGTCAAGTCATTAAGTATAGATGAACTACATTGTAAGATAATAAAAAAAACACTTTTGACTGATTTCTCAGTGTCAGTGATCTCTCAAAAATCATACTATATAAGATAGGACAGAAAAGAAGGAAAATGTTTCCATTTTCAAAAAAGGGAATAGATTTGGCAAACAAAGAACCATGACTTCATGAAGAAACAGTCATGTAAGACTAGCCTCATTTCCTAGAATTAATAGACTGGAAGATCAAGCAAATTGCAGAAAGAGCTGACCTAGATGTTAGCAAAGTACTTAACAACATCTCACATGCTACTCTTGTAAAGAAGATGGAGATGTGGAGTACATGATAGGTAGATCTGGAGCTGCTTGAATGATCAGACATAAAGAGTAGTCATGAATGCTTAGATTGTCAACTTGGAAAGAGGCCTCTGACATAGTGCGCTAAAGGATATGTGTTTGGCTTCCTTCTAAATAACATTTATATAAATCTGGATAAAAGTATAGTGGGCATGCTTATCAAATTTATAGATACAAAAGAGCCAATAAACATTTTAAAGGATATAAAAAAATTAGATCGTTAAACTGAATTTAAGAAGATGTTGGGAAATTTTTCCTTATTTCAAACTCTTGTCCCTTTGTAACTTCTACCAGTTACTTTTAATGCAGCCCTCTATGGCCAAGCAAACAATTTTCATCCTTATTTCATGTGAAAATCACTCAGGTATTTGAAGAAAGCTATCATGTCTGCTACCTTCCTTTCCTGTCCCTATCATTCCGCCTCCAGACTAATTTAGCCTCCAGACTAAAAAATCATAATCTTTCAGCATGATCTGAAGGCCTACACTAATCAATCTGACTTCTCTGAATGGTCTTCCTCTTCTCTGTCTTTTATTCCTGAAGTATGATACCCAGAACTGAACACAACAGTTTAGATTTCGTCTAAGAAAAAGAATGGTCAAGTGTCAAATTCCAAAATAAGGTACTTAACAAAGGTGATCAATCTAACTAGCCCTAGTATCATCTGTAAGATTATGAAGTCTGCGGGTATCACAGCTAGTGCTGGGAATAAAGAAAAGAAAGAAAAGAATAAGAGCATAGCAAAGAATGGAAAAGAGAAAAAAAAAGGTCAATAGTAACAATAACAATAGCTAACATTTATACAATGCTACTATGTGACAGGCACTAATATGATTTTATTTGATTGTCAATAACAGTTCTGGGAGATAGGGGCTATTATTATCCCTATTTTAAATATGAGAAAACTGAGGTGAACAGAGATTAAATGATTTGTGCAGGGTCACATAACTAGCAAGTGTCAGAAGCCAAATTTGAACTCAAGTCTTCTGGACTCTAAGCTCTGTATCTTATCCACTGTACTACCTAGCTGCCTATAGGGTAAATACACGTGAATCGTAAAGATATTCTATAGTAAGAATGCTCCTTACTTTGAGGTATTAAAACAAAACAAACTTGACTGTGATTTCATCCAACTGCAATTTAAAAACTCTAAGCAAGACAAATTGCTTAACACTGAATACTGAAATGTATTGCCACAAATCTAAGGTAAAAAGCTTTCCATTCTTTAATCTGAATCTTGATCCCAAGTTCTCTATTATATGAGAAACAATCCTTAAAAGAACACTTATCTAACTCAAATTTCCTGTTAATATGATGTTGATATTCCAAAATACACTCAAATATTTTCAAAGAATTCTGATATGTCTTGTCATTTTGCTATTTAAAATTAAAAACAAAACAAAACACTATTGCATTATAAAGGAAAATAAGGAAAGAAACTCTAAAAAATATACTTGATTGGGAGGAAAGAATCCAACTTTCATACTTGTGTGGTTTAAATACAATGCAATTTCAGATAAGCAAGATCTAATATACATCATTATGATATTAACATTACTGTATCACAACCAAATGGTTTGCTCTTTAATCACTGTGCCTTACTCTTTTTTTCAAGAAGCAAATAAACAACAATATAGAAATTCATATTTTATCTGAAAACTACATTTTGATAATAAAGATCACGAAAATTTTAAAAAATATCCAAACAATGCCACTTTGTCATATCAATAACATTTGATATTTGATTGATTTATTTTCTGCTAAATAGCAAGAATATTTAAATTTTAAACCTGAAAGTTGAGAAAACAGCAATTATCAAATACATTTCTCTTCAAAAATATTTACTTTATTATTTTTCTCATATAGACTAATGACAATCATGATTGACAATATTGATTACCTGTGCTTACACCACAAATATAATCAAAAAGTTGATGAATTGGCTGTTGAGTAAGTTCAACTATTTTTCGAAGTGTCTGAAGAGCAACCACACCTCTGTAAAAAAAAAAGAGTTAAAATGTTCACTTTATGGAAAAACAATTTAAACTGAGTAAGAATTCCACATGATCTGTGTCTTTCAGTTTAAGATTTCCAGAAAATACATTTCCAGTTTATTCTAAAATGACATTAATATGCAAATTAGCAAAAGTACATATTTCAAGGATGTATAATTTAGCATTTATAACAAGCTATTCCTTTTTAAATCTCATTAAAGCTATTAAAATCATTCAATTTTTAAATAATTAAAATATGTAGAAAACCAACTACATAGTTAGCATGTAGTGGCTGAATCCACAATCCTAACACCTCATGTTCAGATTACTGAAAAAATTTCATGTTTGGGTCTTCATAATTCCAATTTATCCTTCATTTTGATATCACATCAGGATTTGGGCAGCAACAAGCCAGAGTAAGGCCAGAACAATAAAGGACATTACCAAGTACCACAAATCAGGAAACTGGAAAGGATGTCTGATGAAATATAAAGATGTATTAAGAAAGATCAAAGTATAAAAGTAGGAAAGAATAATCAAATACTGAAGATAGAGGAAGACGTAATTAAATCAAGGAAAATAAGCACCAAGAATTAGGAGACAAAAGAATAACATTTCTCCAATCAAGAGGTTTGTATAACAAAGACGATGAACCCAAGATAAATAATCCCAGTCAAAAGAGTTCAGGATCTAAAGATGTAAAATAACAGATGTAAAGCATCAGAACCAATATAAACATTAATAGTTAAACAAATTATCTTCTAATGTATGGAATATTTATTTCAATTCAGGACCAGAACCATCTCTGATAATGGACAGGCCTGACTTATAAGTGATCAGATATATCTGTCTAAAAGAGAAGAAGCATGAGAGTAAGAAAACAAGCAATTTATTCATGACAATTTAATTTTTTAAAATACATCTTTCAAAATCTCATTCCTTTTTTAAAAAAATACTTCAATGATTCCTTATTTCCAACTACACTAAGTTCAAACTCCTGCCTTAAACTTCATAACTTTCCATTTCATAAATCTCATCCTACTTACATACAATCCTATTTTCTAAGTCTTTACAGTACTTCTGTTCTCTACTCACATCAATGTCCTCAATTATTCCAAAAATATAGGAACACTAAGAAACTTAATATTCAAACATCAAACATTTATTCATACTGTTCTTCTCTATCCATTTTCCTTCATCTGTATGACTAAGCTTACTTTTTTTTTGAAGTCTTCCCTGACATATTCAGCCCTTACTGCTCTTCCTCTCTACTTATTAGATATTGTTGTGGAAGTATATTAATTACTCTGTATTTCACAGTTTCAAGCTTTAGTATTTCTGATTACTTATCATTAACACATTACTTGTGTGTTAGCATTATGTCCGAAAACATCTTCAAGAAGGTTCTCTATTTTCCATAGCACCTAATATAGGGCTATACACTCTAGGTACTGATTATCTCACTGATGTAAGTGAGAAAAATAGAACATATACCACAATGTTAAAAGATTTTCAATAATTTCAAGATTTTTATGCTTGATAGATTCAGGTAATATATCACACAGAAACTGAACTTCATTAAAATCTGATTATTAATGGGTAAGGAATACATTAGGCTCTTTAAAGTTCTTTTTTATATGGAACAGTTTTTTCTGGCAAGAGCAGAAAAAGCACTTTTATAAAAGTATGTAAGATATTTTTCTTCTTCAATGTACATTTTGATGACTAAAAACACTTAAAGGCTTCTGTTTAATTAAAATTGCTAAAAATAAATGAATGAAGAATCAGTTTTCTGGTGGAATTTGAAAAGTTTTAAACAACAAAAAAAAGAACTGTTAAATAAAGACAAGTTATTTCATGAAAGCTATCAGATGATGCCTTGCTTGCATATGAATAGTCTCAAGACTTGAAGGAACAGAAAAAGAACTTTTATGTATGGAAAACTGAAAATGACAAGAAATGGTTCAAGAAATCAAAATGCGATATTGGATCAAATGAGGCCATTAGCCTGCAGGTTATTATGATAGCTTGGCTTATTTGCACATAATTATTTTACTAGAGGGTAAAATTTTAAAAGTGATGAACCAAAAATATTTGGAGAGTATGATATGATTTTAAAAGGACTGTTTATTTCAAAGGGAAGACAATGAGAATCAGGAGGCTAGTGCTGAAGAGTGAAGAATCTAAAAGAAGAGAAAAGAGCTAAGAGTCAGAAAAACAATTCCATCACAGGTGTGTGTGTATGAAGAGATAACCCAAGAGAAGCAGGAAACTATCAGCTGAAAGAAGGCTTCAATTACATGATTTTTGACTGCCCAAGGAAGCCAGATGTTTCAG
Source organism: Antechinus flavipes (assembly GCF_016432865.1). Taxonomy (NCBI): domain Eukaryota; kingdom Metazoa; phylum Chordata; class Mammalia; order Dasyuromorphia; family Dasyuridae; genus Antechinus; species Antechinus flavipes. The sequence continues at coordinate 140,660,119 of NC_067402.1, read as the reverse complement.
ATTTGACCTTCAAGTGCCATCCTAAGCTTGAGCGGTGAAGATTCTCAGAATTGCATGTTGCCCATTTCTGCCTGCTCTGGTTTGAGAGGGAAAAGCAGAAAGGGAAGTTGGCTACCTTTTCTGAATAGGAAGAGCTGTTTTAAAGCATTGCCTAGAGAATCAAACAGATCTTTGTTTTAACTTGAGTTCTGTTCTAACTGGACAACAAAGCAAATGGGAAGTGAAGATGTGGTGGACTATTTTATGTGGTATAACACTTTTTTTTTTTTTTGCTGAGGCAATTGAGTTAAGTGACTTGCTCAAGGTCACACACAGGAAATACTGTCTGAGGCCAGATTTGAACTCAGGTCCTCCTGACTTCGGGCTGCTGCTCTATCCACTGAGTCACCTAGCCATCTCTGGTATAACACTTTCTAAACTTTTTAAGGTGCTCATGGTATCAAAAAAACTTTTAAATGCACACTCCAGTATAAAAGAGAGAAAGGTTTGCCCAGTTAAAGAGCAGTGAGGGTTAATTAAAAGACAAAGTGGTGAGCATAATAGTAATTTCATGTGATGTAGTTGTTCCTAAGGAGACCAATAAAACTGAAGGCTATGGTCGGAAGCTGCAAGTTACCTTGAACCCATTAGAATTTTCTTCTCTCATGTGTCTAGCTTCCAGATTGCTTGTGTTTGTCTAGACACTACAGTCAATGAATACATTAGTAGGAGATTGTTACCCAAGTTTATGTGTGGATTGTGACTTATTATTTGTGTGCTTGTTTGTTATACTGTTTAAAGTGCTATATAAATGCTAGTATAACATTATTGCTTTTCTATCTAGTCAGAACGGAATTCAGGTTGATTCTCTATGCAATGCAAAACTAGTCTAGCCAATTCTTCTTATAAAGCAAAGCCATGATACTGTCTTTTAAACTTATTGTGAAATAAAGGATTTTATTTATAATCTGAAAGTGTCATCTTGGTGTATGACTCATTTGTATAAACAGAAACACATTGATGGGGAGATGAAAAAACATTATTAATATAAACAACTATCATTTAAATAATGTTTTATTGTTTAAAAAGCATTTTATGTATTATCCCATTTAATCCTCACAGCTATCCTGAAATAGGTATTATTATAACTATTTTCAGAATTTAGTTCTGGTAGTGTAAGAACAGCATGGAATAAGCAAGACAACTCAAAAGAGTAAACAAGCAAAACATGCCCAACTGAGAAGTTTTGAAGTTCCAAAAGAAAAAATGTGGATGATCCATCCTACTTATTTTACAAAATAAACTTTAGTTTTGTGCCTAAGTATCTTTGAAAAAAAGCTAAACTAAATAAACTAAAGCATCAAATTTTCCATGGTCCTACCTTATTCCTCCACCATCAATTGTGAGAATACGAATTCCTCTTCCTTTCACTGGATCTGTATAGCCAATCAAAGCCAAATTTTCTCTAATAGTAGCTTGAAGAGCTTCATCCTTAACTTGCCTTAGTCGAAGTAAGTATGGAACAAGTTTTTCCTGTAGAGAAGATATTTTAAATGAATTTTAAAATACAAAAGTGAAAAGTTATGTCATTATTTCAAGAATGTTGTGCTATTTAGTTTAGGAATTATATCACTTACATGATCTTTATAAAACTCACATCAACTTCAAGTCAAAAATTTTCTTTGTAAGCTAAAGAAAATGCAGGTACCTAAACAGGTAATATAAAATCTTCCCACAAAATCACAACAAAAGCTTAACAGGACAGTATCTACTCAATTCAATAGGCATGTATAAAGTCCCCACTATATGCACTAAGAGGAAAAAAAGTAAAAAATCGTCCTTGTAAATTTAGGTAGGGTTTTTTTTTTTTTTTTTTTTTGCAATAATCAATATGAGAGAGAAAATGACAAATATGGCTTCATACTGATTTTTGAAAATAAAATGGTAATTACTTTTAAATGCAAAGTAAAACTACAAGGTCTATATTTATAGACTCTAGGATACTTAATAAAGAAATTTCTGATCAGACCAAATGAAAAGAATTTTGTTAAGTAAGAAAATCTTAGAAAAACAGAATTTAAGAAGCAGAACAGTTCAGAGGTTTAAATTCACTTGGTTTTCATGATTCAGAATTTTCTATTGCTATTATAAGTAACTCAAATTTATATTCTAAGACCCCTAAATTAAAAAAAAAAAAAAAAAAAAAAAAAAAAAAAAACTAGTTATAGCAAAGGTTTCAAAATCCCAGAGAAGCCTACAACACACACTCCCAGGTAGAACATAAAACAGATTAAAATGTAATTGTGAAATATTTAACAAAATAAATAAAAATATGGTAAAACAAAGATAACGCTAATATGTGGTTTTCTAAACAATATGCATCTTTATGTACAGTTTAGTAGCTTCCATTTTTATTTGAATTTGATTCCTCTAGTATAAAGGGCAGTTAAGTGGCACAGTGGATAGTGATCAGACTTAAGTCAGGAAGACTCATCTTTATAAGTTCACATCTGGCTGTGATTCTGGGCAAGTCTTATTTAACCCTGTTTACCTCAGTTCCTCATCAGTAAAAAGGACTGGAGAAGGCAATGATAAACCAGAATCTTTGCCAAGAAAACCCTCAAAAAGAGATGATTAAAACAAATGAAAAAGCACCACTACTACTGGTATATGGAATGCAGTAGGGAGTAGCCTCCCTACTCCAATAAATGAAGAAACACTGGAATGTTCAAAAACCCAAAAAAGATAACTTGAGTGACTCTATTGACTAAGATCATCACTAACAACCTAAAAAAGAATTGGTCTCCTACTTGGTCTGATTAGGTCATACCCACCCCCAACCCCCATTCAACTCCAATGGCTTCTCATTAGCTACTCCCAGTCCTGATTTATATCTTTCCATTGGATCCAGATGGCCCTGAGGAAAGAGTAAGGCTGGTGACTGCACACAGGAATGGAGAACAAATGATGACAAATAAGAATCAAATGCAAACTCTTCTATTTGTCATTTAAAGCTCTTCACAGCCTGACTACTTTCTGCTTCTCCAAGATCCTTACGAGGACTTCCGGTTAAGATGGCGGAGAGGAGGCTCACAGTTGCATAAGCTCCGCGCTTTCTCTCACTATCCACTTCATTACAAGCCTCTGAATCAATGCTTGACTGAAAAAACCCCCACATATAGTTACCAAGAGAAGCCATCCTTGAGATCCACCAAGAAAGGTCTGTCTTTACTGGAGGGCTGGGATGGTTCTGGATCGGGCGCAGGCTGAGGGCAGCGGCAGTAAGAGCACGGGAGCAGACTGAAGAGGGGGTGGGGAGTGATCGCAGCCGTCTCTGAGGGGAAAGATTCGCTACAGGTTTGGATATTTTGCTCCAACAGCAAGTCAGCAGCCCAGCAGAGAAGCTAAAAACACCAGGGCTGAAGAATACAACCCCAAACAGCTGGAGTCTATCGGGACCTGGCCGCCTCCCCTTCCCCCCCCACAGTGACTCAGCACACTCTGGGATCTCAGAGCGCAGGCGCAGCACAGTCCTGCTAGTGCCTCACTGCTGCCCCCTGCAGTCTGTAGAGGAAGCTCGATAACATACCCAACCCCTCCCCCAAAGAAAGACTCCAGTTTTTTCTGTTTTTCTTTGGTAGTTTGTCTTTGATTAATAGACAGAATGAGCAAGAAGCTGAAGAGGACTTTAACCCTTGACAGCTTCTACACAGATAGAGAGCAGACTCTAAATCCTGAGGAGACTAAAAACAGACAGTCCCCAGGTGAATCCCCAAAGGAGGAGATCGTCTGTTCCTCAGCACAGATGAACCTCATAGAAGTGATCAAAAAGGCTCTCACAAGGGAGCTAGAAGAAAAATGGGGAAAACAGAGTGAGGCTTGGCAAAAGGAGAAGGAAGCTTGGGAAAAGGAGAGGGAGGCTTGGCAAAAGAGCCTGGAGAAGTCAGTTAAAGAGAGAGTGGATAAAGAAGTAAAATCCTTGAAAAACAGGATTGGTGAACTGGAAAACAAAATTGGCGAAATGGAAAAAAATTCCACAGAACAAAAGAACTCAATTGGACTATTAGAAAAAGATTTTAAAAAAGTGAGTGAAGAGAATACTTCACTGAAAATCAGACTTGAACAAGTGGAATTGAATGACTCGAGGAGACAAGAAGAATCAGTCAAGCAAATCCAAAAAAATCAAACAATGGAGAAAAATGTGAAATACCTTCTGGGGAAGACAACAGACCTGGAAAACAGATCCAGGAGAGACAATCTGAGAATCATTGGACTCCCAGAAAAACATGATGAAAAAAAGAGCCTGGACACTGTTTTCCAGGAAATTATCAAAGAGAACTGCCCAGAAGTCATAGGAACAGAGGAAAAAATAAACATTGAAAGGATTCATCGATCACCCACTGAAAGGGATCCTAAAATCAAAACACCAAGGAATATAGTGGCCAAATGCCAGAACCCTCAGATGAAGGAAAAAATATTGCAAGCGGCTAGAAAAACCCAATTCAAATATCAAGGAGCCACAATAAGGATCACCCAGGATCTGGCAGCATCCACATTAAAAGATCGAAGGGCCTGGAATATGATATTCCGAAAGGCTAAGGAACTTGGTATGCAACCAAAAATAACTTACCCAGCGAGAATGAGCATCTTTTTCCAGGGAAGAAGATGGACATTCAACGAAGTAAGCGAATTTCATCTATTTCTGATGAAAAAACCAGAACTTAACAAAAAGTTTGATCTACAAATATAGAACTCAAGAGAAATCTAAAAAGGTAAAGATTAATCTTGGGAACTATATTTTGACTATATAGATGTATAAAGAATACATGTATACCTTGTTCTAGAAATTGATGTGGAAAGGACATTGTACCAGAAAAAGGGTAAAGTGGGGGTAGTACATCTCATGAAGAGGCATAGGAAACCTATTATATCTGAGAGAAAGAATGGAGGGGGATGAATATAGTGGGTATCTTACTGCCTTCAGAATTGGCTTTAAGTGAAAAATCTTAAGACATATTCAATCTATGGTAAAACTTCTCCCACTTCATTGAAAAGTGAGAAGGGAAAAGTGAAAAGGGAAGGAATAAGCTAAGCGGAAGGGAATACGGGAACTGGGAGGGAAAGGGGTAAGATAGGGGGAGGAACTCTAAGGTGGAGGGAGGGATACTAAAAAGGGAGAGCTGTGAGAAGCAAGTGGTGCTCACAAGCTTAATACTGGGAAGGGGGGGAAAGGAGAAAGAAGGGAGAAAAGCATAAACCGGGGTTAACAAGATGGCAAGTAATACAGAATTGGTCATTCTAACCATAAATGTGAATGGGGTAAACTCCCCCATAAAGAGGAAGCGGTTAGCAGAATGGATTAAAAGCCAGAATCCTACAATATGTTGTTTACAGGAAACACACCTGAAGCGGGGAGATACATGCAGGTTAAAGGTAAAAGGTTGGAGCAAAATCTACTATGCTTCAGGTGAAGTCAAAAAAGCAGGGGTAGCCATCCTGATCTCAAATCAAGCTAAAGCAAAAATTGACCTAATTAAAAGAGATAAGGAAGGACACTATATCTTGCTAAAGGGTAGCATGGATAATGAAGCACTATCTATATTAAACATATATGCACCAAGTGGGGTAGCATCTAAATTCTTAAAAGAGAAACTAAGAGAGCTGCAAGAAGAAATAGACAGTAAAACTATAATAGTGGGAGATCTCAACCTTGCACTCTCAGAATTAGATAAATCAAACCACAAAATAAATAAGAAAGAAGTCAAAGAGGTAAATAGAATACTAGAAAAGTTAGATATGATAGATCTCTGGAGAAAATGTAATGGAGACAGAAAGGAATACACTTTCTTTTCAGCAGTTCATGGAACCTATACAAAAATTGACCATATATTAGGACATAAAAACCTCAAATTCAAATGCAGTAAGGCAGAAATAGTGAATGCATCCTTTTCAGACCACGATGCAATGAAAATTACATTCAACAAAAAACCAGGGGGAAGTAAACCAAAAAATAATTGGAAACTAAATAATCTCATACTAAAGAATGATTGGGTGAAACAGCAAATCATAGACATAATTAATAACTTCACCCAAGAAAACGATAATAATGAGACATCATACCAAAATGTATGGGATGCAGCCAAAGCGGTAATAAGGGGAAATTTCATATCTCTAGAGGCCTATTTGTATAAAATAGAGAAAGAGAAGGTCAATGAATTGGGTTTGCAATTAAAAATGCTAGAAAAGGAACAAATTAAAAACCCCCAGTCAAACACTAAACTTGAAATTCTAAAAATAAAAGGTGAGATCAATAAAATTGAAAGTAAAAAAACTATTGAATTGATTAATAAAACTAAGAGTTGGTTCTATGAAAAAACCAACAAAATAGACAAACCTTTAGTAAATCTGATTAAAAAAAGGAAAGAGGAAAATCAAATTGTTAGTCTTAAAAATGAAAAGGGAGAACTCGCCACTAACGAAGAGGAAATTAGAGCAATAATTAGGAGTTACTTTGCCCAACTTTATGCCAATAAATTCGACAACTTAAATGAAATAGAAAAATACCTCCAAAAATATAGCTTGCCCAAACTAACAGAGGAAGAAGTAAATATCCTAAACAGTCCCATCTCAGAAAAAGAAATAGAACAAACTATCAATCAACTCCCTAAGAAAAAATCCCCAGGACCAGATGGATTTACATGTGAATTCTACCAAACATTTAAAGAACAATTAACTCCAATGTTATATAAACTATTTGAAAAAATAGGGATTGAAGGAGTCCTACCAAACTCCTTTTATGACACAGATATGGTACTGATACCTAAACCAGGTAGGCTGAAAACAGAGAAAGAAAATTATAGACCAATCTCCCTAATGAATATTGATGCTAAAATCTTAAATAAAATATTAGCAAAAAGATTACAGAAAATTGTCACCAGGATAATACACTACGACCAAGTAGGATTTATACCAGGAATGCAGGGCTGGTTCAATATTAGGAAAACTATTAGCATAATTGACTATATCAATAACCAAACAAACAAAAACCATATGATCATCTCAATAGATGCAGAAAAAGCATTTGATAAAATCCAACATCCATTCCTAATAAAAACACTTGAGAGCATAGGAATAAATGGACTTTTCCTTAAAATAGTCAGGAGCATATATTTAAAACCATCAGTAAGCATCATATGCAATGGGGAAAAACTGGAACCTTTCCCAGTAAGATCTGGAGTGAAGCAAGGTTGCCCACTATCACCATTATTATTTAATATCGTATTAGAAACACTAGCCTTGGCAATAAGAGTCGAGAAAGAAATTAAAGGAATTAGAGTAGGCAATGAGGAAACCAAACTATCACTCTTTGCAGATGATATGATGGTATACCTAGAGAACCCCAGAGATTCTACTAAAAAGCTATTGGAAATAATTCATAATTTTAGCAAAGTAGCTGGCTACAAAATAAATCCCCATAAATCCTCAGCATTTTTATACATCACCAACAAAACCCAACAGCAAGAGATACAAAGAGAAATTCCATTCAGAATAACTGTTGATACCATAAAATATTTGGGAATCTATCTATCAAAGGAAAGTCAGGAATTATATGAGCAAAATTATAAAAAAGTCTCCACACAAATAAAGTCAGACTTAAATAATTGGAAAAATATTAAGTGCTCTTGGATCGGCCGAGCGAACATAATAAAGATGACAATACTCCCTAAACTAATCTATTTATTTAGTGCTATACCAATCAGACTTCCAAGAAAATATTTTATTGATCTAGAAAAAATAACAACAAAATTCATATGGAACAATAAAAAGTTGAGAATCTCAAGGGAATTAATGAAAAAAAAATCAAATGAAGGTGGCCTAGCTGTACCCGATCTAAAATTATATTATAAAGCAGCAGTCACCAAAACCATTTGGTATTGGCTAAGAAATAGATTAGTGGATCAGTGGAAAAGACTAGGTTCACAAGACAGAATAGTCAATTATAGCAATCTAGTGTTTGACAAACCCAAAGCCCCTAACTTCTGGGAAAAGAATTCATTATTTGATAAAAACTGCTGGGATAATTGGAAATTAGTATGGCAGAAATTAGGCATGGACCCACACTTAACACCATATACCAAGATAAGATCAAAATGGGTCTATGACCTAGGCATAAAGAACGATATTATAAATAAATTAGAGGAACATAGAATAGTTTATCTCTCAGACTTGTGGAGGAGAAAGAAATTTGTGACCAAAGATGAACTAGAGACCATTACTGATCACAAAATAGAAAATTTCGATTACATCAAATTAAAAAGCCTATGTACAAATAAAACTAATGCAAACAAGATTAGAAGGGAAGCAACAAACTGGGAAAACATTTTCACAGTTAAAGGTTCTGATAAAGGCCTCATTTCCAAAATATATAGAGAACTGACTCAAATTTATAAGAAATCAAGCCATTCTCCAATTGATAAATGGTCAAAGGATATGAACAGACAATTTTCAGAGGATGAAATTGAAACTATTACCACTCATATGAAAGAGTGTTCCAAATCATTATTGATCAGAGAAATGCAAATTAAGACAACTCTGAGATACCACTACACACCTGTCAGATTGGCTAAGATGACAGGAAAAAATAATGATGAATGTTGGAGGGGATGCGGGAAAACTGGGACACTATTGCATTGTTGGTGGAGTTGTGAACGAATCCAACCATTCTGGAGAGCAATCTGGAATTATGCCCAAAAAATTATCAAATTGTGCATACCCTTTGATCCAGCAGTGTTTCTATTGGGCTTATATCCCAAAGAAATACTAAAGAAGGGAAAGGGACCTGTATGTGCCAAAATGTTTGTAGCAGCCCTGTTTGTAGTGGCTAGAAACTGGAAAATGAATGGATGCCCATCAATTGGAGAATGGCTGGGTAAATTGTGGTATATGAATGTTATGGAATATTATTGCTCTGTAAGGAATGACCAGCAGGATGAATACAGAGAGGACTGGCGAGACTTACATGAACTGATGCTAAGTGAAATGAGCAGAACCAGGAGATCATTATACACTTCGACAACGATATTGTATGAGGACATATTTTGATGGATTTCTTTGACAAAGAGACCTGAGTTTCAATTGATAAATGACGGACAAAAGCAGCTACACCCAAAGAAAGAACACTGGGAAACGAATGTGAACTATCTGCATTTTTGTTTTTCTTCCCGGGTTATTTATACCTTCTGAATCCAATTCTCCCTATGCAACAAGAGAACTGTTCGGTTCTGCAAACATATATTGTATCTAGGATATACTGCAACATATCCAACATATAAAGGACTGCTTGCCATCTAGGGGAGGGGGTGGAGGGGGGGAGGGAAAAAAAATTGGAACAGAAACGAGTGTCAATATAAAGTAATTATTAAATAAAAATTAAAAAAAAAGAAAAAAAAAAAAAAGATCCTTACACATTGCTCCTCTCCCACAGCCACAACAGTTATCTATATTTCTTATACACAATGTTCCACTTCCCATCTCTGATTCAATTATGGGTTGTCCCCATAATGTACAACATAAATAAGATCCTGGTTCATCACTAGAGAATATTAAACTTTTTGATTCAAACATAAAATAAATAATTGACAATAGGAGAAAAGTATAGTAATATCAACAAATTCAACAAACATTTATTAATGCTTATTATTACATTTATAATTCTTTTTAGTAATTTGTGTCACATATAATTTTATATTTCATAGTACTACTTATATAATGAACATTTATTTATTCATGCTGACAGCACTTAGGCCGATTATTTGATGAATATACTTCTAAATAAGAACAGGAATTCAAAATAATAGATTCATAATACAAACAATGGATTTTTTATTGGGGAAAAATTGATAGCACATCTATTGACTAATAATTTAATACCTCTTCCCACTTGCTATGGAGCAATGATCAAAGAACACAATTTGTGAAGGAAGAAATGTAAATCATCACTAATCACATGAAAAGATAATCAAACTTCTTCACAGCCATGAGAAGAAAAACTTTAAAAAATTAAAAATATAGTTCTGATAAGGCTGTAGGAAGACAGGCACTCTTAAGACAGTATTTGCGAAAATATAGTTCTGATAAGGCTGTAGGAAGACAGGCACTCTTAAGACAGTATTTGCAGACCATTCAAAACATTTTGACTCAGTTATTTCATTGCTAGATTTCTATCCTAAAAATATAATTGAAATATCTAGCTATAGAACAATATTTCTAATGCCTCTATACTTGTAATAGGAAAAGAACTAGAAACACACTATTTCCAAAAAACTGACAGATAGTTAAACAAATTATGATATGTTAACAGATTATGCTACTACAAAAATATAAATATGAAATAAGGAAATAAGAAAGATTTATATGAGGGTGATGAAAAGTAAATCTGAAGAACTAGAATTGTACACATACTGAGAATAAAAGAAGAAAGACAAGTAGCTACGCCCAAATATGTTAAGAAAGAGCTTCCAGTTTTTATGTGTAAAGCATACTTAGTATGAATAGAGTAGGATTGATATAAAAGTTTTGCAATTAATATTAATATCTAGTACTTAAAGTATAAAAGAAAAGCAAAGAGTGAAAAAATCCAAAAATGCAAACTCTTCTATTTGAAGGCTTATAATTAAAAACAAAAACAGACTTACCTTAACAGCTAGTGCTTTTGCTTCAGGAAATGCTAGAAGATGAAAAGTTATTTCCTCAATCCTGGTAATACAGAGTCTATGGTCAGTTGTTCTTCTTAATGCTTGAACTAAAGCCCGGGTTCTGTTATCTATACTCACTCTTTCAATAATCTATAAATACACAGAAAGAGAAATTAATAACTCTGACAAGATGAAAAAATATTTAATCTTTTAAAAAAAACTGAGAAAAATGCAAACAATCCCAAATTTGACAAATACCAAATAAAATTTAAAGATAATTATAAGGAAATCTTGCCTTCTCTCGCTGAAGAGATAGGCGTCTTTTCTCTTCATCTTGTTTTTCTTTCCTGTGTGCCTCCTCAGCTGGGCTACCACCTTGAAATTCTTCCGAATGATGTTTTGAATCAGCTTTTAATTTGGGTACAAGTCCAACAATGTAACCACCCACAAGTGCTTGTACACTGTCAGTAGGTCGTGCAAGAAAGTTGGCAAAACTCTGTTTAACAGAAACTGGAAGAACACCAGATGTTCCACTGAGCTCTTCAGGGTGAGCTACTGTAGCTGAAAGAAGTTGTGAATCTGTGCCTTTCTCTTTAAGTTGAACTACTTCCTTAGGAGGATTCTGTCTGATTCCATCTTCATCCTTTGCCACTTTTACTTCTGTATCCTTTTGTACACGGTTACTTTCATTTCTATCAGTCATATTTGTAAAGTATGAATTTATATGACTTGATAAAAAGTATAATGATTCTTCAAATTTTGTAATTATATAGTTTGTATAATAAATGTTTTGTTTACTGTCTTCTAGTCCTTTCTCTAAAACTGGATCAATCTTGGGTGGGTTTTCCAACGAGGGGTTTGAGATTTTATCTTCTGGAAAAGGACTCTTATCTGTTTTACTGCTGGAATCATTCAGAATATTGGTGCCAGAAGCTTCTTTAACACTTTTCTGGTTTAACACATCATCTTCTGATTTTTTATTCAATATTCCTGGTTTGAATCTAGAGAAACGTGAAAACATTTCATTCTGATTGCCAAAAACAGCTTTTGAAACAGAGTCCAAGGTGTTTTTAATACGGGACATATGAATGCTTACTTTTGTTAGTCCCTTGGGTGCAGAAGTGCTAAGTTTTAAAACTCCAATATGTAAATCATGGTTGCATGGATTATAATAGTGTTTACTACAAACAAATGTGTGACTTTTGGTACATTTATATCTTGTTTTGCTTGTATGAAAACTTCTTTGCTGATTGATGTAGCTTATCTTCCAATAATATTTAGGTGTGTACAAGAGATATAGTTGCTTGTTTCTCTGTTTCCCACAAAAGCTTCTTGCATTACTAAGGAGATAAATATATATATCTAATGTCAAATGAATGGACATTACTTAAGAGGTTTTTATTTCCCATATGTTATGACTTTCTTTCACTTCACTCCTGAAAGCTTCATTTAAAAAACACCACAATTCATAATCTTACCTGAAATGGCAGAAAAAAAAAAAAGTTAAAATTTTTAAAATGGGAATAATTAAAAAATACAATCTTTAAATTAAATTAAGGTACTATGTCTTTAGAAAACAAGAAGTAAGGAATTTTTATTGTGGTTCATTTAGCTTTTTATTTTTAGCTTATGGGAATGAATCCACCAGTCAGTATAATAGCTAATGGAAACAAAAGTACTGTCAGGATTAGTAGAAGTTTCACTAAAAAGAAAAAATTTAGGGAGCTCTTCAATAGATCAGTTCTCCTAGCCCACATAATTTAATATATAAGATGTTGCTTTCTCACATATGAAGTTTCACCCTTTATCTACACTATAAACTTTTTAACAACAGAACTTTTTATCTTACATTTTTGTATCTAATGCTCAACACAGAGTATGGACTAAGTAAAATACCTAGACAATGGAGGAAAAAATCCTTTCTAGGCTTTTGCTTTTCAAGAGAAGCTTATCACGTTTTAAAAATATTTAAATAACATATACACAACTTACTCATTTAGATCCCTTCCACAATGCCTTTTCCCCATGATTTGTTAGAATGTAAGAAGAGAAATGGGAGAAGGGAAAATAATTTGGCCAAAGACTGCAAAGTTTGAGTTATTTTATGTCTCTGTCTTAAATGTGGTAATGAAAATTAGTATTTATTGAGCCATGTGGCTTACAGTGTTGTGGGCTTTACAGAGGAAATGAGAGCTTCTTTAGAAAATCTTATTAAGTAGATAACACTAACACACATGAAACAACTGAAAAATAATTAAATACTAAATAGTGTAGCATATACTGTAATTGTAAGGGAAGTTCAGAAAACAGATCAGTATGATCAGCAGAAAATTTAAGAGAAAGTTTCTTTAGTGTCTTTAGGCTAGATCATGAAGAATGTATAAGGTTTATATAGGCAGGATGGAGGATATTTTGTGTACAGTCAATCAATTAATTCCAAATCACATATAAATAGTTTTTGAACTGGAAGGGATGTGAGGAGTAAAGTGAGGCAATGAGAGACTGATTCAATGTTTATAACACTATTTCAAAGGTAAGATTTGAATGCAGGTCCCCTGATTTCAGAGAATACTTTTTTCATTCCAATGCTGTTGCTGTCTTGTCTACATCTCTCTATCTTATTCATAAGGATAATATGAGAGCCTCTGCCAAATGCTTTGCTGAAAGATGAATGAATTGTTCATACCCTTTAACCCAGCAATTCCATTACAAGGTATACATCCTAACAAAGGCTAATTCAGCACACACCAAAATATAACTTTTGTGATAGCAAAAAGCTGGAAGCAAAATGGGTATCCATCATTAGGAGCAAGAATGGGTGAAACATGGTGACAGAAAGAGAATAGTATTGTTCTATAAAATATGATGAATATGAGTAATTCAGGCTCCAAGGTAGGAAATACCTAGTCATTGTATCAGCTGATTATATATATAAACAATTTTATTTGTTAAAAATGAGGAGAGATGGTGTCAGAGTTAATATCTATGGAGAGGATATAAATTAAAAAGATGTCCATTTAACAATAAAAGACATTAATGAAACTTTTTAAAATTACAAAATATAGAATATTATGTCTACAGAAATACTCTGTCAATTTATCCTTAAAAAAAAAAAAAGACAGACAGAGAAGAGGGAGAGTCACAGCATCATAACTTTGTAGATGATATATTGTATTTAACTTACACTTTAACATATTTAACATGTATTCGTCAACCTGCCATCTGGGGGAAGGGGTGGGGGAAAAGAGGGAAAAAGTTGGAACAAAAGGATTTGCAACTGTCAATGCTGAAAAATTACCTATGCATATCTCATAAATAGAAAGCTATAATAAAAAAATTTAAAAAAGAATTTGTAGATGGTCAGGACCTCAAAAGTAAGCTATTCTAACTCACATTTTACAAGGAAGGAAGCTGAAGATGAAAGAGATTAATTTCCCCAAATTTATACAAGTAGTAAGAGGCAAAATGCTATTTGCCTCACACTATGGCCTCAGGCAAGCTGCTTTACTCAGTTTCTTCATCTATAAAAGCAGGAGTTTGGACAAAATATTTACCAAAGTCTTGCTACCTCAGTTAGTAATCCTATGATCTGAACCATCCAATGATTCCAAATGTAGGATTCTTTGTGTTAAACCATGCCATCTCTCAAGAAATGAATTCAAAATGTCATAATCAATTCTTGATGAAGCCTCACTGTCTTTAAATGATCATGGATTCCTTTTTTAAATGCTCATTAACTATCCTTTTAATAAATTATTCTAATGAAATGAAAAAGAAAGGGTTTTTCTGAAAATAAAGAATTATTCTGAAGAAACACTTTGTGAGTGTATACAGAGAATGAAAGTGTTATGAGCTGCTGATAATTCCAAGGTCTCTAGTCAGATATTGTCAAAGAATTGTATTAGCAGTATTGGAGATGATATAATCAGAAAAGGAAGTCAGTTTAAGGGATAGAAAGAAAAATAATACTTAATTTTGGACATATTAAAATGAAAGCATCTTTCAACCTACTAATCCAAAAGGGTACCATTAAGAATGCGCTTTGTATCAAAACTACTTAAACTGTGAATCATAACTCCATATGGGGTGCCATTAACTGAATGTAGGGGTCCTAAAATTGTGATTTGTTATCAACAAATGTTTGTACACCTAGTTTATATATCTATAAACCCATGTAAAAATTTCTCTGCAAAAAAAAAAAAAGTTTAATAAGTCCTCCTTTCTATAACATAAACTGCAATATAAATTTGGAAGAAAATGAAGTATGTGTCAGTACCACATATAGTAGAGAATGAGAGATTAAGAACTAGATATGTACATTTGGGTCTCACGCACAAAGAAGTTATGACTTAAAGTCCTCACCTTGCCAAGAGAATGAATATAGACACAAAGAAGGTTGAAGCACAGTGCCAACAGAAGAATGCAAAGGAAGAAAGAATAAAGTCAGAAGCAAGAAAACCTAGAAAAAAATAGTGTAACAAAAAAAAAGGTAGGGAAATACAAAGAATGAATATTGTTTAGTCATGTCTGACTCTTAAAAACTCCCTAGGGTTTGCTTGGCAAAGATACTGGAATGGTTTGCCATTTCCTTCTCCAGCTCATTTTACAGATGAGAAAACTGAGGCAAACAGGTTAAATGACTTATCTAGAGTTACACAACTAAATAAATATCTCAGGCTGCTTTGGAACTCAGGAAGATGAGTCTACCCCAGGTCCAGAACTCTATCCACTGTGCCACCTAGCTGCCCTTCAAAAAATGAGTAAGTGAAATCAATGAATGCAGAGGATTTTCAATGAGGCCAAAGAAAAGGAACAACAAGAACAAAAAGATTCCACTTAAATAAGCCATGGAATTCTACTCTGCTTCATAGCCATGATTTACATTGTAATCACTGTCAAATTGTGCTAAAAACAAGCTGAAATACAGATAAATCAGCATAAATTTTCCTCCATTTTCAAAAAAATGAACTCAAAGTGCCTGCCATGTTAGTTTTATTGCTTTTATATATGAAATTATTTGTCATTAAGCTGTAGGGGATACTGAACACAATTCCATTTGGCAAAGAAAAAGGATTAATCTACTTCATATAACCACAAAGATATTTAAAATATTTAGGATAAATATTTTTATCCTAAAAAAAGGGTTTGTTTGTGGGGATTTTTTTGGGGTTTTTTTTAGGATAAAAGAGTTTAGCAAAAACCCTTTTGCTAAGGGCTCAAAAAGGGTTTGAAACCTTCTTGAGGTTCAGCAAAAAGGGGTCAGCAGAAAGAACACTGTATTTGAAATCAGAGAACCTGAGTTCCAAACTGACTCTGTTACTTACTAATTTTCTGACCTTGGGCTTAACAGAATTTCTTTGTAATCCAGAAGTTTGCAAATGTATGAAATGAAGAAGTTAGATTAAATAAGAACTTTGAGGTTCTAAATTTTAATGATACTCTTAAGACAAAAATTACCACCTATTTGAGTAAATATACACATTGCAAGTATAAGTGGTTTTCAAAAATAAAGGACAGTGTGATTAGAAAAGATATAAATCAAGTATCATGAAAAAATAAAGATTTCATTATCTCGGTTCCTCATATATTTTTAAATATCTAGTATAGCAGTAATGGCCAAAAATAAGAAACTTCTATATGGAGTTCTATAAGTTCATATAATAACAGATGAAGGGCTGGAAGAATCCTTGGATGTGATCTGCTCCGACCACTTTTTTTTTTTTTTTTTTTTTAAATGAGAAAACTGAAGCCCAGAGAGGGCTTGTCTCATACTGGTGTCAAGTTTTAATATTTTGTTTTTTTTATCAAATTATCTTTCTCCTTGAATGCACCACCTAGAAAATAACTGAAAGTAAAACATGCACTATTTTAAGAACCACGAGGTTATGATATCATGTTCTACTCTCTGTACTTTCTATCTTCCTCTTCGTTAAGTTTTGTTCTGTTTTGTTTTTTCCTGGAAGTCACTTCTTTCTCTGGTTTAATGCCACCGTCCTATTTCGAAATTAGGTCACTTGCAGCAACAACTGTCTCTCTCTGTCTGTCTCTCCACCCCGCCCCCCACATCATACCCATAAAGCTCTCTACAGAATTTTTTTATATATATTTATATATAAATATGTATATATAAAATCTCGATACAAATACCTATAGAGATGTTTATAGATCTTTGTGTTGATATAATTTTGTGTGTAAACACACTATATAGATATACATACTATTTTTATATGTATGTACACACACAACTATATATGTGTGTGTATATATATATACATATATATACACACACACTCACACACGCGCGCGCGCGTGCGCAAACACACACACATCAAAATTTTTGGTACGAGTTTAAGCTCTTAAAGCTTTAAACTGCAAACACATCACAGAAAATCCAGCGACTAGCACAATCTACCCAAAAAAGCAAGAAGAACTTACTGGAAAAATGGCTGTGTGGGAGTTGAGGAGAAGGGAGGGTCTTTGGGAACGGAAATCTCTCGACACACACAACTCGAGAAATGTATATGCCACCAGATTAAAGGACCCAACTATGGACCCCGACAAGTATGGACTGGGGAAGAACGGAAACTTGGGCCCCAGTGAACAGTTCTAGTCTAGTCAGAGCTCCGAGAAGGAAGAGGGTTCAAGGGAGGAAGAGAGGGAAGTGGGTGGAGATAGTGAAACCTAAACACAACACACAAGGGGTGGGCGGGTAAGCAAAGGGGAGGGGGGCCTCTGGACCACTCCAAAATTTCAGGGGGACCCAGGAATCTTTGGGGATCCGCAGTGTCGGAAGCGCTATTAGTAAAGCCTTAGAGCCGGTAGATAAACAGTTCTTGAGAAGCGAAGGAAGGGGATGGCAGTCGCAGGGCGGGATGGCTGGGCCTACTTACCCGGCTGCAGGCCCGAGGCAGCTCAGCTTCTATCTTACCCTCCACCCGTCAGAGACTAGTGACGTCAGCCCAACCCCAGGCCTGCCCCCAAACGTACCACCCAGATCAGCTGAGGAAGAAACACAAACAAGCCGCCCAAACCTGAGCCACAGCGAACACCCGTCGCCCCGCCCCCGCAAGCCACTAAGGAAGTAAAAGCGGCAGTCGCGCGGCTCAACCAATCAGCGGGCTCCTAGCGTGAGACTGGCCTTTCGCCTTCTCCTTTCCACTTCCTTCCCTTGCCCTCTCTGGAACTCTCTGGGAGCCGCGGGGGCGGAGTCCGTGTGGCGCGCGATGGTTGGGGAGTCGTGTCTCGCTGCCGGCTGACGCGCGTGAAGGTGCAAAAGAATTCCCTGAAACTGCCTCTGTTCTTGGGCGTCCGCCCTTCTCGACTGAGCCTGTCCCTGGCAGCGGCAGCCTGGTCCCCTGGTGCCCTGCCAGTTTTCAAGGGCAAAGTCCGACCTTTTCTGTGTTTATAGGAGCGGTGTTGTAATTTGTGCCAGGATCTCAGGTTCATATAACTGGAACCGGTCTAGTACGAGCCTCACTATTTTTATATATGAGGTACAAGGAGGTCGGCATTACTGGCCATACAGATTTTAATATATAAAAATAAAAAACAGTGCACTCAGTGTAAGATGTAAAGGAACAGACTGTGGGGGGAGAAGTGTTTCTTACAAAAAATCTGGCCTCTTAAGAAAATCAGTAAAAATTTGACACAAATGTATAAAAAATATAATCTTGAATCGATTTGCCTCCTTCACCCTGATCCAACTAAAATCCATCTTCATTCCCAGCTCCCTTTAATTCTAGTACCTTCCCTCGGTAACTGGATATTATTTATCCTGTATATAGCTTGCTTTGTATAAATTTATTTACATGTTCTCCTCCTCCATTAGATTACAGTTTAATGATTATAAACTTCAAGAAAGCAAGGACTGAACCTGGCACATTAGACTCTTAATAAATGAGGATTGATTAATGAGTTTTTTTTTTTCCTTAGGGAGTTGCTTAATAGCTAATTCAATTTTTTATTCTAAAATGGAACTATTTAATTTGTTTCCTCTGTTAACCTGGGCAATCTAAATTTTTTTAAAACATTCATTTCACTTAGATTATCAGATTTACTGACAGTTGGGCAAAATAGCTCCTAATTATTGCTCTTATTATTATTATTATCAATTATTCCTCTTCAATGGTGGAAAGTTCACCCTTTTCGTTTTTTGATACTAATAGTTTGATTTTCTTCTTTCCTTTTTCTAATCAAATTAAATAAAGGTTTATCTATTTTATTGTTCTCCCCCCCAAAAAAAAAAAAAACAACAAAAAAAAAAAACCAACTCTTAGTTTTGTTTATTCAGTAGTTTTCTTTTGATTTTATTAATCTTCCTTTTTATCTTGAAATTTTCAAATTTGGTATTTAATTAGAGATTTTTAATTTTTTTTTAATAGCTTTTTTAGTTGCATGCCCAATTCATTGATCTTCTGTTTCTCTATTTTATGCAAGTAAGCATCTAGAGATACAAAACTTCTCCTAAGAATAGCTTTGGCTGCATCATAGTTTTGGGATATTGGCCCATCATTTTCTTGGATGAAATTATCAATTATGTCTATGATTTGTTGTTTTACCTTCATTCTTTAGGATTAGATTACTTAGTTTCCAATTAATATTTTGTCTATTTTTCCCTCGTCCTTTATTACATTGAATTTTTATTGTATCATGGTCTGGAAAAGATGCATTTACTATTTCTGCCTTTCTGCATTTGATTTTAAATTTCATCACAAATAAATGAAACACACCTATTTCATTGAATATCTGTTATGAGTTCAAATGTTGGAGTTCTTGTTCTTCTCAAAACACAGCCGGTTTAGCTTAGGGCCCTCCGGATGTCTCCAAATCCAAAGGTTCTGTCCTTCAGCCTCTGCCTCTGCTTTCTTCTGCCTCCAACCAGCACAGAGATGGAATGAATCTCTTGTTTCCTTCTCTTGGGGCTCGGCTAGCTTTCTGGTGAGTCTTTCAGACCAGCTTGGTCTCAGTGGGGGGCGTGCAGGAGCCCAGCCACCTACCATAGTGGTGTGAGATGAAGATGAATCTGGTTGTCCACTGAACTCTCACTCATAGCTTTATCCTCTGAAAGCTCTTCGTCTGCCACCAACCAGCCAAGTGGAAAAAATGTATTCTCGAAAAGCTCTCCTTATATGCGAATCTTCTGAGAGAATGGGATTATGGGTTTTCTCCCATAGTGCTCTCTGGCCCAAAGAGCTTTAAGGGAGGTGTGAACTCCCTTGAAGTTAGAAAGTTTACTTTGTGAAGCTGGCATACTTGTGAACTCCAATGAGTAAAGGTGTGAACACAAGCCTTGTATTAATTAGTTCTACTTAGTACCTTGTTTCAGGTTCTGGCCAAAATCTTCTTGTAAGATTAGATCAACTCTAATTAGTTAGCAGTTAGTAAGGATTCCAACATCTCCCCTTTTCTTTTGTTAGATGAAAACACCAAAGGAAATAGGAAATCTAATCAGATTAGTGGGTTTCTAAAGGGGTACACATAAATCCATCAATATGGGCCAGAACTTTGTAACAGATATACATGGTATACATAAATCCATCAATATGGGAGGCATTATACATAATTTACAAAAGCACATAGCAATATAACACAGGCTAGTAGTAATGTAACAACATGAATCAACCTGAAAATTTACACATGTCCTATAAGTCCTAGAAATAGTCCATAAGGAATCCATTGTCCATTAGTTCATGTGCCAGGAATCTAATAATTCCTGTAAGTTCTGAAGTACTGCAAAAGGTCTCATCAACAATTTTTCATCTCAGGGAACCCAATGATTCTTGCTGGTTTTTCAAGAACTAAAACAGTTTCATCTTGTGTTAGGAAATCCAATGATTCCTGAAGATTTTAAAAGTCTTTTTAACAGTCTCCTTGTCAGCTATGCTCTTTCAATGGTGAGCACAATCAGCAACAGAACCACCCGATATTTCTTGGGTCTTCTCCTTTGTTTCAAGGGTCTGCTTCATCTCTCTGCGATAGACAAGGCGAATACGGCTCGTAGGCACCCATCTGATTCCTTCTCCACATGTAGAGATGCAAGCAAATCCTCTCCCCCAAGCAGTTAGCCTATCTGGTCCCTTCCATTCACCACTTTCTGGATCTCTCCACATCACCAGGCGATTATCTAAAGATAGTGGAGCTGCTCGCACTGGACACTGCTCTTCTGGTGGGTTATAAAACCTGTCTGCTGGAGCCAGTGCATCTTTATCAAAGATTAAAAAATTAATGGTATAGAGAACTAAATTTAGAAGTTCTCTAGGATTACCCGTGGCTCCCCCTTTCTTTTGTTTTTAGAGGAGTGTCTTAATGTCCCTGTTTCTTCTTTCTACTATTGCTTGACCTTGAGGATTAAAGGATATGCCAGTAGTGTGTAAAATCTTATACTGTGCACAAAAGTGTTCAAAATGTTTGGAGGTATATGCCGGTCCATTATCTGTTTTCATTTCTTGTGGCGCACCCATAATTGCGAATGCTTGAATGAGGAATTCAATGACTACTCAGGTTGTCTCTTTTGCTGCTGGTATGGCAAAAGTGAATCCTGAAAAGGTGTCTACCACAACGTGGATAAAAGACAGACGACCAAAAGAGTTATAATGGGTCACATCCATTTGACAGATTTCATTGGGTCTCAAACCATGAGGGTTCTTCCCTGGAGGCAGTGTAGGAGCGTGGAAGGGAAGGCAAGCTGTACAGCTTTTCACTATGCTCCTAGCTTCTTCTTTTGTAATCCCAAACTGTAAATGCAAAGCTCGAGCAGCCTGATGGTATTTAGAATGGGATTCCTGGGCCTCCTGAAATAAAGGCGTACTGGCCAACATAGTTAAAAGGCTATCTGCCTTGGAATTTCCATCAAAAATAGGACCTAGAAGTCCACTATGTAAGTGGACATGCAGGATATAAATCTTTCCTGGATGCTTTCTCACTTGCTCTTGAAGTTCCTTAAAGAGTTGATATATATTAGAAGCTGCAAATTTTATTTGGGCTGTGGCAATTCTTTGTACCACACCTACTGAATAGGCTGAATCAGATATTATATTTATGTTGCCTGGGTAATAAGTGAGAGCTAGCATGATCGCATATAATTCGTTCTGCTGAGTGGACTGAAAAGGAGTTCTGACTATTCTTTTTACGGTTAAATCATGAGAGTATACAGCACAAATATTTTGTTTGGCTGCGTCTGTAAAAATAGTTGGTCCTTCAAGAGGAACCTTAGAAACCTTCTCCTCAAAAATCCATTGCCAATTATGCAGTAGTTTGGTTATCTTTAATGGAGATCCATGTGCAAAATTTGGAGCCATGGCCAATAAAATTTACCACTCTGGGATGGTTTCACAGCATACATTAATTTGTGCATTTGTATAAAAGGTGTATATCTTGTCAGGTCTTGTCCCAGATAATTGTACTGCTCGCTTAATGGCCTTTAATAGAATCCTAGCCACAAGCACTGGGTAAGGCGTAAGGCTTTGTTCTGGTTGTGCTGGGAGGTTCACCCACTCTATCACACTGTCTCCTTGATGAAGGACTGCTGTGGGTGCTTCTTTCGTAGCAAAAACTGATATTTCCAAGGGTTTTTGAGTTACTCTTTCAACTACATTGGATAAAGCCAGTTCAACTTCTCTCAAGGCCTCTTGAGCTTCTTTTGTAAGCCGGCGTGGTGAATTTAAAGCAGTGTCTCCCCTTAAAATGTCATATAGGGGTTGCAATTGATTGGTAGTTAAACCTAATACTGGACTCATCCATTGGATATCTCCTATTAATTTTTGGAAATCATTTAAGGTGTTCAACCTCTCTGTTCTTAAAGACAGTTTTTGTAGTGTAAGTGCCTTAGGATATATTTTATATCCTAAATATTGAAAAGGAGCATGCCTTTGAATTTTTTCTGTAGCGATATGAAGTTTGTAGTATCTTAGTGTTTCTATGGTTTTTTGTAGACATGCTTCTAGCATTTGTTCCTCAGGTGCACATTCCAATATATCATCCATATAATGTAATAGCATAACTTTTGGAAATGCTTTTCTTATTGGAGCAAGAGCAGCAGCAACATACATTTGACACATAGTGGGGCTGTTCTTCATTCCCTGTGGCAAAACTGTCCTTTTATAAGGCTCAGCTAAGTTAACGCTGGGCACTGAAAAGGCAAATCTCTTCATATCCTCCTTATCCAGAGGAATGGAATAGAAACAATCCTTGATGTCTATAACCCAAAGAGGCCATTCTCTAGGAAGCTGAGTAGGAGATGGAAGTCCAGGCTGAAGAGTTCCCATAGTTTCCATCTGTTCGTTCACTTTTCTTAAATCAGTGAGCATCCTCCATTTCCCCGATTTCTTTTTTACAACGAACACTGGTGAATTCCAAGGACTTAGAGAAGGTTGTAAATGCCCTTGTTTAAGCTGCTCCTGTACTATATCTAATAAGGCCTGAATTTTTATCGCTACTTAAGAGCCACTGTTCTATCCACACTGGTGTATCAGTTTTCCATTGGATAGGAACAGGTGAAAGTGTTGGCAGGCCTTCAACAGCAGCCCTGCTTAAAAAACCAAAGTACTCATTTTTAACCCCAATTGTTGTAAAACGTCTCTTCCCCACAGATTGATGGGGATTTTTTCACTATAAAAGGAGTAAAAACTCCTGTTTTGCCTTCAAAAGTCCATCTCATAGGGGCAGCACTAACTTCAGCTGCTATTGATCCTCCTACTCCAGACATATAGGTATCTGCTTTAATCTTTGGCCACTGGGCCAACTGGCACCTCTAATAACTGTACGATTCGCACCTGTGTCTACCAATTCTTCCAATGGTAGGCCATTTATATTGATAGTGAGCATAGGTCGGTCAGCCGTTACAGCTGCTGTCCAGTATATTCCTGGATTTTGTGGTCTGGAGTCAGAACCTGGGTGACTATGACCAGGCTGCTTATTAGGATTCTGTATGAGTAAACCTGATGCTACTATGTCTCCTGAGTGATAAGTCACACATTGTCTACCTGTATTAGTGACTGGGATATTATCTACACATTCCCCAGTTTCCCACATCAGTGTGTGGATGGACACTGTTTTGTACATACAAGGAGGTGAAATGGTCAAGCCTACTGTGCCTGGAGGTAGAGGATCCATAGGCTGGAGAGGAACAGATTTCACCTCTCCAGGGGGTATCTCAGTTGTCCCAGCTGCATACAGCTCTATTCTCCCCAATTGTAATTCCCTTCTGCCATCAGGTTGCTTCCTGGCTGGTTGACTGTGTAATCCCCTTCTCCCATCATATGGCTTTCTGGCTGATTGGTCATGTCTGGGTACTGGACTTCTAGGCACTCTCTGGGTGCACCATTGGCTGCCATCATGCCCCAAGTGTTTTTTGCCTTGGGCCCTGGGGCTGGGCCCCTCATCCCGTTTCCCTGAATCTGTCTGCATTCTGAGGCCCAATGGAAGCCTCTGTTGCATTTTGGACATGGGGTTTGGGGTCTTGTTCTCCCACCTTGTTTTCCCATTCTATCTCTATACCAACATTGAGCTTTCAGATGTCCTACTTTTCCACACTGAAAGCATTTACGAGTCTCTCTGGAAGTCCCTTGCCAGGAGGGACTCTGTCTTCTTATGTTTGGATTTTGGGAAGTCTGCATCATAGCCTGGCTATAAAAGGCATTTGTGCCCACTCTGGCACAGCGTCTTATGAGCTCCTCTAAAGGAGCATCCTTGCGCAGTCCTAGTATAATTCTTCTGCAAACCTCATTAGCATTTTCCTTAGCAAGTTGCCTTATCAAAATGTCTGTTATTGCATTTTCTCCATTTGTTCTTGTGATAGCTGTCTGCAAGCGTCCCACAAAGTCAGCAAAGGGTTCATTTGGACCTTGTGTTATTTTTGTGAAGCCCCCTCCCCCCCTTGTCGTCTTTATTGTGAAGAGAAGCCCACGCTTTGATAGCATTATCAGCAATTTGCTGATATGCTGCTACAGAATAACCAATTTGTGCTGTGACATCTGCATAAGGACCTGTACCTGTTAGTAGGTCACAGGTGATTGCAGTATGAACTCTACTTTGACTATTTTGTTGGGCTTGTATCCTACAGAGCTCACTATATTCAGAAAGTCACAAGTAGTTCTGTCCAGGTTCTAGGCATATTCTTGCTATAGATTTCCAGTCATTAGGGGTCAAGATTTCAAAAGACAAATTTTGTAATAGCATCTTAACATAAGCTGATGTAGCCCCATAAAGAGTGCAGGCTTTTTTCAGGTCTTTGAGGATTTCTATATCAAAAGGTGAGTATCTTCTACTTTCTTGACCTGAAGAATTAAACTGTTGAATTACAGGAAAAATGTGGTGTTGAAATTCTGATACATTTTTCCCTTCTTCTCTGGCCTTAATTAGTCCCTTTTGCAATCTACTCATAGGAGCAGCTGGATGCTGGGGGGGAGGTGCTGGATGCTGGGGGGGAGGTGTTGGTGCTGTCACTGCCCCCCCCCACTACCCCTCCTCCCTCCATCCCGGAGGGTGGAGTTGATGGAGGAGAGTCAATTACCTGCTCCTCAGGTGGGGCTGAAGCTGCCTCAGATTCACCCCGCCCTTGAGCCTCACTTAAGTCTCCCTGCCCTGTGGGGATATGGCCATTAATCTGTTCTTTGTCTTCCTCCTTTATCTCAGGCTTCCCCCTTTGACTATTCCTAGAGTTTTTTCCTTTTCTCCTAGAACTAGTACGGTATTTTGAGGCCAACTGTATCGTATTGTATAAAAAGAATACTTCAATGGAAATTGAACGAGGACCATTTTCATTGTTATATGCGGAGATCTGTTGACCAACCAATGCCCAGTTTTTTAGAGAGATTTGCTCTTCCTCTAAGAACCAAGGGGAGGTGCATTTTAATGTAGCCAGAAGTCTAGCTGCCTGTCCCCAAGCAGGCTTTCTATAGCACCACTCCTGGGTGGGGCTGGGGTTTGTGGGGTTGGGGTGGGGGATGGAGAATCTTTACCTAAGATCTGTCCCATTTCAGCCAAAAAAGGTTGTACTCACTCAGTTCCTGGTCACTGGAGACTTCTTCAGTGAAAGTAGGGTCCCTGTTCCCACGCTGGGCTCCAAATGTTATGAGTTCAAATGTTGGAGTTCTTGTTCTTCTCAAAACACAGCCAGTTTAGCTTAGGGCCCTCCGGATGTCTCCAAATCCAAAGGTTCTGCCCTTCAGCCTCTGCCTCTGCTTTCTTCTGCCTCCAACCAGCACAGAGATGGAATGAATCTCTTGTTTCCTTCTCTTGGGGCTCGGCTAGCTTTCTGGTGAGTCTTTCAGACCAGCTTGGTCTCAGTGGGGGGCGTGCAGGAGCCCAGCCACCTACCACAGTGGTGTGAGATGAAGATGAATCTGGTTGTCCACTGAACTCTCACTTTTAGCTTTATCCTCTGAAAGCTCTTCATCTGCCACCAGCCAGCCAAGTGGAAAAAATGTATTCTCGAATAGCTCTCTCTCCTTATATGCGAATCTTCTGAGAGAATGGGATTATGGGTTTTCTCCCATAGTGCTCTCTGGCCCAAAGAGCTTTAAGGGAGGTGTGAACTCCTTTGAAGTTAGAAAGTTTACTTTGTGAAGCTGGCATACTTGTGAACTCCAATGAGTAAAGGTGTGAACACAAGCCTTGTATTAATTAGTTCTACTTAGTACCTTGTTTCAGGTTCTGGCCAAAATCTTCTTGTAAGATTAGATCAACTCTAATTAGTTAGCAGTTAGTAAGGATTCCAACAAATATCCATCTTTCCCCTGAAAGATAATGCTTAATTTTGCTGGATAATTGATTCTTGGCTGCAGTCCAAGTTCCTTTGCCCTCCGGAATATCATATTCCAGGCACTTCAATCCTTTAAAATAAAGCTACTAGGTCCTGGGTAATCCTGATTGAGGCTTCTCAATATTTGAATTGTTTCTTTCTGCTATTTGCAATATTTTCTCTTTGATTTGGTAATTCTGAAATTTAACTATGATATTCCTTGATGTTTTTCTTTGGGAGCTCTTTTTTCAACAGGTATTTTACCCTCTGGTTCTAGGACATTAGGGCCGTTTTCCTTGATGATTTCCTGAAAGATGTTGTCTAGGCTTTTTTTTTCATTGCGGTATTCTCCTTCCAAAATAGCCCGGTTAGTTGAGGCCTATCTCTCTAGTTCCAAGAGCTCTTGCAGATTGTCCTTTGCTTCTGCCTCTGCTTTCTTCAGCCTCCAGAGCCAGCACCAAGTTGAGTCTGTCTTGCCTCTGAGAGAGCCTTCTCAATCTTCAGCTGAACTCTTGACTCATAGCTTCTTCCTCAGTAATTCTTAGGTTGTTCCTCCTAGATCTATTTTCCAGGTTGGTTGTTTTTGCAATGAGCTATTTTTACATTTTCCTTTTTTTTTTTTTTGACTGATTCTTGATGTTTCATTGAGTCATTCACTTCCATTTATTCAATTCTAATTTTTAGTGAATTATTTTCTTCAGTTAGCTTTGTTATCTCCCTTTTCATTTGGCCAGTTGAACTTTAAATGAGTTGTTTTGTTCATTGAATTTTTTTTTCTACTTCAAAAATGCTGTTTTTTAAGGAGTTGGTTTCTTTTTCCATTTCATCAAATCTATTTTTCATTAGTTTTTTTTTTTTTTTAATTGAGGCAATTGGGGGTAAATGACTTGCTCAGGCTCACACAGGTTATCAAATCTATTTTTAAGGAATTTTCTTCAGACAATGTCAGTGTTTCCTTTTCTAAACTCTCCTGCAAAGTTCTCATTTCCTTTTGCCCTTTTTCTTCTCTCTTTTAAGATCCTTTTTGAATTCTTCCAAGAGCCTTGTGAGATAGAGATCAACTTTTATCACTTCATCAGGAAATGTGTTGCCTTTAGTATCCTCAGGGTTTGAGGTCTGTTCTTTCCTGTCTCCATAATAGCTATCTCTAGTCAGAGCTCTCTATATTTTTTTGCTCATTTTTAAAGGTTGAGGTCTGTTCTTAGGTGAAAGGGGAGATTGACTCAAGCTTCCCCTGCAGATGACAGTCACTTTACACTGCCCTGGGGTCAGTGCTGTTGACTTCCTTCCTGTATTGGATGGGTGTTGCCACATTCTGCTTTATTCTGGGGTTCAGGGGCTCATTATTTGCCTTCTGTAGTTGTACTGCATGTCTCACAGCTAATCTGCTGATCCACTAGCTTCTGAGCCAGGACAGAGTAGCCAATGCTGCTCTATTTTGGCTAAGAGGTTCCTTATAGATTTCCATTCTGCACCGGGTCCCTGGGCTCAGCCACTTCACCCACTGCCCAATTGAAACAGACCTTTTCTAAAGTTCTTCCAAAATACCTTCTATACCTTCTGCTGAAAATTTGTTTCATTCCAAATATTTGTGGGTTCTGTTACTCCAAAACCCACTCAGAGGCTTGATCTGATGGAAGCCAGGAAGAGCTCAAAGACCAGTCTACTCTTTGCCATCTTGGCTCTGCTCCCCCCCGCCCCTTGATTAATTCAATAAGCTGAGCTCAAGGAAGAAAAAATTAAGTTATCATTACTAAATGATCTATAAACAAACTGTTCTTAGAGAAGAAATAATCTGGATGGCTCTTCTATGAAAAGCCATAAGTTCTCTGAACTATAGTTATCCTGGATTTGGAAATAAATATTGAACATACTTTAGCAGGATCAAATGTCAATTAATGCAGTGTACTTAAAAAAATACACAAAGGCAGAAAAAATAAAAATAGTATCAAAATTTTAAAGAAAAATTAGAAGTAAATTTAAAATAAAATTGTGTTAATACACCTAGTCCTTACAGGCTTAACATATGGGGTATTTTAAAAGTCTTAGTATAAAACTATTAATTTTAACTTCTTAAAGCTTAAAAATGCAGACTTTGAGGACTTTCTAAACTTGCATACAAGAATGCAAACTAGGGCTCTTTAAAATGCATGGTGTGTGTATTGGGGGAGTGGGGAAGAGGATGGAAGGGAAAGCAGGCATTCAATGGTAGTATCATTAGGTCTTTTTTCTAAGATTGAGTTATTTAAGTATTCTTAGTTTACATTTTTATAAACATTTAATTTAGATTGTTGGCATATAATTGGGCAAAAATAGCTCATAATTGTTTTGATTTCTTCTTCATAGGTGATAAATTTTTCCTTTTTCACTTTTGATATTGATAATTTGGCTTTCTTCTTTCCTTTTTTTTTTTTAACCCAAATTTATCTGTTTCTTGGTTCTAGCTTGATATTTGTGAGAAATGATGCATTTGGACCCCTATTCTATTCCAATCAGTATTGATAAATTTGATATTTTACATATATTATGTAGGGAGAATTAAATAAGATATGTTCCTATAGTCAGCCTTTATAATGGCCTCAAACTTTAATGTAATGTTCACTGCTTATTTACTAGTTATGAAGTTCACTTGTGCAATCACAAGAATGCTGACACATGTCTCCATTTTGTTTTACTCAAATTCCATGTCCATCCCCAGTATGGGTGGGATGCCTTGATTCTTTGGAAAGCCCCCCAACTTATTTTTGTACCTCTGGAACACTCTCTCTTGTCCAATGTGAGCAGGTAACCATTTTATGACCATATTATGACCACTTAGTCAGGGAAGATGTCCTGTGCTCACTCAAACTGTGACTCCTCTGTTAATATATCATTTTTGGCCCTCAAAAGCAAAAATCAGCTAGTGAGAGTCTGTATTTTACCATGCCTCTTATATATCTGCATGTCAAATCTTATGAAAAACAAGAACCTTTGAAAAACCAGAAACATTGAGTATAATCTTACAAGAGAAAAAAAATGATATTTAATGAAATAAAGGATTTTCAAGCATTTCTAATAATACCCAAACTGAATAGAAAATCTGATATTCAAACATAAGATTCAAAATAAGCATAAATGTAAATATGAGTAAAGATTAAACCATTTATTATATTCCTACATGGGAAGTTGATATATGTAACTCCTAAGAACTTTTATCATTAAGACAATTAAAAGGAGTCTGCCAAGACAAAAGGAATAAGAATGAGTCTATTCTGTTGGGATGGCTTCAAAAGAATGATGAATGGGGGAGGAAAGGGATGCACTGGGAAAAGGGGAAAAGGGAAAGAAAGAATAGGGGAAAATATTTCACATAAAAGAATCCTGAAAGGAAAAATTTATACAATGGAGGGGAAAATGGACAGTAGTGAGAAACACCTGAATCTTACTCTGATCTGAACTTGTTCAGAGAAGGAAGAACATACACACACAAGCATATATACATGGTAGGTATAGAAATTCATCCTGACTAGACGTTAGTAGGGGAAAGGGTTACCAGAAAGGGTCGGAGATAAAGGACAGATTCTTCTCTCCATTCCTCTCCAAACAACTTTAAAATAATTCCTCAAGTCAAATTTTGGAGCAGCAGAGCTAACAAAAGTTCAGAGTAAAGCACTGTTCTAGTCTGAGACAACTTAGGAAGTCAGCAAAAGAGGTTGGTGAGGGCCTGCCCAGATAGCAATAGCTGTACCAGCACCAGCACCAGCCAGCAGCCGCAGGCTTTGAAGATGACAATGAGAGCAACTATTACCTTTAGGAATTCTCAGCCCAAATATGGTAAGGGAGAAGTAGAAAGGGGATAAAAGAAGTGTACAAGAAAAAGCTTTTATAGTGGAGGGGGAATGAGAGGAGTGTGGTGGAGAAAGCTTGAACCTCATTCTCATCTGAAGTGCTTCAAGGAAGGAAGAATACACTCTAGGCCAAATGAGAAGTAGGAGGGCAAGGAAATGGAGGAGGAGAGTGTGAGGCAATGACAGAAGATAGGAGAGATTAAGGGAGATAGTGGTCAGAAGCAAAATAGACTTTTCAGGAGAAACAGGGTAAAAGAGAAAGATAATCAAGAAAAAAAAGGATTTTAATTGTGATGAACTTAACTATAAAACAGGAGCAGAGAGCAGAATGAATTAGAAAGCAGAATACATTATATGTTACTTACATAAGACACACTTGAATTGAAATAAAGGGCTGAAGCAAAATCTAACATGCTTCAGCTGAAGTAAAAAAGTTAGGGGTAGCATTTATGATCTCAAACAAAGGAAAAGCAAAATAGACCTAATTAAAAGAGATATTCAGGGAAATTATATTTTGATTAAAAAGGTACCATAGACAATGAAATAATATCAAAAAATTTTACAGGAAGTTTCTCTGATTAAAGCCTCTTTTATCAAATATATAGAAAACCGAATGAGATATATAAAGACAAGGAGCATTCCCCAATCGATAAACTGTCAAGGAAAATGAATAGATGCTTTTCAAAAGAAGACATGAAAATGATCAATAGTCATATGAAAAATGCTCAAATCACTAATGCATAGAAAATTGCAAATTAAAAGAACTCTAAGATACTTTCATACTTATCAGGTAGACTTCCATGACAAAAAGATAAAAAGATAAATGCTGGAGGGATGTAGAAAAATAGGGACATCGATACACTGTTGGTAGAGTTGTGAACTTGTACAACATTCTGGAGAGTAATTTGGAACTATGGCCAAAGGGCTATAAAACTATGCTTGCCCTTTGACTCAGCAATATCACGACTACATCTGTATCCCTGAAGGTTGTTTTTTTGTTTTGTTTTGTTTTTTAAGGAAAAAGACCTACTTGTAGAAAAAATATTTATGATAGTTTTTCTTTGTTTTTGTGGAAGCAAATAACTAGAAAATGAGGAGATGCCTATTGATTGGAGAATAGCTAAACAAGTTGTGGTATATGATTGAGATGGAATACTATTGTGCTATAAAAAATGACAATCAGGATGGTTTCAGAAAAAAATTTGAGAAGACATATAAACTGATGTAAAGTGAAGTGAGCAGAATCAGGAGAATACTGTATATATAATAGCAATATTATAATGATGATCAACTGTAAAAGTCTAAACTATTCTGATCAATATAATGATTCAAGATAATTCCAAACAACTTACAAGGAGAAATGCTCTCTATCTCCAGGGAGAACTGATGATCTTTGAGTACAGATTGAAGCATACTTTTTTTTGCTTTCTTTATTTTTCTTGTTTGTTTGTTTTTTGCCATATGGCTAATACTGCAATATATTTTACATTATTTCATATGTATGATGAATTATCATATTGCTTGTCTTTTCAATGGGAGGGGAGGGAGAAAGAGAATTTGAAAGTCAAAAAAATTTTAATGGTATTTTATTTTTCCAAATACATGCAAAGATAGTTTTCCACATTCACATTCACAAAACCTTGTGTTCCAAATTTTTCTCCCTCATCTTCCCCCTTTCTCCCTCCCCAAGATGGCAAGCCATTTGATATATGTTAAATTATGCAATTTTTCTAAATATATTTCCATATTTGTCATGCTGAGCAAAAAAAATAAATAAATAAGATCAAAAGGGAAAAAAAATGTGATAAAGGAATAAAACAAGCAAACAACAACAAAAAAGGTGAACATATTATGCAATGATCCAAATTCAGTCTTCATAGTTCTCTCTGGACATGAATGTCTCTTTCTACCACAAGTCTTTTGAAATTGCTTTGACTCACCTCTATGTTGATAAGTACCAGATCCATAACAGTTAATCTTGTTGCTGTATACAATGTTCTCTTGGTTTTGCTCACTTCAGTCAGCATCAGTTCATGTAAGTCTTTCCAGGTTTTTCTGAAAACAGCCTGCTCATCATTTTTTATAGATCAATAATATTCCATTACATTTATACACCATAACTTATTCAACCATTCCCCAACTGATGAGCATCCGCTCAGTTTTCGGTTTCTTGCCTTGTGGTGCTGCTACAAACATTTTTGCTCATATGGGTCCTTTTACTTCTTTTATGGTCTCTTTGAGATACAGACCCAGTAGAGACACAGGTAGATCAAAAATTATGCATGCATAGATTCTCTCCAGCATGGTTGGGCCTTTTTACAACTTCACTAACAATGCATTAGTGTCACAGAAACTCAAAATTTTTAAAAAAGAAAAGAAAAATCCTGAAGATTTAATCTTTAAAAAAAAAAAATCTTTTTGAAATATCAAGAGCCTGAATTAGAGCAGTAGATATGGATGGGGGAGAAAGTAATTTACCTGAGATATATGATGTTAGAAATGTCAAGATTTGGCAATTGATTTGCTATAGAGAGTGAGTGAAAGTGAGGAGGGAATGAACCTTGGTAACTGGAAGGATGGTGGTGTATTTTACAATAATAAGGAAATTCAGAAAAGGTTTAGATTTTGAAAGATAACATGCTCATTTGCAAAGGACTTGAAGATTTGTGCTTAAAATTAAAGCAGTTCAAGGTTTATTCCTCAGGTTTTCCTCAGGTATTTGTTAACATGCAAGTTTCTATCAAGAAAATCTTATCTTCTCATTGTTTTCCATCAACCAGTTGAGAAATAATACTAATAGCACAAGAAATTATGAAATGCAATTCTGAAACATAAGAGTCCAGTGTTTTAAAATTAAGAGAGGAAGACCAAAAAGAAATTTATCTATTACATATTTGCAAGAGAGAAATGAACCAACCTATGGTACAACTGAATGGGAGAATTATTGAATGGGAGAGTCAGGGACCAAAAATAAGAAAAAGAATTAGAAATATGGCTTGGAATCTAAGGGAAAAAGTACTCTTAAAAATTAACAAAGAATACATAGAAATGTACTGAGTGCAAGAAAAGAAACAATTATTTTTCGAGTAAATTTGAAGCAGAAAAAAGCAAATTTAAAAGAAAGACTGAGGCTACACTAGGCCTTAAATTATCCAGACCTCAATCTAGTTGACTCGGTTTCTGATATTTAAGCAATAGAAAGAATGGCGAGGGAATTTCCATGTACATGCAGACGCAGTAGAATATTTTGTTTTTCAAGCTAAATGTTCTATCAATTGTCACTAAGAACAGATCAAAGAGAACAGAATACAAGGTAGAAAAAAAATACAATGCACATTTTAATAAGTTTTCACATCTTATTGCAATGAAAGGAAAATTGAAATGATACAGACTATCATGAATGTCAATGCCTATGAATTTTGTTGGGAGAAATTGGGAGAAATAGACCTATATAAAAACTCTCCAGGAGGGAAAGGTGAGGAAACAACCATTACCAAATTCACATCAGCTATTTCTCCACAAATTATAGTTTTAGATAATTGCCTAGAGTAGTGGCAAGTTAAACAACTTGGCAGAGTCATATATCCATTATGTGTCAATGATATTAGCACTTTACCCCAATCTTTCCTGCCTACAAGGCCAGTTCTCCACCCTTACTGACTAGAGAAATGTTACCCATGTCCTTAAATTCCAAGAAAGGAGGTAATCCTCATCTGTGGCAAGACACAAGAAAGAATTGGCAATTCATCTAGAATGCAAAAGACAAAAGGACAATGGAAAGAATCTAGAACAGAAAGAAAAACCATTAAATCAGTAAAAAGTAAGAAAAGTAACTTTCTTTTGCAGAGGGATTGTGGCAGTGCCCCAGTTAATCCCATGAACTTGGGGAAAATAAAGTTTTTTTCTTGCTATGTGCAAGGAAAACCCAGACAGAAATAGTTCTCTCCAAAGTGCAATTATGAATAAGAATTAGCTATTACTAAAGAAACAAGTTGGGCTACTTCTGAGAGTTAGGTGCCCTAGGCAAGCAGGTGAGAGATTTTTGTCAGGACTGCTTTAATAAGGACTTTAATAAGACAGGAGGTATCTGTTGGCAAATATTTAATAACTAGCTCTCTGGAAGAAAAAACAATATACCCACGACACACTTTTAAATTTAATCTGTATTATTAACCTTTTCTATATCAGTTTCTTTAATCTAGAGAGCCAACAAAACAATAAATCAAGCCATAATTTGTAGCTTTTGCTAAATTCTGAAGTGTACATTCTCACACTGAATATTTAACAACGAGCAACCATTGGAGCTACTCAAGCATATCCCTGGGATCAGGCTAGTTTCAAGTGCTACAAAAATATAGGGAAAGAAATTTATGCAATCTCCACCTTCAATAAGGAGCACACATCTGAAATATACATCTCAAGTCAGCCATATTTTTCATATATCCAACTCTAAACAATAATAATCAACATCTTGAAATACCTCCAGATTATGAAGCCTTAAATAGCCTTCTTTATCAGTTCCACAAATTCAATGACAGATTTTTTTCCTTTTGCTATTAATGATGACTTTAGAAAGACAGGATTATAGGCAATCTGAGGTAGTAGTGAGCTGATAAAATGATTATTTCTGATTTTGCTTTGCATGTATAATTTTGTAAGTTAACAACTGTCTGATAGGGGCACATAGGGTGGGTAATGGATAGAGTACCAAGCCTGGAGTCAGGAAGATTAATTTTTCTGAGTTTAAGTTTGGTCTTAGATAGTTACTAGATGTAGAACCCTGGAAAAATCACTTAACCCTATTTATCTTCCTCTGTAAAATGAGCTTGAGAAGCAAATGGCAAACCACTCAGTGTCTTTGCCAAGAAAACCTTAAATGGGGTCATGAAGAGTTGGACACCACTGAAAGGAGTGAACAATACACTTTGCTGTGTGTCTGGTTCTTGTGAACAGTTAGAATGCTGAAACCAAGAACTGTTAATCCATTAGCATTCTGCTACCTCCCTACATCACTATTACACATAAAACATTAGGTCAGGGGTTCTTAACCTTTTTTTGTGTCTTGGACCCCTTTGGCAATCTAGTAAAGTAGCCTGCCTTTTTCAAATATAATCCTTTTTTCAAAATAATCTTTCTAAATGAATAAAACAAGATAATTGCTACAAAGGAAAGCAATTACATTGAAATTCAGTTATCAACATATTTAAATAAATTCACAAATCTCAGATTAAGAATCTTTATATGAGGAGATAACATTGAATAGAGTCACCCAGGGATACAAGTTTAATGCAATATACAGAATCACTTAATAAGGTCTCATAATATAGCATTAGAAAAACAACATGTAACAATGAAGTTATATAGCAAAGAAGTATAACAACAAGAATATAATTGTTGTTCAGTTGTGTCCAACTCTTCATGACCCCATTTGGGATTTTCTTGGCAAAGATAGTAACTTGCTTGGGTCATACAGTTAGTGTCCCATCTCTGTTCTTCCTGACTCTAGGCTCAGAACTCTATCCATTGCACCTCTGAGTTGCCATAAGCTGCCACAGTACCTTACATAATAAATTGAAGCATATTTTAATTATACTGAAGTGTATATATACTGCACATCTTACATGAATTCTGAGAGTGAGCATTGTCAAGCTATGTAGTAGCTATCCCATAGTATCTTATTATCAAAATATCATAAATTAGCTTTGGCACATGACTGACTTATTCAGGCACTTCCACCCTTACCTGTTGTTGTATCCAGATACTTGATGTCTGCAAGCCTACTTGCTTAGAATTCCCATCCTGGGCTGGTGGAGCAACCCAACTGGTTTTCACTCTTTCCCGTCACTATAGATGGCTTCAGTTACCTCTGGCCCAGCACAGCAAGAGTATTAGTCAAGAGAGGTGTGTTCTTTTAGTTCAGGCTGCTCTTTTATCCTGGGTAGGTGTGGCTTTAGGGTCAGCATATATTGGAGTGACTTCTGACTTTCCAATGTTCCCATTCAAGTTAACTTTTAGATCTTCATAACCTGTTTTAGCTAATTTATCTGCATCTGGCGGGTAGGATCTTATTCTTAGAAACTAACTCCCCATTCTTTTTTCCTAGCTCACTAAGGAATTTGACAAACTGCCATTGAGCAATGAAGCTCAATGCTCAGAAGCATTGCCCCTTTTTAATTAGAGCCCTCCCCGACCTTGTGGGTGGGGGGTAATATCTTTGATTGGATGACTGAATCTTTAAAAATGGTGCTCTTTTTCATTGACTTCACTGGTTGAACTGGTGAAACAGGTGAGACTTACCTTTTCTGCTTGTCTCTCTTTTATCCCAGTTCTGAGAAATGAACTTGACATGTGAAGGTTGGGAAAGGTAGAGGAGGGGGAGGTAGGTATTTCTATGCTGTGTTGTTCTAGGCTTCTTGAGTACTGCTGAAATCATTATCTCTTTAAGTAGTTTTCTATAAAAGTCTCTTTCATAGGAAGAGTGGGACTTGGCAGGGAAAAGACATATGCAAAAACACCTCCCCTATAACTCCTTAGCAACTATAGAAGTCTATTGGTTCATTTCTGGGTTTGCCTGTGTATTCCAAATGATATGGTCTAATACATTGTAGGATATTCTTCCTATCACCTTCCAATGATAAAAAATTTATACACAGAAGTTTCAGTGGCTTGCTGGGACTCATGTGAATTGAATATGAGTTTTTGGTACTTTCATTTAAACACCTTGGGCACAATTCTCACACTTTTAGAGAATCTTAATAAATTCTGTTTCATATCATCTCTGGAGTTTTATCTTAACCCAAGCATACAAAATCATTATGCACTGCTTCTATGGTTACACAACAAAATGCTTTGCAAATCATTAACTGCTTCCTGGTTTTATTTAGAGGATTTACTGGAATTTGCATTGCTCAAAAAAACAGAGAATTTTCCACTCTCTTCAAGAACAGAGTGTCCTCTAGAGGAAGTTGTTGAGTGTCACACTTTCTCTTACTGACCTATCAATTGCTATAGTTTTTCATGCAATTAGTTCCTAGCCTATAGTCATACAAAACTTGATGAAACTAGGCATATAGGTTCAATAGTTGGTGTACACTCTGGTATTGACTCTTAGCTGCACTTTCATTGGCTAGAAACTAGCTATCTGGGAAACTAGAAGGCACAGTGGGTAAAGTACTGAGGCTAGAGTCAGATTCATGTTCCCAAGTTCAAAGCTGGCCTCAGACACTTATTAGCAGAGTGACCTCAGGCAAATCACTTAACTCTGTGTGCCCTCATTTCTTCATCTGTAAAATAAGCTGGAAAAGGTCCAGTATGTTTGCCAAGAAAAACCCAAATAGGGTCACATTGAGTCAGACACAAGTGAGCAACAACAACAAAGCTCCCAAGCGTTTCATATCATCTTAACTGCTTCTTTGGGGAATCACCATAGTTTTAAATTTATGCCATTTGGTTTATAGGAAATGACATCTACAATCCATTTCACTTGACTCTGCCTCATTGTTTATGCTTAACTCATAATTGTTAATGCTGCTACAATATCTCTGGCAGGCACCATTTCAAGTCAATAGATTTCTGTATCTAGCTATTTACATGTTAGAATATATACTCCTTGAGGGCAGGGATTTCTTTTTCTAGCCTTTTTATTTTCAGCACTTAGCTATTAACTGGAACATTGTGAGAATGTAAAAATTGTTTGTTTATTGCCATTCTGAGGAGGGAAGCCCCAAAACTCTTTCTCTTTCTCTCTCTCTGACTTTGGGAATGAGCCATGAGGTAAAGCACTTGAAGCTCCTTGAAGGAGAAAATCTCCTTCAACCCTGCCTCAGTGAGAGACTGCCCCAGGGAATCAGATAAAGTGGTTTATCTAGATGGGATAGGTTCAGTCCTGAGCTAAAGAATTCCAACCCTATTCAAATGAAGATCTATTCAATTCAACTCAAGCTATACCTAGCCCCATCAAGAGCAATCTCCAGTTTATAGCCAAGGCTTATAAAAGAGCCAATCTAAACCCCTTTCTTTGCAGAGGTCCTAACATGTCATGCTATGCCAAAGACACTTCTGTCCACTGGAATAATATTTTCTTCTAGTGCTACCCCCTCTTTATCCTCACCTATTTCCCTAATGAGACTTTATATTTCTGTCAGGATTTCTCTATGACTCTCTATCAGGATTTCTCTACTAGAAACTTTACTTCCCAATGCCTAAAATAAACCTCTTTTATCAATCTAGGTTTTCAGGTTTGTAAATTCCTTTACAGAGAATCTCTGTACCAACAGAAGGGAGTTCCCAAAACTCCCTACCCTTGCATAGAATCCCAAGGGGTTGCAGGGGAGCCAAACCTCTCTATTTGGTTCCCTGAACCCCAAATCTGCTACTAGACCTCATAATTTAATTCCCTGACCACCAGGAACCCTAATCTCATTTTGGTTCCCTAAATCTAGACCTCATCATTTGGTTCCCTTACAGAAGGGAACCCTAAAATCTAAACCTCATCCATTCCATATTTTAAAATTAAGCTGCACATACACTCTCAGAACTTCTTTTAACAATCCACTTCAAAGCCAACAACTCTAATTTGTTTCTAGGATAAATTAGCAACACTTTCAGTTTAAAAATTCTAACCACAATCTCTTCTTTATTGTATCTTCTTCTGTATTGATACAATAGTTTTCCCTGTGGAATGTAGTATATTGTATCTGTTTGCCTCAGTTTTCTTATCTGTAAAAAGGAGATAGCACCTACTTTTTAGGGTTATTGTGAGGATCTAATTAGATAATAATTGTAAAACACTTGGCACATATCAGATGCTATATAAATGTTAGCTACCATATTTATTTAGTTATATTTCTTGATTTTTGCAACATGGCTAATATGGATGCATTTTGCATGACTTCATTTGTATTTCTTGTCTACTTTGTGAGTGGCAGAGGAGTAGAGAAAGAATTTGAAACTGAAAATAAAAATAAAAAAAATTAAAAGTAGTATCTTCTAAGCCTTTTCTCCTTTTTGCCCATTTCTTCTCCCATTTATGGAATCTCTCCTCTTTCTTCCCCTTCTTTTCTCCTTTCTCTCTCTCTTTCCCCTTCTCCTTCATTCATTCATTTATCTATTTTTTCCTCCCCTGCCAAATCATAAACTCATTGAGGGAAGGTATTGCATTTTACATATTTTTGTATTTTTCTCAGTGCGGAGCTCATAGACTCACAGGTTGTAAATGCTTGGTGTTTGTTGAGTCTTCATTTAGTGAGGAAACTGGATTTTACATTCTTACACTAGATGGCAGTCAAAAGCGGTAGATAGTATTTGCCTTTTTTTTTTTTTTTTTTTTTGAAGCTGGCATCTTGTGTTGCTTAAAACAGTTGAGTTTTATATGCAAAATTTATTTTAAAAATCTTTTAAGATTGGAGTGACAGTAATAATGTAACATTCCTTTTAAGTTCTTTGAACTCAGCACTAGTTTCTGGGATCGAGCATTTTTCCTAAACTAACAAGAATATTTCCATACAATCTGTGATTTCCTGAGGCAAATCTGCTAAGAAAACCATCATTAAAAATAAGTCCCTATAGCTATCCTAGTACAGATAATTCTGAAAATAAATTATGTTCAGCATAACTACTTAGTCTACATCTAAAGGAAGAGATTTCATGCTTTATCTCAATAATAGTTTTTTTATTTCAATTTTATGGTAATATTTAAATACATTCCCCAATTCTCATCTATATTACATAGCACAAGAGTAGGTTTTACTTTATATAAAATTACTTTTTAAACCCAAACCAAATGTATTCATGCAAGTATTTTGAGAATCCTTCAGCAGTTTCTAGCAGAATGAAAATGAGATCATTCAGTTTTTAAAATGCTAAAGTCTATTAGCACACAATTTTAAATGCTTTCCAATTATTTTTATTGATTCCAAACTCAAATAGACATCTCCTCAACCTAAAGTTTAAGGCCCTCCAAAATTTGGCTCTAACTTAGCTTTCATAGATCATAGATTTAAAACTAGATCTAGATTTACAGCATAAATCGAGAGCACAGAACACTCCAATGTCCTCTAACATTATTTCATATCACCCTCCTTTAGGTTCCAGCCTAATAATTAAGTTTGAAGTAATTAAGTATTCCATTTTCTCTATTATGGTTACTCCACAATCTCTTCCTTGGCTTGGAAAGTATTCTTTCCTTATCTGTAGTCAAAATCCTAACCTTTCTTGCCTTAGTATCTCCAATGGTTGCAGCAGTCATTCCTGGTCCCTGTAATTTGCTTTCCCCTTATCTCCATCTATTAAGGTCTTTGTCTTACTGAAATATAAAGTTCAAATGCAACCACCTCTATGAAGCTTACTCTGAAACCTCCAAATGGAAGTAATTTCTCTCTCCTTAAGTTTTTTCAGAAGACTTTGTCTGGACCCTACTACTGTCTTTAACATAGTCTTCTTTGCATTATATTTATTTCTAGACATCATCATTCCCTTCCATTAAATATTAATTCCCTGATGGCAAGAACTATGTATTTTTTCTATGCTCTACAAGTTATCAAACTGTGCATATCCTTTAGTCCAGCAGTGTTTCTACTGAGCTTATAAACCAAAGAGATCTTAAAGGAGGGAAAGGGATCCACATGTGCAAAACTTTGTGGCAGCCCTTTTTGTAGTGGCCAGAAACTAGAAACTGAGTGGATGCCCATCAGTTGGAGAATGACTGAATAAATTATGATATGTGAATGCTATGGAATATTATTGTTCTGTAAGAAATGACCAACAGGATGATTTCAGAGATGCCTGGGGAGACTTACATGAACTGATGCTGAGTGAAATGAGCAGGACCAGGAGATCATTGTACATGGCAATAATAAGACTATATGATGATCAATTCTGATGGATGTGGCAATCTTCAGCAATGAGATGATTCAAACCAGTTCCACTTGCTCAGTGATGGAGAAAATCATCTACACCCAGAGAGAGAGAACCATGGGAACAGAGTGTGGAACACAACATAGCAATCTCTCTCTCTCTCTGTTGTTTTCTGCTTGCATTTTTGTTTCTCTTTCAGTTTTTCTTTTTCTTCTTTCTTGATCTGATTTTTCTTGTGCAACAAGATAAACTTTATAAATATGTATACATATATTGGATCTAACATGTATTTCAACATATTTAACATATATTGGACTACCAGCAAGGGGAGGGAATGGGGAGAAGGAGGGGAAAATTTGTAACAAAAGGTTATACAAGAGTCAATGTTGGAAAAATTACCCATGCATATGCTTGGTAAATAAAAAGCTTTAATAATTTTTAAAAAGAACTATTTTTTTTGTTGTTCTTTGTACCTTCAGTACTTAGCATAGTCTTGCCCACTGTAGTGAACTATTTATGTAGTTTTTACAAACATCTGGGGCCATGCTGTATTACAGAGTGGAATTTTTGCATATATTGGGAGACATTCTCTGCCTCTCCCATGTTATTATACATAAACACCATTCAATGTACCATTCCTGGTAGGATTAGCTTAAATCTATGTATATGGATATATATCAAGGAACCAGATGTACCATTGTATGTAGATTTGGGGAGCCTCAGAACTGTAATAATCAAATTCAAAATTTGTCAGTTTTTTAATGTCTCTTACAGTCTATCAGAATTCTGAGTCACTTTATGGGCAGTTAGCACTAGGACTTGGCACATCTATAGTCTATAGGCTTCAAGTATCAGCTTGAAGTGCTACCTTTTATCTGCCGCTAGTACCTGCTCTCACTGCATTTCCAAATCCCTCAGAAGTTCATGTTTTGGGTGTTGAAATATACTCACTACTGGCTCACATCCCCTAACTTAGATTCTGCCCCTTTTTGATTCAAAACTGATTAACTCCTCTCTCTGACTCACAACTCCAATGCATAGTATTTTACTTGGCACATAATAGATGCTTAATAAATGCTTGTTAATTGGTCATCTGACCTTACTCTAATAACAAAGTGCCTAGTTAGGTCTCCATTCAGAGATGCTTCTGGCCC
Organism: Antechinus flavipes; assembly: GCF_016432865.1. NCBI lineage: Eukaryota > Metazoa > Chordata > Mammalia > Dasyuromorphia > Dasyuridae > Antechinus > Antechinus flavipes. Next base: position 140,617,872 of record NC_067402.1, on the reverse strand, counting down.
ATACTCACACAATTCTTATTTTCTAATGCAGTTGTTCTTTAAGACCAAACCATTTGGTTTTAAGACTCCTTTTTACTCTTGAAATTTTTTTAGAATAGCCCCCATCCTCAAAGAATTTTTGTCTATGTGGGTTATAGCTATTGTTATCTGTAGCATTGGAAATTAAATGAACATAGTTTTGATGTTTTAGACCTCCTAAAAGGGTCATAGTCTCAGGACCACTATTTAAGAATCCAAGAATGATTCCATATATATATATCCTTTTATTTTTCAAAATACATGCAAAGATAGTCTTCAACATTCATCTTTGCAAAACCTTGTGTTTCAAATTTTTCTCCATCCCTCTCCCATCCCACCCTTGTTTCCCCTCCTTCTAAACATATTTCCATATTCATTTTACTGTGCAAGAAAAAATATGATCAAAAGGGGGAAAAAATCCAACAAACAATAACAACAAAAAAGGTAAAAATACTGTGCTTTGATCCACATTCAGTCTCCATAGTTCTTTCTCTGGATGTGAATGACAAATCTATTGTTTAATTCATTTCTTTTGTGCTTATATTCTAATCCAATTCAAGTATTATTAATATGTTTCCTCTATTTTCTCACCCACTACTTGGGATCCAGTTTGCCAGCTACTTCATCACTATGGAGATAATTAAAAATCAGGACAATATGTATATGAAGGTGGATAGGGGAAAAGGGGATATGGAGATAGGGAATAGCAGTAATTATTCACAGCTGGGGCTGGAACTGGAAGAAGCCTGACTGATCTCTACTAATAAACATAAGGGAAAATAATTTATCCAAAAAACAAGGGGGCAAGGTATATCTGTATCTAGATCTATCTTTTCCCTTTGTTTTATACATATATATGTAAATATATTAAAATATCTGTATAGATATAAATATAAAATATATATGTATATGTACATACATATATAGTATGTGTGTGTGTGTATGTGTGTGTATGTATGTGTGTATATGTATATATACATACAAATACACACAACTGTATATTTTTTATTTATTGCTACTGAATCCCAAATAGGTAAAAGTCAAATCAATTCCTTAGTGCAACAGAAACAAAACAAAATACAAACCACACACATAGAACAAAACCCAAACGTTTTCTTTAAGAATATTTCACTTATATTGACCATCTTTAAAGTATAAATTCTATTACTAAAGAGAAGATAAGTTTACTTGGATAACTTGCTTCATTAAATGTTTAAATAAGTTTATTATGTCTTTTTCAGGTTTTAGCAATTTATTTATTTTTTTGCCATCTTAATATTTCTTTGTGTTTCTGTAACCTCTATTCAGAAAAAAAAATCTCAGTAGCAAATTTCCTTAATAAACTATAATTAATTCCTCAAAGAGCCTTCTAGTGAAGCAGACTTGATTGCCTGAACATTTTTCCAAGGAGAAAATTTATAAAATTCAACCTCATTTTATAATATAATCACAACTCTAATTTAGCCTTTAAACTCTTATTTAATCTGTCATCAAGTCCTATTAATTCTTCCATTCCAGTGTCCCCACCATGATCTTCCCTTTTTTGCCATTTTTACTGCTACTATTGAAACAGCCTCTTTTTATTATTTTATTCTTTTGATATTTAATTTTTTAAAAATAAAATGTTATTGATATAATTTTGTTTTTATATTACCTTAATTTCCCACAGTATCCTTCTACCATCTGCATTCAATTTTAACTCTCATCATTCCTCTACCTCAAAAAAGCAGGTCTTCTCTCAATTCTCTATACATTCTATGCTTGTTTATCACCTTTGGCTAACATTGTGATCTGTAGCAGATAGCTGGAATCAGGTAGACTTAGGTTTGAATTCTTGAGACATTTGCTAGCTATGAACCCCTTGACAAGTTGTCAAATCACTATGTGCCTCAGTTTTCTCATCTACAAAATGGGGAAAATTAGACAAAAGTTCTAGAACCCCAATACATCTCCTGTATCACCTGCCAAGCTTGACACTGTACATCAATACCTATCATCTATGTAGCAGTTTACCAAGATGGAAAAAAAGGTAGGCATTCCAGGCATTGCATCTTTTTTCTTGTTTCAGTATGGCTCTAGGACTAGATTTCTTTTTTTTTTTTTTTGAACAAAATCAATATTTTTATTGGTTCCATTTTCTCATAAGTTTCCCCTCCCTTTTTTTTAATTAAAGTTTTTTTTTATTTTCAAAGTGTATGGATGGGTAATTTTTTAACATTAACCCTTGCAGAACCTTGTGTTTCAATTTCCCCTTCCTTCTCTCTACCCCCTCCCCTAGATGGCAAATAATCCAATATATGTTAAACATGGTAAAATACATATGTTTACATATTTATATACTTATCTTGCTGCACAAGAAAAATCAAATCAAACTGGGAAAAAAATGAGAAAGAACAAAAAATGCAAGCAAATAACTACAAAAAGAGTGAAAATGCTATGTTGTGATCCATACTCAGTTTCCACAGTCCTCTCTCTGGGTGTAGATGACTCTCTCCATCACAAGATCATTGATACTGGCCTGAATTATGTCATTGTTGCAAAGAATTGATCCATCAGAATTGATCATCATATAATATTGATTTTGCCATATACAATGATCTTCTGGTTCTGCTCATTTCACTTAGTATCAGTTCATGTAAGTCTCTCCAGGCTTCTCTGAAATCATCCTGCTGATTATTTCTTATAGAACAATAATATTCTATAACATTCACATACCATAACTTATTCAGCCATTCTCCAACTAATGGGTACCCATTCATTTTCCAGTTTCTTGCTACCACAAAAAGGGCTGCCACAAACATTTCTGCACATATGGGTCCCTTTCCTTCCTTTATGATCTCTTTGGGATATGGGTCCAATAGAAACACTCCTGGATAAAAGGGTATGCACATTTTGATAGCCCTTTAGGAATACTTCCAAATTGCTCCAGGACTAGATTTCGTCATGTGTTACTCTTCTTTGGATCCCAGGCTCCTAGGAGAGCTAGGGGAGCAATAGTATTCTCTCCCAAAATATCAATAAACATGTAAATCATATTCTTTTAGCCTACTTGGAAGAAAACTTCAGAGCACCGTAAGTGAGGGAAATGTACTTCTCTCCAAATTTTCTGTATTCTTACCTCTGCTTACTGAGATATTATTTAAATCAATGGAACACGGACTAAGTCTCTAAACCAAAGTTTAACTAGCTTGACCTAGCTCCAGCTGTGACTATATTATTACAGGTATATTGCAAAAGTCAGCACTATAGTTCCTGTTTTGTTGGTAATAACAGATCATTTAAAAATGTCTTATTTTAAAATGCTTATAACATAAATAAAGAAGACTTTGCAACCATATCTCCCACTCTCTAACAGAAACAGAAGATGGGATTCAGTTTTGAAAGAACCATGATGCTATTCATAAAAAATAAAAGTGGGAAATCAAGGCTCTTTTACAAGTATAAAACTCTAAACATCATCACAATCTGAGATTGTTACCCTTGTGCTATTGGATCCATAGAAAAATTAGTCATAGAAACTGGCACATTCATTATCATGAACCTGATACATGTGATCTCACTATGGGGGTGGGGGGGTGGGGAGAGAGGGTGTCATTCTTTTAAAGGCCTCATCATTAATTTCTACATTATGGCCCTGTCTGTACATCTCATACAAGTTGACACCTGGAAAAAACCTGTCTCATCTGGAAGAAACCATTTACAGTCAAAGTGTATTTTAGATTTGGAGGTACCATCTCAAGGAATACACTAGCTATTAGAACCTAAAACATCTTCAAACTATCTAATAGCTAAAGTATATATGCCATATTTGCTGGGCTGTATTTTTTGTGAGGTTTATTTTTATTATCACCTTTTTCTTTGATATAATCTAGAAATTCTAGCTACAGTATATGAGTAAAGTAAAGTTAAAGGTATATACATAAATTGATGCAAAGTGAAGCAAACAGAACTAAAACTTCAAAAACAATAGTAACAATATTGTATAGTAAAGAACTATGAATGACTTAGCTAATCTCAGCAATACAATGATCCAAGACTATTCCAAAGGACTTATGATGAAGCATACTATCCCCTTCTAAAGAAACAACAGAGAAAATGAAGCATGTTATTTTTCAGTTTTTTGTTTCTTTTTTCCTCCTTTTCAATCTTTTTTTTTTTTTATAAAATTAAGACTTTTTGTTCAAAATACTAATATGGAAATGTTTTACATCATTGCACATGTGTATAATATAACCAATTGCTTACCATTTCAAGGAAGAGGGACAAAATGGAAACTTTTAAAAATGTTTAGAATTTGTTTTAAGATGTAATTGGGGGAAACATTTCCCCTCCAACATTTTATATTATATGTTATAAAAAATGTTTCATGTGAAACATTTTAAGTTATAAACATTAAAAAAAAAGAAGACAAATGTCCTTATTTGCATGTGACATTATGCTATGCTTAGGAAATCCTAGAGGATTAGCAAATAATCTAATTGAAATAATTAATATCTTGAGTAAAGAAGCAAAATACAATATAAATCCACAAAGTAGATCAAATTAGATAACATACAAAGTTTTGCAAAATCTTAAAGCGCTATATATGCTTTTTATTCTAATTACTATAAAAGGAATTTATTTTTTTTCATAAAGTACTAGCAAAATAGGGGAAATTTAATAAGAGAAATTTCATTGAAAATAATTATACAATGTACAAAATATCTAGGAGGTAATTCTGAAGGCTTGTATAAATTCAGATACAAAATGCTCCTTACAGCAATAAAGGAAAACAAATAATTGGAGAGATATTAAATTCTGATGCCTAGGGCAACTAATAACTTAAAATGGTAATATTAACTAAATTAATTTTAAATTTAGTGTTATACTTACAAAACTCCCCAGGGGATACTTGACCAACTATTCTATAAATAAGATATAGAACAATTATTGAAGATTGGGATCAATCATGGAGTAGCTAATATATGACTCTCAGACCCAATTTGTAAGACACATGATTTTTGTTTAGATACTACTATCTTAGATGCTCTCTAAAGCCTGGTTACAGAATAGCATTGTAGACAACATACAACACTTGGTGGCACCCAAACATAATCCATGAGCTCTCACTTTCTTCTCTGGAGGAAGACTAATCAGGGCTGCAGTATGACTTTCAAAAAATGATAAGTTTGTCTAACTAGCACAGCCCATTCCTGAAGAAAATTAGAAGGCTAGCTAAATTCTTCCTTTTTCTCTTAACCAAGTCTATACTTGGAACTCCTGAAACTTATAATATATAGCATTTATATATAACTAAAGTTTACAAAGTACTTTGCTTATGTTATTTCATTTGGTCCTAATAACCCTGGGAGGTCAGTACTATTATTCTTCTTATTTTGCAAATGAGAAAAGCTGAGACTTTTCCAGAGTCATAGATGAAGTAAGTATCTTAAAAGAGGGTTTGAACTCAAGTCTTTTTGTCTGAGCCCATTGTGCTACCTAGCTACCTCAACTTGAACATTTGACTCTGTGTTCCTCATTGTGACATAAATATATACCTTTTTTAATGTGACTTTTTCAAAAGATAATACTCATTTGGAAGTATGATTTGCACTGTTGATCAGAGAAATGCAAATTAAGACAACTCTGAGATACCACTACACACCTGTCAGATTGGCTAAGATGACAGGAAAAGATAGTGATGAATGTTGGAGGGGATGCGGGAAAACTGGGGCACTGACACATTGTTGGTGGAATTGTGAACACATCCAGCCGTTCTGGAGAGCAATCTGGAATTATGGCCAAAAAGTTATCAAACTGTGCATACCCTTTCTCCCAGCAGTGTTAGTACTGGGCTTATACCCCAAAGAGATCTTAAAGAAGGAAAGGGACCCACATGTGCAAAAATGTTTGTGGCAGCCCTGTTTGTAGTGGCTAAAAACTAGAAACTGAGTGGATGCCCATCAATTGAAGAATGGTTGAATAAATTGTGATATTTGAATGTTATGGAATATTATTGCTCTGTAAGAAATGGCCAGCAGGATGATTTCAGAAAAGCCTGGAGAGACTTACATGAACTGATGCTGAGTGAAATGGGCAGAAACAGGAGATCATTATACATGGCAACAACAAAATTATACTATGATCAATTCTGGTGAATGTGGCTCTTTTCAACAATGAGATGATTCAAACCGGTTCCAGTTGTTAGTAATGAAGAGAACCAGCTACATTCAGAAAGAGAACTACGGGAAACGAGGGTAGACTACAACATAGCATTTTCAGTCTTTCTGTAATTGTTTGCTTGCATGTTTGTTTTCCTTCTCAGGTTTTTTCTTTCTTTCTAGATCTGATTTTTCTTGTGCAGCAAGATAACTATACAAATATGTATACATATAATGGATTTAACACATATTTTAATATATTTAACATGTTTTGGACTACCTGCCATCTCATGGAGGAGGTGGGGGAAAGGAGGGAAAAATTTGGAACAGAAGTCAATTTTGAAAAATTACCCATGTATATGTTTTGTAAATAAAAAGCTATAATAATAATAATTAAAAAACATGTATTGGACTACTTGCCATTTAGGGGAAGAGATGGGAAAAGGGGGAGAAAAACTGAAACATAAGGTTTTTCAAGGACTAATGTTGCAGAATTATCTATGCATATGTTGTGAAAAATAAAAAGTTTTAATAAAAAAAAGAAAGGATATTTATACATCAAAAAAAGGAAGTATATGATTTGACTATGAAATAGACTGATTTTTATCATATGGCTAACGAATTAACAAATGATTTCATTTATATGTTCAAAATCTTCAATGACTCCCTATTGCTTTCTTAAGTTTAGATTTCTAAACTACTTAGTTTAGCAGAATGGTTCTCAAAATGTTGTCCAAGGACTGCTGAAGATGCCTGAGGCCCTTTCAGGGAGTCCACAAGATCAAAGATATTTTCATAATAATACTAAGATCTTTTAATTTCTAACATTGCAAATATCAATAGATATAGCCCATATAAACAAAAGCTTCAGGGAGAATCCTCAGTTTTTAAGAGTGAAAGAAATCCTAAGACCAAAAAGTTAGTGACTCACTGGTTCACCATTTAAGGCCTTCTAGAACCTGGGCTCACTCTACCTATTCAATCTTATCTCTATTTCCCATATATCCTTCATACTAGCCAAACTATGTTATTTGTTTTCACTTTACACATCCTAAATTCTTTCATTATTCCATTCCTTATACTTGAAAAAAAAAAAAATTCTATTTCTTACTTCATCTTTATTTAACATTCTCATTAAGATCAGGTCAAAGCCTCTTATACATGCATCTATCCCTGATCCTCCAGTCAGATGTGATCTTTCCTTCCTCAGACTCTTGCCATAATAAAAAAATCATGGCAGTCAAGCTAGGATTGGGGCAGGGAGCAAGTGTTGCCAATCGCTTTGAAGATATCGTTTTTTTCTACTGCATGGATGAAATAGGAGTGAGAAAGAGTTATTGGCCTACATTTTAAAATAACTCTCACTATATTGCTATTACAAATATACTTTTCTTAGAGGGAGATGGACTAGTAAATCAGATGATGTCTCTTTGTGGTAGCATAATATGACTGGTGAGATGGCAGTATATATGTTGTTTCTTTTTTATTGAAATTTTTTATTTTCAAATATATGCAAGGAAAATTTTTTTAACATTGGTTCTTGAAAAATCTTGCCTTCCATTTTCTTCCCCTTCCCTAGATGGCATGTAGTCCAATGTATGTTAAACATGGTAAAATATATATATATATATATTAAATCCAATAAAGGCATACCTATTTATATAATTATCTTGTTGCACAAGAAAAAACAGATCAAAAAGTAAAAAAAAAAAAAATGAAACAGAAAATAACATTCAAGCAAACTACAACAAAAAGAGTGAAAATGCTGTAATACACCCTCAGTTCCCACAGTCATCTCTCTGGGTGCAAATGGCTCTCATCATCACAAAATCATTGGAACAGGCCTGAATCATTTCATTGTTGAAAAGAGCCACATTCATCAAAATTGATCATCATATAATCTTATTGTTACTGTAAACAATGATCTGGTTCTGCCCATTTCACTCAATATATGTTGTTTCTGGGTAGCTTTTATTGAATTTTTTGTGTTACCTTTTTTAGTGTGTACTTTTAAGAAATCTTGTATGTCAAGATGTGTACAAGATCTTGAACACAAAGAACCTCAAAGAATTTGTCAATTATATACATTTATACCAAAATGTCAATGATAGTTATTGCTTTGACAACATTTTTCATCTTCTGAATTAGTCTCATCCTATTAAATAAATCCCTGAGGCAGAGATTATGGGACCCTTTCAGTAAAAGGTTGCAGAATCTTAGTCCAGATCTTGTATATAAATAAAAATGAAACTGCTTACATATTGATGTTTCATTTACAAGTATAATTACTTATGTACAGGTTGGCTCCCCTACTTGATAAATGTTTATTGACTGGATTACTGAAATGTCTCATTATTTTCTAGTTACATATTATATTTCTTTAAGTCAGGAAGTTGCTGACTTCAAGGGATTTTAAATGGCTAGGAAACCTCTGGAGTATATTCCTGGGATTCCTAAGGTAGTCAAGATTTTAATGCTTTATAGTTGGGAAAAATAGGATAAGGCCTGTGGTGGCACTGAGCTGTGTATATACTTGGAAGGAAGCTTTTTTTGGAGAGAGAGAGAGAGAGAGAAAGAGAGAGAGAGAGAAAAAAAAAAGAGAGAGAGAGAGAGAGAGAGAGAGAGAGAGAGAGAGAGAGAGAGAGAGAGAGAGAGAAAAAAAAAAGAGAGAGAGAGAGAGAGAGAGAGAGAGAGAGAGAGAGAGAGAGAGAGAGAGAGAAAGAGTAATTATCCAATTATCCAAGAAGAGGAAAATTGGGGTTTGAGCAACATTATGAGGAATGGCGAGAAAGTTTTTGGGGAGTGTTTTAATGCAGAGCCTTAGGCTCCTGATACAGTTTATGCTTTTTTTTTGACATGGGAAATTCAACAGGTTCACTTTCAAGATGAACATAAAGGGTTGTCTTTTAGAAGAAGCATTTTGCTGATTTGATTCAGTTACTTATAATAATCAATGTCCCAATATGAATAGTTAATGTCAGCTATAGTGATACAGTTTTTAAAGAAAAAAGATTCTTATGAGGTAAAGTAATCAGTAATTGTTGCTATTCACACTGCTTTCTGACCTTGAAAAAACGTACCAACTGTACCAACAGGGAAAAAAAATAAGATTAAATACTCTACCACAATATAGCTTAAAACCCATATTAGCACTGAATTATCTTGGTTTATGTAACATTCATAAATGAAAGGGTTCTCTAAAAATCAAGCTGATTTGGGTGGTTTTGTAAAAAAAAAAATCATTTGTGACAAAGGATGTTGATTAAAAAAGCAAGGGAATGGATTACATTTAACAATATTCTTTATTTGTTCTTCCTTATTGTGTTGCTTACTCTCCCTTTGGTTAAAACATCTGCAACCTACAGAATGATTTAGCAGTTACATAAGGACACATATGAAATCAATAAAAGGCCTTTCTATACTCCTGTGAGACAGGATCAACCTGTGCTTAAATTCTCTACTTTAGGTCCATTCATTCATGAAAAAATTTATTTGAAACCATTCTAAAACCTGAGCCAATCTTAGTCTATTTACTGGAAAGGATAGTCCAGCTCTCTAGAGACTCAAGTAAGGTTCCCTGAGACTAATTTGCTATATGATGAAAAAATTTTTATTTCTTTCTCTTTTTTATTTGAGTTCCCATCAAAGTGGAAGTCCCTTTTATCATGGACTCTTAAAACTTGATAAATAAGTCTGAATCCCTTGGAAGACCAGAGAGAAATGAGCATTTAGCTCACCTGGAGATTGCTGTGTTGGCAGTAGTATTTATAATGGCATTTTTGGGGAATTTTTATCCTATCCTGATACTGTGGAGGAAAAGAAAGAAGCTATCTAGAATGTACATATTTGTGTGTCACCTGAGCCTGGAAGACTTGGTGGTAGCATTTTTCCACCAAATGCTCCAGCTAATTTGGGATCTCATACATATCTTCATATTTTATGCAGAACCATCAAATACTTAAAATTGGGCGGTATGTTTGCTTCCACTTATATGATAGTGGTGATGACCATAAATCAGTGTCAAAGCCATCTGTAACCCCATGTTCACGTTCCAGAAGGAAAGATCTCCTTGGAATGCTTCAGTGTGTAGCAGCTGGTTAGCATCCTCGATCTTCAGTCTTCCCCAAGTATTCATCTTTTCCAAGGATGAAATGGCTTTTGGTGTTTTCAAATGCTGGGCTGATTTCTTCCAACCCTGGGGCCCAGGATCTATGTAATCTGCATTTTCTTCACTCCCATGTTTATTTGAATGATGTCAGGTTGAGATCTGTAGGATACAGAAAAACACAAGTTGAAAGGCAGAAAGCAAAAGCTATCATGCCATCTTGAGCAAGCAGCATTAATAGTATTTCAAAAGCAATGATCAAGACTGAAAATGACAGCGGTTGCTGTCATTGCTCATATTCTGTGCTGAACATCTTTCTTCAGAGTGCAGATGTGTGATGTGTGGCATCCCAGCCCTATTACAGAAAGTAAGATAGATAATTTGCCTTATTTTTAACTCTAATTCATGCTATCACTGTTTTTTTTTAAATCTATCATACAACCTCTATCACTTTGAGAAAAAGTGATCCTGTTGAAGCCCATTGTGTTAAACTAATGATTTTTTCCTTATGTGGCCCCAGTGTCCTTTTTCATGCGCACTGACCATTGATTAGCTACTCCAAGAATCTATCTTTTAATTAAACACCTTTCTATTTTTTAACAAAGATCACAAGTAAAAGTTCTTTTTATTTTATTAAAACATTTAAAATTCATTTGTAAATGCTAAAGTTTACAAATTGTTGCAAGTTTTTCCATCAGTTCTTGTTTTAATTATGAATATTTTGTACTTTTGTAGTATTTTTGAACTTTGAATATTTTGTACTTTGGCTATACAAACTGCTAGTTGAGAAGTTTGTATTAGATGATATATCTCATGGCATCAGGAACTTAAGAAATAAGTTGTTGCTCTTGAGAAATTCAATTTCTGCATGGTTTCTATAGTTTGTATACCACATGGCAAGCTGCTATATTAATCAAGTGATTAGAGAAAATTAGTGATATGCACTTTGGCAGATCTAAAGTTGAATCATCTTTTGGTTCTAAGAATTAATCTATAGTAAGTGTTCTTAAGACTTTTTTGTATTGTGATTCCCTTTGGCAATATGATGAAATCTGTGTACCCTTTCTCACGATAATATTTTAAAATACATCCAACAGAATTCATGGGATCATGCAAAAACCAATTATACTGAAGTTGTTATCCAGTTATTAAAAGCCCAAATGAAGTTCATAGATCCCAGGTTGAAGATCTTTGATCTATAATAAATCAACTTCTTAGGAGCATAGTATTATAGATTTAGGACTAAAAGAGATCTTAAAATTCATCTAGTCAAACCTTCTCATTTTATAGATGGGATATTGGGCCCATTGCACATGATTTGTGTAAGTAGAAACTGTTAGGACTGGTATTTGAACTCAGGTCCTAAGTTATTTAGAGAAAAATATTTATATTTTATCTTTTCAAAATATTGTTGAATTTACCTTATTAGTGTGCTAGAAAATTGTCTAACCCAAAAGCTTACTGTGAAAGTTGGGTTGTCTTCATATCATGGATTTCAGGGAAATCAGAAGGCTGTAAGGAATGCTTGGATCTCACCAACGGCTTGTTTTGGCTCCACTCAGGTATTATTTTGAATTTATCCAAAGCTTGGGTTTAGGGTTTCCCAAATTAGATTGACAACCTGCAGCTATCCATCTCAAGCTGCCCTTCTTTTGGAGACTACCTACTGTTTACCTGAGGCCAATCAGCCAAATTATCCTTATGTCCTTGTTTGAACTTTAAAAGTTCATGAAAACTTGAGTCATACTGTCTTTCCAATTTTCTTCCTGCTAAATAATATGAAAAATTTCTTTCTAAAACTTCAGATTTGGGGGTTTGTTCTCAGGACTAACAGTTGTCAGCAAACAATAAGCTTAAAAGTGACTTTCATTATTAATCAAAATATTAAAGTGGGTTAACAAAGATATTCTTCAATGTATAAATAACTAGCTTCTTACATTGCATAAATTTAGTACTGGAATTTGGAAAGCTGATTTGTCCTGGATTTTCCCCAAATGGCCAATTTTTATTTCTTCAGTAGTTAACACTGGTAAACAAGAACAGGTATCGAGGTTTAAAACTGAGGCTCTTTTCTGTCCCTACTTGTCTATTTTTACACATATATTTCTGTTTGCCTCCCTACAGAATGAATATTTACCATTATCATGTTCCTTAGGAATCTAAACAGTTGTAGTACCAATCCTTGATTATATATGTATTTCTGTGGATATATTCCATTCTGTAAAAACATGCAACCTGAAAAGATTTCTGTTCGAGGACAATCTATTGTGACAGATAGCATTAATCTTGGTGAAAAAGGACCTGAAGACTATGTTACTTCTGTATAAATATTTTTGATTGCCGTTACTATGGAGAGCTTATATCAATAGAATTTATATCATTATGTTAGTAACTTTGTAATGTCTCCTGAGGAGTATGATTCTTTAATTATGCTAAGTAGGATCAAATTTAATCACATTATGTGTCAGTATGTTAGGTAAAAAGATCTAGTAAAGTTCAGACAAATTTGTGCTATCAATTGTTTTATCATTTCCCCATGATTGAAATTGTGATTTCTTCTTCATTTCAGAGATTGCTTTAATACATTATACTATGACATTTTTCTTCCCTAGAAAAGGATATATTTGGTTGGAAATCTAAGGGAGTATGAAATAGTGAAAATAATGAGTTTTGACTTAAATATATGAGTTTGAATCAGACATAGATCTGACAATTATTAACTTACTGAACCTCTCTGTGTTTCATCTATAAAATTAGGAAAAGAGGCATGCTGGTACTTATCTTCCCAAAATAATAGACCTCAGAGATGGGAGGGATCTTGGATGCCATCCAGTCAAACACATACTTGGAATAGAATCCTCTCTACAACATTCAGGACAAACAATTTATCTAATTTTTGATTGAAGTCCCCATTGATTGATGGGAGAGCCTACTATTTCATGAGATTATCTCTTCTACTTTTGGACAATTCTGTTAGGAAACTTCTCTTTATATCAATCCTTGCAATTTCTACCTATTGTTCCTATTTTGTCTTGAGGGGTCAAATAGAATAAATCTAATCCCTTTTCTACAGAATGGCCATCCAAACATTTGAAGACAGCTATCCCATCACCCCCAAATCTTCTCTTCTCCAGGCTAAATAGGTATAGCTGCTCATATAGCATTCTTTTAAAGACTCCCATTGTTCTGGTTTCTCTTTACTGGATACTTCCCATCTAATCAGAGGCCTTTCTGATATTTGATACTAGAAATGAATACAGTACTATAGACATACATAATCTCTCCAGGGAAGACTGCAGAGGAACCAGTATCTCCTTAATCCTGGACACCATCTCTCAAGGAAGCTTATGGACATAGCTTTTTTTTTGACTCACACATCACTCTATTGGCTCATCTTAAGCTTTCTGTCCATTAAAATTCTCAGATCTCTTTCAGATGAACCACTGACTAGCTATGCTTCTTCAATTTTTAACTTGTGAAGCTCCCTTTTTGAAAGACTTTATCTTTAACTCTAATAATAATTTCATTTTGCCAGATTCAGCCCATTTAGTCTTAGCCTATTGAGATTTTTCTGGATCTTGACTCTCATTTAACATGTTGCTGTTCAGTCTTCTGTCATTTTGATAAATGAGCCATTTGTGTCTCCAACCAAAACAGTGCTAAAAATGTGAAACTGCAGAGATCTCTCAGGCAGTTAACTGATGATGTCCTTCCCAGATGATCCGAAACTATTAATGACAACTCTTTAGATGTGGCCATTCTTCCAGTTCCAAATCCACCTAAATTGTAATATCTTCCAGCCTATACCTCTCCATTTCCCCACAACAACAGTATGAGAGACTGAGTCAAATCCTTTACTACAATCCAAGTGAACTAAATCAAGAGCATCCCTCTAATCTAGAAATCTAGAAATCCTGCCACAACAAGGAAATGCAGTTAGTCTGACATGATCTATTCTTTTTTTTTTTCACTTACTTTTATTTTATTTATTTATTTTTAATATCTTTTTATTGATAGAACGCATGCCAGGGCAATTTCCCACAACATTATCCCTTGCATTCATTTCTGTTCCGACCTTTCCCCTCCCCCCCTGCACCCCCTCCTCCAGATGGCAAGCAGTCCTCCACATGTTGAATAGGTTACAGTATATCCTGGACACAACATATGTGTGCAGAATCGAGCAGTTTTCTTGTTGCACAGGGAGAATTGAATTCAGAAGGTATAAATAACCCGGGAAGAAAAACAAAAATGCAAGCAGTTTATATTCATTTCCCAGTGTTCTTTCTCTGGGTGTAGCTGCTTCTGTCCATCTTTGATCAATTAAGGCTCTCTTTATCGAAGAGATCCACTTCCATCAGAATACATCCTCAAACAGTGTCGTTGCTGAGGTATATAATGATCTCCTGGTCCTGCTCATTTCACTCAGCATCAGTTCATGTAAGTCTTGCCAGTCCTCTCTGTATTCATCCTGCTGGTCATTCTTTACAGAACAATAATATTCCATAACATTCAGATACCACAATTTACTCAACCATTCTCCAATTGATGGATATACTTTCATTTTCCAGCTTCTAGCCACTACAAACAGGGCTGCCACAAACATTTTGGCACATACAGGTCCCTTTCCTTTCTTTAGTATCTCTTTGGGGTATAAGCCCAGTAGAAACACTGCTGGATCAAAGGGTATGCACAGTTTGATAACTTTTTGAGCATAGTTCCAAATTGCTCTCCAGAATGGCTGGATGTGTTCACAATTCCACCAACAATGTATCAGTGTCCCTGTTTTTCCACATCCCCTCCAACATTCTGCATTATCTTTCCCTGTCATTCTAGCCAATCTGACAGGTGTGTAGTGGTATCTCAGAGTTGTTTTAATTTGCATTTCTCTGATTAATAATGATTTGGAGCATATTTTCATATGTCTATAAATAGTTTCAATTTCTTCATCTGAGAATTGTCTGTTCATATCCTTTGACCATTTATCAATTGGAGAATGGTTTGATTTCTTATAAATTAGAGTTAATTCTCTATATTTTTGGGAAATGAGGCCTTTATCAGAACCTTTGAGTGTAAAAATGTTTTCCCAGTTTATTGTTTCCCTTCTAATCTTGTTTGCATTTGTTTTGTTTGTACAAAAACTTTTCAATTTGATATAATCAAAATTTTCTATGTTGTGGTCAATAGTGATCTCTAGTTCTTCTTTGGTCATAAATTCCTCCCTCTTCCACAGGTCTGCGAGGTAAACTATCCTATGCTCTTCCAATTTATTTATAAACTCATTCTTTATGCCTAGGTCATGAACCCATTTTGACCTTATCTTGGTGTACGGTGTTAAGTGTGGGTCAATGCCTAGTTTCTGCCATACTGATTTCCAATTTTCCCAGCAATTTTTGTCAAATAATGCATTCTTATCCCAGAAACTGGTGTCTTTGGGTTTGTCAAACACTATATTATTAAAGTTATTGGGTGTTTTGTCCTTTGAACCTAACCTATTCCATTGATCAACTAGTCTATTTCTTAGCCAATACCAGATGGTTTTAGTAACTGCTGCTTTATAATATAATTTTAGATCTGGTACAGCTAGGCCACCTTCATTTGATTTTTTTTTCATTAATTCCCTTGAAATTCTTGACCTTTTGTTTTTCCATATGAACTTTGTTATTTTTTCTAATTCATCAAAGTAGTTTTTTGGGAGTCTGATTGGTATAGCACTAAATAAGTAGATTAATTTAGGTAGTATTGTCATTTTTATTATATTTGCTCGCCCAATCCAAGAGCATTTAATATTTTTCCAGTTAGTTAGATCAGACTTAATTTGTGTGGAAAGTGTTTTGTAGTTTTGCTCATAAAGTTTCTGATTTTCCCTTGGCAGATAGATTCCTAAATATTTTATACAATCAGTAGTTACTTTAAATGGAATTTCTTTTTGTAACTCTAACTGTTGGGTTTTGTTAGTGATATATAAGAATGCTGATGACTTATGTGGGTTTATTTTATATCCTGCAACTTTGCTGAAGGTGTAGATTGTTTCTAATAACTTTTTGGTAGAATCTCTGGGGTTCTCTAAGTTTACCATCATATCATCAGCAAAGAGTGATAATTTGGTTTCTTCATTGCCTATTCTTATTCCTTTAATCTCTTTCTCAACTCTTATTGCCAAAGCTAGCATTTCTAATACAATATTAAATAGTAACGGTGATAGTGGGCAACCTTGTTTTACTCCTGATCTTATTGGGAATGGTTGCAGTTTGTCCCCATTACATATGATGCTTACTGCTGGTTTTAAATAGATGCTACTGATTATTTAAAGGAAAAGTCCATTTATTCCTATACTCTCAAAAGTTTTTAATAGGAATGGATGTTGGATTTTATCAAATGCTTTTTCTGCATCTATTGAGATGATCATATGGTTTTTGTTAATTTGATTATTAATATGGCCAATTATATTGATAGTTTTCCTAATATTGAACCAGCCCTGCATTCCTGGTATAAATCCTACTTGATCATGATGTATTATCCTGGGGATGATTTTCCATAGTCTTTTTGCTAATATCTTATTTAAGATTTTAGCATCAATATTCATTAGGGAGATTGGTCTATAGTTTTCTTTCTCTGTTTTCAGCCTAGCTGGTTTAGGTATCAGTACCATGTCTGTGTCATAAAAGGAGTTTGGCAGGACTCCTTCATTCCCTATTTTTTCAAATAGTTTATAAAGCATTGGGGCTAATTGTTCTTTGAATGTTTGGTAGAATTCACATGTAAATCCATCTGGTCTTGGGGATTTTTTTTTAGGGAGTTGATTAATAGCTTGTTCTATTTCTTTTTCTGAAATGGGACTATTCAAGCAATTTACTTCCTCCTCTGATAATCTGGGAAGCCTATATTTTTGGAGGTAGTCATCCATTTCGCTTAGGTTATCAAATTTATTGGCATGAAGTTGGGTAAAGTAACCCCTTATTATTTCTTTAATTTCCTCTTCATCAGTGGTAAGTTCTCCTTTTTCATTTTTAAGACTGCCAATTTGATTTCCCTCTCTCCTTTTTCTAATCAGATTTACCAAAGGTTTATCAATTTTATTGGTTTTTTCATAAAACCAACTCAGTTTTATTTATTAGTTCAATAGTTTTTTTACTTTCTATATTATTAATTTTTCCTTTTAATTTTAGAATTTCAAGTTTAGTAATTGATTGGGGGCTTTTAATTTGGTCTTTTTCTAACTTTTTAAGTTCCAGGCCCAATTCATTGATCTTCTCTTTTTCTATTTTATTCAAGTAAGCCTCTAAGGATATAAAATTTCAAATTTTGATATGATGTCTCATTGTTGTCATTATCTTGAGTGAAATTATTAATTGTGTCTATAATTTGCTGTTTCACCCAATCATTCTTTAAGATGAGATTATTTAGTTTCCAATTACTTTTTGGTATATTTACACTTAACTTTTTGTTGAATGTAGTTTTTATTGCATTGTGGTCTGAAAAGAAAGCATTTACTATTTCTGCCTTCCTGCATTTAATTTTGAGGTCTTTGTGTCCTAATATATGGTCAATTTTTGTGTAGGTTCCATGAACTGCTGAGAAGAAAGTATACTCCTTTCTGTCGACATGATCTATTCTTGATAGTACCATGTTGACTCTTTGGTATGAAAACTTCCTTACAAACAGTTTTATAGAATATCATGAGGGAGAGCTTTATAAATCTTTTAAAACTATAGAAATAAAATCATTTTGTTATTATGATTGGTCCACTTTTCTCCTTACATAGACAGCACAAATTTCTAAAACTTTGTGGTAGGGTAGATGGTGATAAACACATCATAAAAGATAGTACTTTAAAGTTTGCAAAGCACTTTAATAAATATTACCTCATTTTATCTACTCAGCAATGCTGGGAGGTAGGTGCTATTCTTAATCTCTTCATTTTAGAAATGGGGAAGGTAGACAGAGATTGTTACTTTTCTGGGATCATACAGCTAATAAGTAAGTCTCTGAAGTCCTATTTGAACTCATTTCTTCCTAACTCTAGGTCCAGCATTTCAGCAGCTGTACCACATAGCTGTATTAATTGAAACAATTAAACATTTTTAAGAGGTAATGAAATAGAGGTATAGGTTAACTATTTGGCCATTATCTTGTTTTAGGGCTCAAATGAAAATGAAGGGGAACTAATGAGACATTCTCAAGGGGATCTTAGGATCATGTTGTGGCAGAATTAAACATTACAGTCCGATAATAGAAGTTTTGGCTCAGTTTTTTGTCTGAGGCAGGACAGTATTTTTCATTTCCTCCCTTCCACGTTAGTAATAAATATATTAGATAGCTCATTGTAATAAAACTTTCCTATGGCATGAAATTTTGTATGAACATCTTATCTAAGAACGTTCAGTTGCTATAATAGTAGAGGGATCTCTTCTTAAAGATACTTCCATCTATATGGTGAGTCCACATGTGGGACTTGGGTACAATATTATAAATTAGTGAGATTTCACTAAAGAAATTCATGATTTCTTTAACTAAAAATATTGAAAATCTAGATAGTGGAACTGATCTGATTCTTAAAATATGCAAAATATAGTCATGAAAATTGTTATTAAATATTTTAAACTAGAATCATTGTAACTGAGACTATCTGCATATCTCAAATAATAACCTTGAAAATGATTTCTATGTGATTGTTTCAATTCCAAGCATAAGCATCTTGAGTAGAATTTGTGTCAGAAAATCTAAATATTCTTCCTTTAAATAACACATTAAAAAATAGTAATAGCAAAAATTTTTATGGCACTATAAGAATTACAAAGTGCTTTCCATTCATTATCTCATTTAGCTCATAGAAACCCTGTCAACACAGGTCAGACATATCAGAATTGGGATCTAAACCTAGGTCCTCCTGAATTCACATCCAGTGCCAGTTTTATTCCTGATGGGTGGGAAGTGCCATGGGTTCCATAAGGCCACCCAAATCTTTTCTGAATTGAGGAATGTTTCAACCTTTATTGGATTACTCACATGAAAGGGGGAGGACATGGGTCTGGTAGAGATAAGTACATAGAGGTGCTTATATATGTATGTGTGTGTATATAAATAGAGAGGAGGTGGGGAGAAAGAAAACACAGAGAGACAGAGAGACAGGCAGACAGAGAGACAGAGAGACAGAGATAAACACAAAGAGACAGAGACAGACAGAAAGACAGAAACAGACAGACAGACAGAGACAGAGATAGAGTTAGAGTGAGAGAGAGAGAGAGAGAGAGAGAGAGAGAGAGAGAGAGAGAGAGAGAGAGGTGATTATGTCCTTGTCCCTTCCTTCTCACAGCAGGTAAACATGGTCTTCAAACAGAAAGGTACAGAAGTCACATCTATTTGAAACATAAGCCAATTTCCATAGTAGACATAAAATATCTCATAGAACTTCATCACAACTGCTAGTGCTTCCCACCACACAACCCATAATAACCTTGTATTATACATTCATATTTCACATTGCATTGTACAGTCAAAATATATTTATTAAGCACTTACTATGTTTTAGGCACTGTGTTAACCAATGGAGATACAAAAAGAAGGAAAAGATAATCCCTGAATTCAGAGTTCACAACCTAATGAAAAATTTACAAGCTAATGTATTTATCATTTCCTCAAGGAGAATGCAAACTTCTTTGAGGATGAAATAATTTCACTTTTGTCTCTGTATTTCCAACATTTCCTCCAGTGCCTGGCATATAGTATATGTGCTTTCTGATTGATAGATGGAGATAAAATAGCCAGGGACAATAGTAGAATCTAAAATTAAAACCTAACTAAAATCATAATCACAACGAAACAAATCCCAGAGCTTTAGAATCTGGAGTCTAGAAGTTGATATGCAGAAACATGTGAGGTTTTTTAAATTCATATATAACTGGACCATACTTTTCAGCTTTATTTTAGTTATCTTCATCTGGAAAACTCCCATTGCTTAATTGCCCTCATCAACTTCCACAGGAACCAGGAAATTCTTGTGGTGATGGACAGATTTGATCATATTCAAATTACATTAAAAAGGAATTAATAATATTGATCTTTTAACAATTTGACCCAGTAGACATTACTTAATTATACAGAAGGACAATATTGGGCAGCTAGATGGTACAGTGGATAGAGCTTCAGTTCTGGAATCAGGAGGGCCTGAATTCAAATCAGGCCTCAAATATTTAATACTTACTAGCTGTGTGACCTTAAGCAAGTCATTTAAATTCAATTGCCTCTTCAAAAAAAAAAAAAAAGTAAGGACAATGTTTCATGTGTTAATATTAGAATTTTTCTAGAATGTATAAGTTTCAATAATGATTAGGTAAATGAGTTACAGATAAGAACACAGACTTAAAAGCTAATATAATGGAGTAGAATTAATTCCCTGAACACTTCTAACTAATTCAGTTTCACAAATTTCCCAGCATATAAATAATCCTGTCAGCATTAAATTTAACCATTTCTCTTGGATCTTTCTTTTCTATATCATTTTCTTTTTTTTTCTTTTTTCTTTTTCTTTTTTTTTTTTGCCTTTCTGGGATGTTTCTAATATTAGCATAATAGCCTATGATCCTCTTAACAGATACATGTATATACAATTATGTGTGTATGTATATATATAGACAAAGGAGCCTCAGTGGTTAGGAGCTATTAACTTTGAACTAAAAACTAACATATTGAGTCTAGAGCTAGATTAACTTACTCTGAAGACTAGCTAATAAAATTAGTTTCCTTATATCTGTTTCTCTATCAGCAAACCAATAGAAATGCTACCCTATCACAGAGACATGTTATGGTATGTGTCTAATTAAGAACATGTAGATGCTTAATAAGTGCCATCTAAATAATAATGAAGCAAAATTTAAAATTACAACACTTAATAAATGTTGAACTGTATATTCCTTCTAAACAGCTCCTACAGCTTTCTCTGTGTTAATGAATCTTTGATCTACTTATCCAGCCCTCAGCCTCTCTTCTAAGCTTCCCATTTATATTACCAACTGCTTTTTAAGCAAATCAAATGGGTTATCCCATAGATAAACTTTAAAATCAACTGTCCAAAACTGAACTCATTTTCTCCTCCACTCCTGATACCCCATCCACTCCAAGCTTTCTCCCTTCCAAATATCTCTGTTATTGAAAGGGTACCCAGCCCCCAGTTGCACAAACTAGACATCATCTTTTTTACTCTTTTTTATCCCTTATATCCAATCCATTACCTAGGCTTGTTGACTTTCCTTTTGGTACCATCTCTCATATCTACCTCTTTCTCTGCTCTGATACTCCCATCATTCTCATGTAGGCCCTTATCATCTCACCCATGAATTAAAAAAAAAAAGATTTATTAATGAATGTATTGGATTTCTAAATATAATCAAACAATCTCTATTCTTCTGCAGAAAAAAAGGGCAACTGTTATTTGCATAATCTCTTAAAGAACATTTGAAAAAACATGACTGATAAAGCTAATTTAAAAGAAGAGAATAGAGAGGAAAATACATTTTGACACAATTTAATAATGCAAAATAAGAGAATATTGAAAACACATGTTTAGAACTGTTTTGTTCTCCTATTGTCAAACAAAGGTAACAAAAGTCAGAAACTTTGTGGAAATACACAAGTGTAATTAGCTGAGAGCAGGAAAAAAAATGGCAATTCATGGTCTAGGACAGGGGTTCTTAATCTTTTTTGTGTCAAAGATTCCTTTGGCAATCTGATAAAGTAAAATGTCTTATTTTGGAAATTCAAAATTAAAGGAAATGCTAAATTTTAATTAGATGTTATTGAAAATAAAGATGCAATTTTCCCCCATTCAAGTTCACATATCTTCTGAAATCTTTTAAAGAAACCAAGGTTAAAAATTCTTGTTCTGGGAATTCTGTGGTTCTATCAACAATACAAATTGCTCTTTTCTCCACATCTCTTGGGTTACCCTATCATAAGCCACTTATCTAATTTAAAAGGAAAAAGTCTGCTTTTTGAAGGTAGCAACCAAAATAACTTTTGGATTTAGTATAGATGTGAGAAGCATATTGTATGTATTACTCACCCCTAACTTCCTACACAAGACTACAGGAGAAGCATCTACCCCCAAATGTTCCATAAGGAATCATTCTGCCAACACTGCATACGCAGTCTTTGGGGATCACATCTATTATCAAATGTGGCCCAGCTAAGGAGGACAGAAGACATGAATTCTATGAATATGTGTGTTTTGAATGAGATCATCCATGGATTATTGCAATAACTTGCTAATTGGTCTCCTATCTCAAATGTCTCCCCACTCAATTTATCCTCTTCCCTACTGCAAATTAAGCATCCTAAAATACAGATCTGACCATTACACCCTTCCTACCTCACTATTGAAAAGACCCCAGTGGTTCTCTTTTACCTCCAAAATCAAATATAAAATTTTCTGTTTGACATTCATAGTCTTCTTATAACTTTTTCCTCCCTCAAGTACTCTGT
The DNA here is from genome assembly GCF_016432865.1 of Antechinus flavipes. Classification (NCBI taxonomy): domain Eukaryota; kingdom Metazoa; phylum Chordata; class Mammalia; order Dasyuromorphia; family Dasyuridae; genus Antechinus; species Antechinus flavipes. Next base: position 140,595,132 of record NC_067402.1, on the reverse strand, counting down.
AACACAGTCACTGGTCTTACTATTCTTCCATATCCTGACTCTTGGCATTTTTAACAATTATTCCCTGAAATATTCTCCCTCCTCATCACTGCTCCCTAGAATCATGTGCTTCCTTCAAGTCTCCACTAAAATCCTACTTTCTGTAAGAAGGCTTTTCTGATACCCCTTAATGCTATTGTCTTCTGATTATGGATTATTTTAAGTTTATCCTGTATGTAGCTTATTTGTATATAATTGTTATTACATCACTCTCCCCACAATAGGATTGTGTTTTGCCTTTCTTTGTATCCCAGCACTTAGCACAAGGTCTGCATATAGTCAGTGCTTGAAAAATACTTATTGATTAATTGATTAATCATTAATATCTTGTAGAGAGATAATAAACACTTCATATTTTATCTCTTTTGTCTTTTCAAAGAGAATGCCACGGTCTAGTAGTTAAAGAGCTGGTCTCAGAATCAGGAACAGTTGGGTTCAGTTCTTACCCTTGATGCAAACTGGCTGTGGACTCCTTGTTGTTACTTAACCTCAGTGTTTCAATCATGACTAGTAGCTTAGAAGGTGCAGGAGGTATGATCTTAAATGTTTAACACCCAAGCTCTCTGAAAAAAAAAAAAAGTATATGTACCTATAATTGCATAATTAAGTCTTATTTGTGTTATTAACATATTCTTAAATCTAAACAATCAACAAATTAAATTAAACCCTGATTTACAGCAGTTTCCTAATTCTGAGAGGTAAATTCTTAGAATACTTCTGAAGGTGCTTTCCTTGCACTAGTAGTATAAATTTCTTCATGTAGCACTTTTCTATATCAGTGAAATCATAGTTCTGGTCCCTAAAAACTTCTCTTTAAAAAGGTAAGATATCAAAATGAAAAAAAAAGTTTTATATTTAGACACTGAAATTATAGTGCTACTATATGTTTTCAATCACCTGGGATTAGAATTAGTTTATGTAAATTAGAAGAGCAGACTGGGCAAATTTCTATGGGACCAAACTGCTAGATTAGTTTCCAAGGGACAGGTTACTGCTATTCTTTAACTTGCCAGAAAAAAAAATCAGTTATGAGAAATGATTTTTAATATGCAAATAATATTTTTGTTATTGGAAAATAATCTAAAACTTCAATTTGCTTAATTTCTTTAGTTATTAAAATATTACTCATAAAAAGAAATGACTGAGCAGGTTCCAATTTCAGAGAGGAACTAATCTTTTTTATTTTCTTTAATGCAAAATTCAAATTTTCCATTAATATGGGAGATTTAGTGTTAAATATGTGCAGCAGACCAAAATATCATAAATATGAAAGGAGGTCAGTTCTTTTGAGGTCACAAATATGACTGGTTTAGACTAAAATGAAGCCACTGGCATGAGACAGAGACTGAACTCTTGTGAAAAGAAATCCATCATTTTAGCTTCATGGAATATGTGAACCACAAAGGAAATCTATCAGGGATAGGTGATGGGGAGAGGACCCAAAACAATTCATATAATGCAAGTACTTAAGAAGAAATTGACAAATAAGAAAACATAATCCAGCTAATTCTCTCATTCTGAATATCAAATAGTATGAGGGAGACAAAAGCTTATTTGGCATCTATCTGCCACTGTTGAAATTGAATATTTTGAGATATTTGATAGCTTTTTGCAGCATTAACTTTCAGTTGATCTATTTAGCTCCAAGAGTTTTAACTTTTTTGTGTGCCCTGAACTCCTTTAGCAGTCTGGCAATGCCCATCAGAATAATGCTTCTAAATGCATCAAATAAAATACATAGAAACATGAAAGAAATCAAAATTAATGAATAGAGGTGTATTTTTCCCCAATCCTAGTTCATAGGCCCTGGATCCATGGATTCAATGATAAGAATTTCTATTTTAAATAAAGTAAATAAGTGAGCTAAGAAAGTAACTTATATAATAAATAATATATAATATAATAAAAATGACATGGGTTTCACAAAGTCTCTAATCCCATTTTTGCCATTAGATAGGCATATGGTCTGAGGTTTTCATTTTCTCCAAAATATTGGAATTGAATTAGATTATCTTTAATGTCATCTAATAGGTAAAGGAAAGATAAGTGCAATAATAGTAATAATAGTAGTAACAACAAAACAAAAATCACATGTGGTTTTTTTCTCCTTCCCTGATTTTGCTATCTATTCCCCAGCTGAGAAAAGGACCAGAGAAAAGGGAGAATACATATCTTTGTGTAGTTCTTCGTCATATCCAAATCCTTTCTTGGTAAACATACAAGAGTGGTTTGCCATTTATTTCTTCAGTTCATTTTACAGATGAGGAAACCGAAGCAAAAAGGGTGAAGTCAATTACCCAGGATCACACAGCTAATAAGCATCTGAAGCCAAATTTGACTCTGCTCTTCCTGACTCTGGGTCTTGTGCTTTATCCACTATCCCACTTAGCTAACCCTCCCCAGTTTAGGTTTTATAATTTCTAGTGCTCAATGCTCTGATCATTGGCTAATACAGTTTAGAACTAAGGGAACCTTAAATATCATTCAGCTAAACTCCTCTATTTAACAGATGTAGAAACTGAGACAGAGTAAATGGCTTAAGTTCATACAACTGGGCAATAGTAGAGGTGGGATTTTGATCCAAGTCACCCGAGTGCAAATCCAGTACTCTAGTATTTTTTAAAGGTTCTTAGCTGCTTAAATAGTCCTGAAATAGGAAAGGGAAGAGGCCTTTATAATTGCTTCTTGAATTGAATGAAAGGGAAACCCATATTTAAGTAGCACAGCATTGGTCCAGAGTCAAGAAAACTGGAAATCAAATACACTCTCAGACACTAACTGTATAAACTCCTCTATGCTGTTTTTTCACTGCAAAATGGAGATAACGATAGCACCTATGTTACAAGAGTTGTTGTGAGGATCAAATGAGACAATATTTAAGCATAGCGCTTGGAACATAGTAGTGCTTAACAAATTCTTATTAACTTCCTTCTTTCTTTTCATATGTCACTGGGGTAGGATTGCACTGATAAATATTTAACTACTGGCTCTCAGAAAAACATATCATTTTAAGTTTAATCTGTATCATTAACATTTTCTCCTTATCTATTTTAAGTCTAGACAATTGACAAAACACTAAATCAAACATTGATATGTAGGATTTGCCAATTTTGAGGTATAAATACTCATAATGAAAATTTAATAATTCATTCTCCCAATAAGAGCTAGTTCGAGCATGCTATTAGAGTAGGGTCAATATATCTGTGAAAGTTACTTTTCTTTCTATCTTTAATAATTTCATTATTAATTCACTCTGTCCTCTATTTTTATTTATATTGCTGAAGTAAATCTGGTTATCTAAGGGACCAACAATATTTAAGAAATTTTAATCAATTCTTATGATCATTCAGATGTGGTAATGTAATTAATTTCAAAGGTGAGAGATCACTCTAATAAGTGCTTTATGAATAGTAACTCCTTTGTCCCTTACAATAACCCTAAAAGATAAATGTTATTATTAGACCCATTTTACAATTGAAATAACTGAGTCTGACCAGGATTAAGTGATTTGATCAGTAATTAGAAGAGTTCAGTTCTTGTGTCAGCTCTACCACTAACTTATAATGAACCACAAAATATGTGTCATAATTATGTTTTATATATAAATATGATATAATAATATATTCACACACATATACAACTTATAAGGGCAGCAAGCTGGAATAGTAGATAGAGTGCTAGGCCTGGGGTCCAGAAGATTCATTTTTTTGAGTTCATATTAGGCCTCAGATACTTACTAGCTATATGACCCTAGATAAATCACTTAACTCTGTTTGCCTCAGTTTAATCATCTATAAAATGAACTGGAGAAGGCAATAGCAAACCACTCCAATATCTTTGCCAAGAAAACCTCAGATAAGTGATGAAGAGCTAGCCATGACTGAAATGATTGAACAATAACAACAAATGCGACTTACACTGTCATAAATAGGAGTCTCCTTTCTGGCGGGAAATATGTGATTTAGGATAAGAAGGTATCTTGGATAGCATTTCAGTTTCTGTTAAGTAAATTGCCCAAGTAATTTGCAGAACTGAGGTTTAACTTCACTTCCTCTAACTGATGGAGAACTCTAGTATTCTGGAGGGAGATTTTATCTGCCCTGAGTAAAGCATACTTCTCTGACAAACAACCTCAATTCACATAGATTGGATTGCTCAGAGAGAAGGAAATACATAGTTCGAGGGAAATTTATAAGATTTATTCTAACCTTCCCTATTGTTGGTTCTTTTCAAACAGGAAGTAAAGCAATCACAGAAATGGAAGCAAAATATAATGCACCATCGGTTCTGATCCTGAGTTCCCCATTAATGAAGATCTTCAAATGAAGACTGGTTGACTATTTGCTGGGAATGATGCAAGGAAATTCATGCTTCAGGGAAGGAGTAGATTATATGATCTCTAAGATTCCTTCCAACTCTATGAATCCCTATATCTGTAAATAGCATATTTGAGAGTATAAGGAAGAGAGTGAGGGTCTGGGTTAGGGGAATTGTGGGAAAGTTTCAAAGTTATACTGAGGCCAGATTGACGGGATAATAATTTTAATGATAACAATTTACATTTATATAATTCTTTAAGACTTATAAAGCATTAATAAAGGTGGCTTGGCTATACCTGATCTAAACCTATATTATAAAACAGCAGTCACCAAAACCATTTGGTATTGGCTAAGAAACAGATTAGTTGATCAGTGGAATAGGTTAGGTTCACAGGACAAAATAGTCAATAACTATAGCAATCTAGTGTTTGACAAACCCAAAGACCCCAGCTTTTGGGATAAGAATTCACTATTTGACAAAAACTGCTCGGAAAACTGGAAATTAATATGGCAGAAATTAGGCATGGACTCATATTTAACACTGTACACTAGGATAAGCTCAAAATGAGTCCATGATTTAGGCATAAAGAACGAGATAATAAATAAATTAGAGGAACATAGGATAGTTTACCTCTCAGACCTGTGGAGGAGAAAGGAATTTGTGACCAAAGAAGAACTAGAGATCATTATTGATCACAAAATAGAAAATTTTGATTATATCAAATTAAAAAGCCTTTGTACAAACAAAACTAATGCAAACAAGATTAGAAGGGAAGCAATAAACTGGGAAAACATTTTTACATTTAAAGGTTCTGATAAAGGCCTCATTTCTAAAATATATAGAGAATTGATTCTAATTTATAAGAAATCAAGCCATTCTCCAATTGATAAATGGTCAAAGGATATGAACAGACAATTTTCAGATGATGAAATTGAAACTATTTCTGCTCATATGAAAGGGTGTTCCAAATCATTATTGATCAGAGAAATGCAAATTAAGATAACTCTGAGATACCACAACACACCTGTCAGATCAGCTAAGATGAGAGGAAAAAATAATGATGAATGTTGGAAGGAATGTGGGAAAACTGGAACACTGATACATTGTTGGTGGAATTGTGAATGGATCCAACCATTCTGGAGAGCAATTTGGAACTATGGCCCAAAAATTATCAAATTGTGCATACCCTTTGATCCAGCAGTGTTACTACTGGGCTTATATCCCAAAGAGATCTTAAAGGAGGGAAAGGGACCTGTATGTGCAAAAATGTTTGTAGCAGTCCTTTTTGTAGTGGCAAGAAACTGGAAAATGAATGAATGCCCATCAATTGGAGAATGGTTGTGTAAATTGTGGTATATGAATGTTATGGAATATTATTGTTCTGTAAGAAATGACCAGCAGGATGAATGCTCTTCTTCCAAGAGAAGCTTGGAGAGAATTACATGAACTGATGCTAAGTGAAATGAGCAGAACCAGGTGATACACTTCAATAACAATACTGTATGAGGATGTATTCTAATGGAAGTGAATATTTTCGACAAAAAGTAGATCTAATTCAGTTCCAATTGATCAATAATGGACAGAATCAGCTACACCCAGAAAAGGAACACCGGGAAATGAATGTGAACTTTTTTTTTTGTTTGTTTTTCTTCCCAGGTTATTTTTACCTTCTGAATCTAATTCTTCCTGTGCAACAAGAGAACTGTTTGGTTCTGCACACATATATTGTATCTAGGATATACTATAACATATTTAACATATATAAGACTGCTTGCCATCTAGGGGAGGCCATGGAGAGAGGTAAGGGAAAAGTCAGAATAGAAGTGAGTGCAAGGGATAATGTTGTAAAAAATTACCCATGCATATGTTCTGTCAATAAAAAGTTATATATGAAAAAAGACTCATAAAGCACTTTCCTTATAATAATTCTGTAATGTGGGCAATATTAGTCCAATGCTTTTCCCATTATGATCTAATATAAGAACCTGTATATAAACTCTTCTATTAAAGATGAATATAAATCAAAGATGTGAAATAAAAGAAAGAAAAAATAAAATAAACTAAGTCTATTAAAGAAGCTTGACACTTCAAGGAATATTTTGTGAATTTTAGAACTGTATCCTTTAACATCAAGAGCAAACTTCATAAAAGTTTGTCTCCAAATTGCCTTTTAAAAGCAAATTTAGTAGGGAATAGGAACTGGGTAGAGATCTTGAAACATCAATCCTTAGGGCAGGGCTAGAGTAAGGAGGAATTCATCCAGAGATCGCTACCAGAAAGAGAACTTTCATCTATTCTAACTACATTTTTTAAGGTAGTTCTTTACTTGTTTCTACTGGGATGAAGGAATCTAAATGCTGTCAGAGCCTTCTAAATTTCACCTGCCTCACCCCAATCATGATCCTGTTAAATAATTATTTTAAATGAATTATTTTGTAAAGCAAATACTCATCTGTAGTTTATTTTTTATATTGATCAAAGCAAAGGCAAAATCCATTTATTGGTTTTTCTTAAAATAGAATATGCTTGTTTTTGGTTTCGTTGGCCTAAATCCATCTAGAATATTGCAAAGGATTTTTTTCCCATAATACTTACTTTTCCTTCTACAATAGTTGGAATGATTCTTTTAAAAAAAATTCTAAGTTGACAAGTTTTATTACAATTAAATAATTGACAAGCTTCTAGAGATATGATTATAGTGAAACAAGATATTCAGCTCCTTAAGAACAGGAATTATTTTATTCTTGTATTTGGATTCTCAGAGTCTATGTAGTTGGTACATAATTGGCACTTAGTAAATGTTTGGTGATTAACTGATTCAGGAAAGTCATTCCTCCAACATTAGCTTTCATTTAGGACATGTTTGTCAATCTCTTTTTGGTAGACTAACAAGTCCTACCTTCTTCCAAATGTTGGTTTTATTGATTTCTTTTTAAGATAATAAATTCTAGGATAAGTGCTAAAATGTAGCTCTTACACTAATTTTATTACATTAACTTGCTCTTCTCTCTTTCTTGTCTAAAATATATGATGCCAGGGACAACTAGGTGGCAGAGTGGATAGAGCACCAGTCCTGAAGTCAGGAGGACATGAGTTCAAATCTGGCCTCGGATACTTAACATTTTTTAGCTGTGTGACCCTGGGCAAGTCACTTAACCCCAATTGCATCAGTTAAAAAAAATACACACACACACACACACACACACACACATACATATATATATATGATGTCCCAAAAGTCTTAGTGTAATTTTAAGTTTAAACTCCACCAAGATAATCCATATACATGTATCTCTAAATATGTAAAGGTCTGAAACTCTGAGTTGATGCACTGGAATCAGACAACCGAGCACTTAAGGCTAATTACCTATTGGACAATGACTCATTAGCATATATTTGGAAAAATGTCCCTTTTCACTATTCCATGCTGGCTCCATCTTTTGGTGTATAGAGGTAATTATAGGAGGGATTAGAGGATGGAGTGAGACAAGCCAGAGTCACTTTGGAAGAGGACCAGGAGAAGGGAGGTTGGTAATGAGCTTGTGGCAGTTTGTCCATCTCCTTCACTTCTCCCCCTAAAGACCAAGGACTTTTCCTTATCCTGACTCCAGCTGATTTTGAGGCCTCCAGGGAGCTAGTCCGGTCTTTACATATATACATCTATTAATTTTTAATACCTCTATTGCTGCCCAATTCCTAGATGTGCTAAGGCACATTTCATCCAATCATGGCACAAATTGCATTGCATATTAATTAGGTGCTATTCATAAAACTTTGACATTGCATATGAGTGCATAGAATGGAAGCTGTAAAATTCCTAGAATCTCAGAACTATCTTGAGGAAATGCCCATAGAGTGTCAGTGACTATATTCAGGACTCATGTTATTCCTTTATTATCATCAGAGATATGAAATGTCATTTTCACTTAACCTTTAACAGTGAATTGGATTTTTTCATTGGTCCATCTTAGAGTGAATGATTTTATGCTCCATTTGCTGACCTTCCAAATCTCCCACCAGTCTATTACATGAGACAGTTCAGTTGAATCTATTTCTTTCTATTTTTTATATGTTATCTCATAAAATTGTGCATAATACAGAGAAGGCACTGTCTATATTTCTCTAAAACAGGAAAAAACCCATAAGCAGCAGAAAATTTGGATCAAGTTTTTTCTTAAGCCCTATCTCTAGCTAGTTCATTTTAACTGACTCTTTTTCCTAAATAATCTAAGGTTAGAGGCTCCATGTCTGTTGCTGAATAATTTTCTAACTGAATTTGATGACATGATCTATTTACTGTCAATATGCTCTAGTAAGCGAAAAGTGTAATCCAGTTGATGCAATTACAGAAGACCCAGAATTCAATCACAAGGTATTAAGGAGGCATTAAAGTAACTGTAAAAATACTTCTATACCCTGATCAGGTTTCTTTATGAAGTGGTAACACCTCTATAATGAATCAGGAAAGGAACAAAGCAATTGCCTGGGCAAACAAATTAACCTGGTCTCCAAGGGCTTTAAATAGGTAAGCAGCTAAACTGCAGCAGATTTTAACAGTTGGATGTCAAGAATTGAAGCCCTTAAAAGTCCTGAGCTGCTTGTGAAAGAGACCCCTGAGAAAAGGACAAGTAATCTCTCTTTGCTCTGCCTGCCCCATCAGCCACTTATCTTTTAAGAGGAACTATTACATCAGTAGGAGACCCTGCCTTCGGTGGAGAGTACTGACTCAAACAATCCCAGGTGGAGGTATATATAATCATATCTGGGAGGAAGCCAAAGTAGTTGGATTGTAGAGTGGTTGAACCAAAACAATTTGTAAGAATACTGGAAAGATAGGAAAGCATCACAATGTGAAGAGCTTTAAATGCCATAAAAGTGTATTTTTGATCCCATGATTAAGAGGGAACCACTTATTTACTGAGCAGGGGAGTGACTTTATGCTCTAGAAATAGGCTTTAAGAATATCATTTTGGGAATTGGAAAATGAGTAGATGCCCTACACCCAGAGAGAGGACTGTGGGAACTGAGTGGGAATCACAACATAACATTCTCATTCTTTTTGGTGTTGTTTGTTTGCATTTTGTTTTCTTTCTCATTATTTTCCAGTTTGATTTGATTTTTCTTGTGCAGCAAGATAATTGTATAAATATGTATACATATATTGGATTTAACATATTTTAACATGTTTAACATACCATCTAAGGGAGGGTGGGGGAAAGAGGGGAAAATTTGGAACACAAGGTTTTGCAAGGGTTAATGTTGAAAAATTATCATGCATATGTTTTGAAAATAAAAAGTTTTAATAAAAAAAGGAATATATAAGAGAAAAAAAAAGAAAATGAGTAAATGCCCATCACTTGGGGAATGAATGAACAAGTTGTGGTATATGAAAGTAATGGAATATAATTATTCATAAAAATGATGAACAAGCTGATTTTAGAAAGGCCTGGAAAGATTTACACAAACTGATGTTGAACAAAATAAGCAAAATCAGGAATACATTGTACAAAATAAGAGCAAGAATGTGCAATGATCAACTATGAAAGACTTGATTCTTCTCAATGGTTCAATGATCCAAAGCAAGCCCAACAGACTTCAGACAACAAATGAGATCTACATCCAGAAAAAGAATTGTGGAGATTGAATGTAAATCAACACAATGCTATGTTCACTTCTTTTTTCTGTTTTTATTTCTCCCGTGGTTTTTCCCTTTTGTTCTTATTTTTCTCTTACAACATGATTGATAAAGCAATGTATTAAAATAAATATAGAAATTTAACAACAATAAAAAAAGAATATCACTTTTGCAATGTAGAAAGTGGATTGGTGAGAGCATTGCAAAAGTCCAGATGAAAGAAGATAGAGGGCCTGAACTGACCTGAACTGAGGTGAAATTTATGTTTGTACAGAGGCAGGGCAGATGTTAGAGATATCAGGAAATAGAATCTACAAGATTTGACAACTGTCCTCAGACACTTAACACTTCCTAGCTGTGTGACCCTGGGCAAGTCACTTAACCCTAATTGCTTCAGAAAAAAAAAAAAATTGACAAAAATTGAGAAAAGTTATCAGCAGAGGACAACTCAAGACTCATTCAAACCTACCTTCTTTAAAACTCATTGAATACCTATTGCTTTAGTCCAGACTGGCCTTAGAAAAATGATCTAGTTAAAAAGTGAGCAAATATAATCAAAGGGTAGTTTCATGATGAATTTGAAATTTTAAAATACATATAAAAATTGTGTATACTATGCCAAATTGTGTAAAAGAAGTGATTCCAACAAAAGGACAACCAACTTATATCCTGATATAAATATTTAAATGTAAAAAAGCTCAAAAAAGGAGAAGCTACGTGACCTAGGGGACAGACAGTCCTGGAGTCAGGAGGACCTGATCTCAAATCTGGCTTCAGACACTAGCTATGTGACTATGGGAAAGTCGCTTAATCCCAAAAATCTCTAAAAAATGTAAAAAGGTTCCAGATTTACTATGTAATCAGCAAATTTAATTATTTTCTTTTATCTGGATTATTTTTTATACTGTGGTCCAAGCTCTGTGCTAGGCACTAAGGATACAAAGATAAAAGTGAAATAATTCCTGCCTGAGAGGAGCTTACAATGTAGCTAGAGACACTAAATAAGCAAATATGGGTATACTCTCTCTCTCTCTCTCTCTCTCTCTCTCTCTATATATATATATATATGTATGTATATGTGTAATAACAAATACACCTATATATATGTACATATACATAAGTGTGTATACTTACATATATATACACATACATACATACACACTGGTGGCAAAGAAATCAGAAAAATCTCCTATAAATGTTATCATTTGAGCTGAACTTTGACACAAAGTAGGGGTTCTAAGAGGCAGAGCCGAGGAAGAAATACATTCCAGGTATGGAGGAGATACATTACAAAGACAGAAGATGGAGTACTGACTGGGAGGAAAAGCAAGATGGCCAGCTTGGTTGGGCCATGATGTGTACGAAAGGGTGCATAATAAGGCTGGAAAGATAGGCTGAAGCTCAGATGAAAAGGGCTTTAAAATGCCAAGAAAGAAGTTAATATTTGATCATGGAAATACTAGGAAGCTCCTGGAGTTTATTGAGTAATTGAGTATTGCAATCAGACTTGTGTCTTGGGAAAAAAAAAAAAAAACACTTTGGGAAACTGTGTGGAAAAGATAACTGGAGAATTTGGGATATCAAGCAACCTATTGTTGAACCTTGGATACAAGGCAGATATTCTCTCACAGGCAGCAAGTCAAGAAATCCCAGATATTGGGACTATAGTACAAAGTCAACAGAAAACCACTAAAAACACTTAGCTACTGGTCAGGAAGAAAATAATTCCATCCCTCTGCAAAACATGGTGGGCCATTCACTTCTCCTTTCCTAATCCTTTGTTTAATAGTTCAGGCAGTATCTGGCACAACCAGGAAAACGATGAGATAGGAAGAGTATAAGGAAAGAGGAATAAAAAGGTGGACTAGGGTAGAAAATATGGACATGAAAAAATGGTTTTAAACAAGGAAAAGAAAGAAAAATAGAATTAAAAAAAAGAATAAAATCCCTCAGCTCTAAATTTCAATAACTATTTTTATTCATATGGCTTCTCATTCAGTTAGAATACAATTTATTTCTAAGGATTTTAATAAATATTAAATTGGATATTCAGTCCTAATAGAAACCATCCAAATCTCTTAATTTAAATTGTGTTTAAGAGGCACATAATTATATATGTATATGTGTGTGTTTGATTATAGGTATATATGTTTAAAAATAAATACCTGGGGCAGCTAAGTGGTGTAGTGGATAAAGCATTATCCCTAAGTCAGGAGGACCTGAGTTCAAATTTGGTCTCAGATACTTAACACTTGCTAGCTCTGGGTAAGTCACTTAACCCCAATTGCCTCAGGGGGGGAAACAACAACAAAAACTCATATACCTAATGTTGCTCATTAATTAAAGATATTATTTTACATCATTATAAGCAATTATCCATAAAATAAAAATGTTTTTACATATGAAAAAGTTTGAAATTATTTCAAGAAATTTGGAGATAATTTTTAAAGTTTCAGCATTTTAGTCAAACCATATCAGAAGGATCTTCTATTTTTTGTCTTAAATATTTTAACATTCTAGCCTACAGTACATTGCTGAGTTCTAATGATTATAAATTCTGATATATCACTAGAGTTTTCATTAAAGTTTAACTTCCATAGTCACAGTCTTCTTTGGTGCAAATTAAACAGGTGAAATGATTCCTTATATTTTTAATAAAGTAATGAAAACCTAATGATCACATGTAGCTAGAGCTCAGCTCTTTTCACAGAAAAAATGAATTACTTTTAAGCACATATATCCATGTACCACATGTTATATATATATTCTTTATGTAGCTTGTTTAATTGAGAATAACACTTACAAGACCTTACATCCCCCAGAATCTAGGTTGTAAATTACCTAAAAGGGCATATAGTCCAATTCCAAATCTCAATAGGAATTCTCTTTACTGCTTCCTTAGCAAGTAATATAGTACATTCTACTTTGATGACTAGGATAATTTTAATTATTAGGATTTTTTTTTTGCTGTCATTAAGGCAATAATTAAGGCAATGTCATTAAGGACTTTCTACAACTTCTAGCCACTTATTTTAAGTCTCCTTTTGATGCCAAACAGAACAAGTACCTCTTCCAAATAACTGCTCTTCAAATGCTCTAAGACAGATTTGTAGTTCCTATAAATGTAATTGAATATTTTAAGGTTTATTTCATATTTCGCTTTTGTGAGAAGAGGTAAAATTTAGTAAACTATGTAAAATTATATATGAGAAATGTATCTGATTGCAACTCACTAGCCTGCCTGAAATTCTCACTACTGTGTCATTCTAAAAAAGGGAGTTATGGGTGGTGAGGAAAGGAGCAAGCATTTTTAAAGCTCTCTTATATGTGCCAGGAACGATGCTACAAACTTTTATAAATATTATTTCATTTGATGATCCCAACAATCTTACAAATGTATGTGCTATTATTATCTCCACTTTACAGTTGAGGAAACTTAAGTAAACAGAGTGACTTGCCCAGAGTCAGAAAGCTAACAAGTGTTTGAACCCAGGATGTGCTAAGCTTGGCTCTCTATCCACCACACCATCAGATTCTGTCTCCCTGTCTAATCTCTCTATAACTCCATCTCCCTCCCTTTGTGTTGGCTATCCCCCATGCCTGGAACATGCTTCTTTATTTTCATCTCTTAGAATCCTTTGTGTCCTTTAAAACTAAATTGAAATGCTATCTTCCACACTTAGCCTTTGCTGATATTCCCAACTACCTTTGTTCTCCCCCACCAACCTACTGTGTGCTCAATTTTGTATGTACATATGTATCTATGTACATATTGTATTTCCTGATCAAATGTATGCTCCTTGAGGACAGGAATGATTTTTTTGTATCTTCAATACCTAGCACATTTCCTGGCACTTAGTAGAACATAGTAGGTAATTAATAAATGCTTATTGATTGATTAAGGGACTTTAAGAGACATGCATTTTAATTGGATTTAGGACATTATAGGATTTAAGAATTAGAAGAAATCTCAGAGATTATCTAATTCAATACCTTCATCTTATAGATGAGGAAACTGAAGCATGAAAAAGCATGTGGGTGCATGCACATGAGCACACACACACTTACACACACACACACACACACACACACACACACACACACACACAATGCCAGGGACACAGGCAATAAGTGGTAGAGCTGGGATTTGAATCCCAAGTCCTTCTTTGATTTCAAATTCAATCTTCCTTCATATCACTCCAAGGAGTGTAACATGCCAGTGCAGAATTGTTTAATCTGAAAAATCAATAGCACTTAATTATTTAAAAAGCTCAGGATTTCTAGGGAATAGGTTATAAGACAGATAATGATATGATTATTGGTAACAAGTATGATATTGGGAAGAATAAAGAGAAAAGCTTGGAGAATAAAGTGCTACAGGAGTTCTCATTGGAATGCTCCAGTATTGGACATTATATAGGGAAAAGGAGTTAAGAAAAAAGAGGATTGGGAGTTCTAACAAAAATTGCCTACGTGACCATTTTAAGTAGGGCTTATAAGAATAATTCCAGTCTGTTTAAAAGGTAAGCACAAATATATATTTCTCTTCCAATATTTTCATATAATAGAAACATGATGTCTATGAAGAAAGGAAAAAAAAAAACAATTGGTAATAAGAAAGAAACGAGTGGGAAATAGATTGAGTCAATCAGAAAAGATGACTTTCAAGTTTACTGACCACTATTTTACGAGAAACTAATGTAGACCCAAGTTCCAAAGCAAAACTGCTCAAGAGTTGGCGACAGGTTATTTCTTGCCCTTGGGGTTTCTGTGATTAAATTTGTGAACAAAGGAAATGAGATTAATATTTTAAGACTTCTTTTATTAAAATATTAAATATTAACAGGGTAGTATATTTATATTCTTAGAGTATTCATTTCTTTATCATTTTGAAACTAGAACACATTCAAATTTATCATAATAAAAAGCATTTGATGATTTGCTTATTGCTTCTAATCCCAGCTATCACCAAGCTAAGTTTAGGTAGATATTATCCAAAATAGCTTAATCTCCAGTTCATGAGTGTCAGTGATACATTCTGTGACTCAGTGGGCTGCTATAAATCTGTGAAGAGATTCAGGGAAAAGGAGTGCAAAGAAAAATAGATTCTCAGAAGGAATGTTAAAATCATGTAGTCCAGTTGCTGAGTAGCCCCCAAATAGGGAATTGACTTATCCAAGGCCAAGAAATTGCTAGCAAAGGAGAAAATAAAGAGAAGCATGTGATTTTCACTTATTTGTCTTCTTCCAAATAGATCACTTTTGTAATCAAGTACTTTTTGGAAAACTAGGCTAAACAATTTCTACATTTGAAGAGTTGTTGGGGCCATTCTTCCCTGATTCAATCAGTAAGCATTTATTAAGTACCTACCACATATCAGGCACTGTGTTAAGTATTGGAGATGGCTTTGAGAGGAGTAGGTACCTTAACAAGTTAGGGGCTGGCAGCACTTCTTATGTGAAATGGAATTATTTGTCTAGAAGCCCGTTCAGGTGAAATCCAAAGGTTTAGCACTCAGTTATTATACATATTATACAACACATAAGAATAAATAAAGGAAGAGGGCAGATATGACTGAAATCAAGAGAAAGTTTTGGTTCAGCCTCTGCTTAAAACTCCTATATAAATTCTTTGTCTTCCATAGGGTTCAAGCAAGACTAATCCTTTTGCTATATGAAAACCCTTCAAATATTTTAAAGCATCAGTTATACTTCTATATTTTAACTTCTCTTGGTTAATCATTTTGAGTTCTTTTAACACATCCTTCAATAGCATTTTGAGGCCCTTCTGTATCATAATTATCTTCCTTAAGTGCATTCTATCCTTTCAATCTCTATTGATTAAAAAAAATATTAAGTGACTTTTACATGCAAGGTACTTAGCTAAGTGACCTGGGATAAAAAGATAAAAAAACAACACAGTGCCTACCTTTAAGAAGCTTACTATTTGATGGTTTCAAATAGTAAGATTTGATGGGTTTGGGAGATGCAGTTAAGACAAATATACAAATAAGTATGATACAAAAAAATGCAAAAAAGTCTAGATAAAGTAATGGAAAATTTAAGGAAGTAAAAACTATTTTCAGATTGCCATGGAAGTAGTTGAGATAGGCATTGAAGGAAAAGAAAAAGTTCAGTAGATAGATATTAAAAAGAGAAAGTTCCAGGCACAAAGGCAACAGACAACAGAATGAGACTAAGGTGATAACAGAGATAGGAAGAGACTATTTAATGAGAATATCTTGATTAAATATCTTGATATTTAATTAGAATGGATCTTGTACGTTATGGTAATCCATCCCGGATGAAACTTGGTGCATATAATGAATGAAATCAGGTTGGAAAATTACGTTGGCATAAGATGGTGAGGATACTTAAATGATGGACTAAGTGAAAAATTACAATTACAAACTAAAGAGTTTGTATTTCTTAATTTTCCTTGAAGAGGCAAACATAACTCAAACTCAAGATGTGTGCAGGGAATACCTTGAGTAGCTCCTGAGTCAAAGAGAATTGTGAATGATGCCTCCAGCATTGATCTTAGCCTGGATGAACCCAGAGTTTTGATTCTGGAATAGAGGTTTAAAAATGTATTCTAAAATATTGTCAGTAATTGACATCAAGGTCACTGATCTATAGTTTTATATATATATATATATATATATCAATACTAAGGAATTTCTCCCATATTCCATGATTTTTCAAAAATCACTGACAGTGGTTTAGCAATCACTTGTGTGGCTTTTTTTTTTTCAGGACCCTGTGATATATAGTTCATCTAGTGATTTGGAAATGTTAAAAGTAGTTAGATTTTTTTGGTACCAAATTACTGCTGGTCATTTGTTTTCTACCATTCTCTTTGGTAGAGAAAAAAAAAAGACAATATGGACAGAATAGTTTTGCCTTCTATCTAATGAAGGCTTCTCAAATTTGTATCCTCACCAATTCTTTCCCAAATTGGGTGAGGGAAGACACATTAGCAAACATTAAAAAAAAAAAAAAAAGTCAAACATAAGTATCAGCACTGTGTACCAAATAAATTATATCTGCCTAGGTATATTATACTTATAATTAACTTACTTAATTGGTGGGTTTATAAGTGCATTTGCTTTTCTTCAAAATGGACACCTGAGTAAGTTATTTCCTTATAGTTTAAAGAAATATACCTATCAGAGGTTTCATGGAGCCATTGATCTTCACTCTGCAGGTTTGGAAATTGGTCAGCTCTTAGTTGAATATTATGGATGCTGCTGCAGATACCAGAGTCAGAATGTGAACAGGGAACTAGGTAACTACAAGATAAATTGGTATGTGTACTCATTGTATTCATTATGTTTAATATTATCAATAGAGTGTGCTTCATTATGTTTAATATTATCAATAGAGTGTGCTTAGACTAATTTCTTGAGTATGAACTCTACCTTAATCCTTTGAACCCATAAATGAACAGTTCTTTCCAAGTAAATTAAAGTCACTTTATCTCTACTTTTTTCTTCTTGTTGTTCCAAAATAGCTTAAAAAAACACCTTCTCTTTTTGTCCTTGGATTTATCATAATTTTCAGCTTGCTTTATGTTTTTGTCTTCTGCACATTATTCTTATAAGATTTACTACCCTTTCATATTTATCCTCAATTATAAGTTCATTTCTGTTTATATCCATATATATGTACATATATATGGTTTTTTCATGAGTTATAAATTCCTCTTGTAAACAAATACATATTTTTCTATACACTTCTCCCCTTCTTTCTTTTTAGGAAGAGTAACTCAATGCAGTGATTTTTAATTGTACCAAATATAGCTTTAGCTCTGAATTCTGAAATAGCCAGAGTATCTCTAATATTCACATATCTGCTTTTGGGAGATAATTATAAAAGACTCCAAGTTTCTAGAGAACAGGCAATTTTTTTGTTTTATCTTTGAATTCTTAGCAAAGTGCCTGGCATATAACAGGTTTGTTAAATGAAAATTGTTCAAGGAGCTTCTGGAATAGGTCTAAGCATAAGGAACAGATTAAAAGGTACTGTGAAAAGTGCTTTAGATGTGGTTCATTCAACAGAAGGACCAAGTACCCTTATTTTGAATATCTAGCTTGAGACTAATAACAACTATATTTGTGATCAAGGTAGATATTCTGGTAGAAAGAGGAACATCACAACAGTAAGAAATATACTTATTTATAATTAAGCACATTGGAATGCACTCAAATAATTGCATTCAAAGATATTAAAAATATTTTTTTCTCAATCTTATTTATGGAAATTATATGATGAAAAACTGACCATTAATTGGCCAGATCATGTTAGTATTCAATATAGATAAAAGATCTAAAATGTAACTTGAAAGGGATAACTTCACATAGTGAAGAGACAACAAATAGGCAAGTAAAGAGGAAAGAAAAGACCCTTAAAAAAGGAAATATTTAAATAAGTAGTATGTATGAAGATCTGAGAAAAATAAGAAACAGTTCTATACTAAGGAAGCAAGATCAGAGAGAAAAAAAAGAGTTAGGCTGATCCAGAATTGAATAGCCCAATTTAGTGTCATCTTTCTTTCTTGTGCTTTGATTAGACTTAAAAACAAACAAACAAACAAACAAACAAACAAACAAACAAAACCTTTATTGTACCTTGAGGTAAAGCAATATCACAGGTGATCATGATTTCATATTCCCACTACTTCAGAGATATATTATTCAGGATCTTTTTCTATGCTTCTAGCCAATTCAAGCACTCAAATTTTTGTTCCATTGTGAACTTAGGTCTTTTAATGAAATTAAAAGAGCAACTAGCCTTCCAAAAAAAACTTCCTTAAATACATAAAGCTATCTCCAAGAAAATAGGAAAAGAAACATTTGTTGAGCAGTTACCCAGATTCAGTTGGTACTTAAAACAATGCAAACAAAAATTTGCAATGCAAAAAAAAGACTTTATTATTCATGATAATCCCACTAAAGATACTTCTGTGCCTCAATTCACACAAAATCTACTTGATATGAGTAGTATCTCTATGCAGATTGCATCCCATTTATACGTGGGATTTTTGTCCATGTATTTTTCACAAAGCTTTTCTAGAGAATCCAACCTAGAATTCCGGAGGGCTTCCTCTGGCTTTATTATTTGTAGTTATTTATATAAAAGATTGTCAGGGTAACTTTCAGCTTGTACACTTGTTGTTAGACTTTGTTTTTCCTGCATTACTGATCTAACTCTTTTTCTTATAGTATATGTCCTTGACAGTCTCTTTTATGCCTTTTCATGTACAAGTTATCTTTAGTAAAGCAAATGCTACAATCTACTACATAACACTAAAAGACAGTGTTATGTATGATTTGATTTTCTAATTTTAATTCCATTAACTATGCATAATTCCATTAGCTCAGCATATTGCTGAAGCAGAAAAAATCTTTTTGTACATTTCAATTCAATTTAAAGGCATTTTAAAATGTCTTCTATATGTAAAACTTTATTGTTTGTCCTTCATTCTCAAAGGGAATGATGACATCAGCAAGATGATGCCACAATATGCAAATGAATTAGATTTAAGAGGGGAAAAGATGTGTAAACTCATCAGTCTTGTTGGGCTCAAAGGAGACCCTTTACAAGGTTGGGGTTCCACACTAGTGTTGCAAGATGTCTCAAAAGAATATGCAGACAGCAAGATTATATGATGATCAATTCTGATGGACATGGCTCTTGTCAGCAATGAAGTTATTCAGACCAGTTCCAATGGTTTTGTGATGAAGAAAGCCATCTGCACCCAGAGAGAGAACATGTGAATGTGGACCACAACATAGTATTTTCATTCATTTTGTTGTTGTTTGCTTGCATTTTGTTATCTTTCTCATTTTTTCTCTTTTGGGATCTGATTTTTTTTTTTTTTGTGCAGCATGATATTTTTGGAAATATGTATAGAGGAATTGTATATGTTTAACATATATTGGATCACTTGCTGATTGGGGAAAGTGAATATATATATAGAGGAATTGTACGTGTTTAACATATATTGGATCACTTGCTGATTGGGGAAGGGAGGAGAAGGGAAGGAAAAAAATTACATCACAGGGTTTTTAGGGGCAAATGTCAAAAATTATCCATATATATATTTTGAAAATAAAAAGCTATAATTTTTTAAATAAATAAATAAAATGAGAATACCAAATAAGTAAATAAATAGAACCAAAAAAATAAAAAGAATATTCAAATTTGGACCCATCTCCAAGTCAAGGGGCAAAGTTTATTATAATTATAATGCCAATTAAAGTGGACTGAGTTCCAAGAGAATTTAGCAAAGAACCAGGAGCAAGAAGATAAATTTATAGGAAAAAGTTCAAGAGACCAGGTGCTTCATGTTATTGATATGCTAAGATTGATATGGCTTAGAGATGGAGCTGAGGAATGGTTTGGAATATACCTCATTATTGTCTCAGAAACTTTGTTATCACTAACTAATAGACTAGTATCTAATGTTTGTGGAACTACAGCGCTTCCCAGGCCAGATGAACTTAGGCTTATCGCTATGCTTTCCCTAGAAGTTGTACCTCATCATTCCCGCCTCAAGCAGTTAGAACTCAAATTCACTGGGGACAAAGCTCATCTTCTGGACCCCAAGGGGTCCTGACTGAGACACATGAATTGAAGATGGTGACAGCAGCATCCAGGGGGTCCAGCGTCTCAGAATCAGGTAGCAGGTGATATTTAGGATGAACAGGTAGTTGGAAATGCATGGACTGGAGTCTGGAAGATACAAAACAGAGAAGTAGATTGAAAATACAGGGACCAAAGAAAGAGTAGTCAGGTTAAAAACTTCCTGAGCCTTTTCAGTCTTGCAAGGCAAGGCTTCTGCCCAGTTAGTAAAGATGTCAACAAAAACCAAAAGCAGTCTGAAGCCCCTGCTAGAAGGCATGTGTTTAAAATCTCCCTGCCAGTCTTCTCCAGGGTGTGTGCCTCTGGATGGGCTTCAGGAGAAGCGGGTATTTAACAGCCCTTCGGGATTCACTAGGGCACAAACTGGGCAGGCCTGGCAAACCTATCTAATTGTTTCCCCCAGCTTATGATTAGTGAAAATAGGTTTCACATGGGACAGGAGGGCGTTCTTTCCCAAGGGAGCAGCTTGGTGGGAGCCAAAGAGATGTTTCCAGAAGTTAGCCTGAGGGTGTTTGATACCGTCCAGAAGGAAAAGGGTGTCTCCTCTTTCTTTAGCAAGGGCCTGTTCCTGGAAGCTATCTGAGGAAGTATAAGGGTCAGGGAGTTAGGGAATTAAAGAGGCAAACAGGCAGCCGCAGGACGGCTGAATCTGCAAACTTGGTTCCCTTGGCCTGAAGTGAACCTCCCTTCTGGTGACCTTTACAAAACATAACAGAAACCTCTGCAGGTCTGTGGACAGCTTGCAGAAACTGAGTAATTTCCCCTGCACACTCCCTTTTTTTCATATAGTTCCCATGAGCATGCAAAACATGAAGGGCATATTGGGAGTCAGTATGGATGTTCACGCCTTCCTTTCCCCAGTTGTAAAGCTCTGCTGAGGGCAAAGACCGGCATTCTGAGCAGTGTCTTAGCCTCCAAGGTGTGATTGAGGCTTACCACAGAGTCCCCTGCCTCTCTTTCCCCATTTTCAAGAAAACTGGACCAGCAGTAAACCATTCCCTATCTGGCTCATCGAGAGCAACGTCCCTCAACTCAGATCATCTGGAGTAGACAGAATGGAAGGCTTCCTCCCAATTATGAATGATGTCACCGACTCCGTGTTGTCAGGAAGCAGGGCGGCAGGGCTGAGAATGAGGCACACCTGGAGAGTCAAGTTGGGGGGTGTCTAACAGTGAGCCTGATTCCTGGTAAGCCTCCCACTGGCAACTGATGCCGTTTGGCTTCCAGTGGGAAGTTAGAACTTGGCCTAGGGTGAGCTCGGAGGCTTCCTCAACTAGAGAGGCTATGGCAGCCAGATCTAAGGCAGACAGGTCACCCAGATGACATCGAGTCAATACCATCTTTGCTTTCAGAAATAAGCAGTAGGTCTGGGACCGGGTCCCAGGAACAGAGACATGAACCCCTAGAATCTGACCCTGCCATTCATCAACACACAGAATAAAGGCTTTAGGTAGGGCTAACACTGGGGCAGAGCTTTCAGGGTCTTAAAAGTCTTAGCCTGATCAGGGCCCCAGCCAAGGGAATGCGTGTCAGGACCCTAGAGGGGCTTGGCAATAACCCTAAAGTTAGGTATCCAGATTCTACAAAACCCAGCCTTGCCCAGGAAAGTACACAGCTATTTCTTTGAGGCAGGTTCAAAGAGTGACAAGTGCTTCCTCTCCCCAGTGAGTGAACAAGAGAAGTGGGAATTAATTCATGGCCCAAATACTTTAACAGACTGACATGAAATATAGACTTAGACAAGGATACTTTATAACCTGGACTTTCATTAAAGCTCCTTTAAAACTGCTTTTACTATCATATCTCAAATAACAAATTTCACTGAACTGAGTATATTTTCTTTCTCTCTCTCTCACCCCTCCATCCATGTATCCCTGCCACAGCAAGGAAAGGAGAGAAGAGGGAAGAAAGAGAAAGAGACTGAGATTGTCTTTCCACTATGCATTAGCTTCCTAGTCCTGGGAAGCCCAGAAGTAAAGTAATTTAGTTGCATTTGCTTCCAACGTACTTTACACACACACACCTAAATCATTATCTCAACATTGGTGTCGTATGTTGGTCCCATCTAAAAACTCATATAAAGTTATCAGAATGAAGCAATTATATCTAATCAAAGTTAATATTCATATAGCATTTTCTTTATGCTAAGAACTTTTGCACTCAAACGATCTTCACAACAACCATTATTTCTCTTTACAAATCAGAAAACTGGGCAGAGATGAAATAACTTTCCATTAATTACATAATTAATACATTTCTGCAACTGAGACAGAGAATGGTGGACTTACCAAATGTAGATGCTAACTGGCTTTCCTACCTCACACTGACATGCTTGGTGCTGCCAGGGGCACCTGGATTCTTCCCAGGCAGTTGTTGGACAGAACCTGCTGAAGATCGGGGTGGCTGGTGCCAGGATCTCCCTTTGATGGTAGTTTTAGGTGGCAGGACTCAGGGAATGCTGACCATGAAGTCTAAACCCCACTCCACGTCCCCAACTCCACAAGCTGGGCTGGGGAGGCGCTTGGGCAGCTTCTCCATTTCTATAGGTGGGGCAGAATTTGTGTTTTCCTACACTTCTTTAGTATTATCTTTCCTTAATCTGATCCGAGATGAGAGGGATTAACAGGGGGACTTGGACCATTATCGATTTTGTTAGCAATCCCCACAACTGAGATACACTCAAGAATCCAGAGAGTAGAGCATGCTGAATAATCAGGGATGTGGAGAGGGTCCCTTAATACCTTTTGGGGTGCTAACTTAGCCTCTATGTAAAGTGAACCATATTTCCCTTTCCCAATGGAGCAGAAGATGACTCTGGACAGGAAGAATTAATAAAAAACTTGCTATTTCCCTAGGTTTTTTTTCCCCATTCCTTTTTCAGAATGGAGTAAATTCCTGGAATTATTCCTAATGTCTCAGGAATTTTTTTTTCTTGCAGTCTTAAAATGACTAATTGCCCAAACTCCTTAATCATTGCTCTCAAAACCTTGAGAATCTGCCAAGATGCTATTGTAGAGCTTCTATAATTTTAATTAACTAACTTTATTTCTGTAGCCCCCAGCTTGGCCAGAACTGATGTCCATAGGAAAAAAAAGTCAGGCTTTTCTTTTTTTAAGGTGAGAGTCAAGGATGTAAGAAATCTTTCTCAGTATTCTAATCACAGTGTAGACATTTTTTCTTATTGGCTGCATTTTAAATCTTTCCAGATAACAGAATCTAGCTCACAAAACAAACATGACACAGATATAACACAGACATTCTACATAGAGACACAGACAAAAATGACATGGAAGAGATCTGTCCCATCTTTGCCAAAAAAACATTAAATTTCTATTTCTTTAGTGCCTCACTTCCTGCAGCTGTGTCAGGGAAGGTGAAAAGGTGACAAAGTTTCCCTACTTAAGAGGGAATTATGCCCAGAATTGCAAGAATTAAGAAATCCTACTTAAGAAAAATTTGCTGAGCCTGGAGCGCCTCATGACCCGACAAGCCTTCCTAGGAACTTGGGGTGTCCCAACTATAAGATGGAGGGAGAAAAGAATGAGTGCTCACCTTGACAAGAAGGGAGTAAAGCCAAAAGAGCCCGTACAGGGCTCCTGTACAGAGCCACCAAATGTTAGGGTTCAAAGGGACACCAAAAAAGTTGAGGTTCCAGACTAGTGTCACTAGGTGTTTCAAAAGAATTTGTAGGTTCAGACCCATCTCCAAGTCAAAGGGCAAAGTTTCATATAATTGCTTTAAAATTTTTATTTATTTTTTTGTCTATTTAATAATAGCTTTTCATTTTCAAAATACATGCAAAGATAGTTCTCAATATTCACACCCTGCAAAACCCCAAATAGAAATTTTTCTTCCTCCCTCTACCCCACTCTCTACCATAGATAGCAAGCAATTCAATGTATGTTAAACAGGTGCATTCCTCCATACCCATCTCCACAAGAAAAACCAGATCAAAAAGGAAAAAAAATTGAGAAAAGAAAGAAAAAGAGCAAGCAACCAACAACAAAAAAAGTGAAAATGCTATGTTGTGATCTACACTCAGTTTCCACAGTCCTCTCTCTGGGTGCAGATGGCTCTCTTCATCTCAAGACCACTGGGACTAGCCTGAATCATCTCATTATTGAAAAGAACCAGGTCCATTAGACTTTATCATCATATAATCTTGTTACCATGGACAATGATTTCCTGGTTCTGCTCATTTCACTTAGCTTCAGTTCATGTAACTCTCTCCAGGCCTCTCTGAAATCATCCCGCTGGTTGTTTCTTACAGAAAAATAATATTCCATAACATTCATATGCCATAACTTATTCAGCCATTCTCCAATTCATGGGCATCTATTCAGTTTCCAGTTTCTTGCCACTACAAAGAGGGCTGCCACAAACATTTTTGCTGTGGATTCTTTCCCCTTTTTTATGATCTCTTTTTGTAATTTTTAACTCAGTAGAAACACTGCTGGATCAAAAGGTATGCACAGTTTGATAGCTCTTTGAGCAAAGTTTATTATAATTGTAATGCCAATTAAAGTGAGTTATGGTCCAAAATAATTTAGCAAGAAACTAGGAGTGAGAAGATAAATTTATAAGAAAAAGTTAAAGAGACCAGATGCTTCATGTCATGATATGCTAATTTTATAGTTAGAGGAGGAGTTGAGAAGTAATCTGGTCTGCACCACATTATTCTCAGAAGCTCAGAAAAAGAAAGAAATTATCAACTGACCAACAGATTATCTGACAATTAGCAATGTTTGAGGAACTATAGCACTCCCAAGGCAAAAGGACCTTAGGGTTATTGCCACATATCCCCTAAAAGTTGCACTCCATAAGTCTTACTTTCTCTTCCAGAACCATCTGGGTCTAGTGGCAAGATATAGCTAAGGACCTGCATCAGCCCTGATGCAATGGGAGACCTTAACAGACACAGATAGCTCTGACGTAGACATTAAAGATATAAAGACAAAATAATCCTTGCCCTCAAGAAGCTTAAATTCTACTGAATATGAATTAAGATGGCTAAAAATGTCATTAACTTAGTTGGCACTGTACATATTTCCATGGGAAATAAAGATGAAATGAAGCAGTACTTTTTAGGTGCAAAAATATATATTTTTGATACACTATTCAAATTTAATTTTTATTGTATAGTCATATATTTGTAAAATAAGGAACTTTGAGATCATTTAATCTAACTAGCTAGGTGGAACAATGGATAGAGTTCTGGACTTGGAATCAAGAAGGCTCATCTTCATGTGTTCAAATGTAGCTTCAGATACTTTATTAGCTATGTGATCCTGAGAAAGTCTCTTAACTGTTTGCCTCAGTTTCCTTATGTACATAATGAACTGGAGAAGGAAAAAGCAAATCACTCCAGTAGCATCTCTGTTAAGGAAACTCCAAATAGAGTCATGAAGAGTTGGACATGACCAAAACCACTTAATAACAAAAAGCCTAACCCTGCCATTTTACAGAAAGAAAAATTGATGACAAGAAAGATAGAATGACATCCTAAGTAAAACTGGGTAACAGCAGCATAGCTAGGATTTAAATCTTGTCTCTGACTCCAAATTTAGTGTTGCTTCCCACCCCCAACTAAATCACACAGTTTATTAGTAAAACTCAGATCCTCTTAACTCCAGGGCCGATGCTCTATATACTATACTGTCTAGCTGCTCCCATCAGACGCACATTACTCTCTGCCAGACTGTTTCTGCTCCCTGCTGAATGTGGTATATGCTGTTTCTCTTTTCTGCTGCAAAATACCATAGTTTATGAAGGTAAGGGACAGAGGAGAGGAGAAATAAGTTTTTTTCTTACTTCAACCACCTGGTAGCAATCATTCTCTACTTTCCCCAAAGATGATGAGCATAGTTTTAAAAAATCACAAGGATTATGGTCAATCACAGGCAAACTGACCTTTTAACTTCATTAGGAAAACATCTTCAAACTTAATAAAAGAATAACAGGTCACAGGCGAGTCACAGACAGGTTAATACCTCATCACCTCTCTTACCTGCACCTTCCTTCCTTCATCAATAGACTGGGAGAAGGGGGAGTGAATAACTAACTCCTTTAAACTAGATATAAAACGAGAAGTTAAGATTAAATATTTCTTAAAGTCCCTTCCAACTAAATTTGTGACTATTCATTCCCCACAATTTATTCATTTCTATAAGCATTTATGAAATGTCTAATTGGCCAGCCATTAATTTAACAAACATTTCTTAAGGGCTTACTATGTACCCAGTCATTGAGTTAAGTGTTGAGAATAGAAAGAAAGGCAAAACCTGAATCCAGATCTCAGAGCTTGAATTCTAATGGGAAACTGTGTACATAATATATATGCTGTTTCTCTTTTCTGCTGCAAAATACCATGGTTTATGAAGGTAAGGGACAGAGGAGAGGAGAAATAAGTTTTTTTCTTACTTCAACCATGTATATATGTATACATGGGAATTAATACCAGAAGGAAGGCATTAGTAATGTGGGGAGAGGAGGATGTAGAAATCAGAAAAGGATTCTCCTAGAATATGGCTCTCAGTGGAGTCTTAAAAGAATCTAGAGAAGCAGAGGTGAGTAGAAATGTATTCCAAACTCAGAAGACAGCTAGAAAAAGCATGGATTTGGAAGATGGAATACAGCAGATTAGGAAAAGGAGGAAGGCCAGTGTCTATACTATGCATCAATCCCTAGTCGTGCAAAGACAAAAATAAGCAGTCTCTGCTCTCAAGGAGCTTGCGTTCTAATTGGGTGAACAAGGAATAGATAGAGAAATAAAGTATATACAAAATAATTTGCAGAGGAGAAAGAAACACTAACAATTGATTCAAAAGCATCACTCTTCAAATACAATATTCAGAACTTCAGTTCAATTTTTTATTCTTTTAGAAAATCTGAAGTTCAGCCTCAAAGAGATTTCTTTTCTATCATGTTCCCTAAGCTGCTAGCATAAAAATAGGGCTTCTAGGGCAGTTTGAGAATTCAGAAAAATCATTAACTCCAAAACAAGCAATGTAGGAATTTACATGCAAGAAACTACGGCTGTATTGAAAAGACCAAATATTCTGAGATACATATTCCTTGGTTGCAAGTGTGATTGCCAAATCCAGTGAGCACTTTCCTGGGGGTTTCTAAAGTTTCTCTTATAAATATTCAGGACACAGAACTTCAAGGGATTGTGCCTTTAAAATAAAAAAGTCATCAATAATTCACTATTACATCTCAGTTAATTAAAGCAGATTCATAATTTGCCCACCATGAAACAGATAGGGCAGCAAATGGAGGGAGAAAGCCAGAAAGGCTGTTTCACAACCAGTGAAATGAATAATCTTTGTAGGTCATTAACAGATAGTTTCCTTTGATGATACTGCAGGTTTAACTCAAAGGAGGAAAGGTCTACAGAAGCAGCAGTCATGGTCAATGCTGAATAATTATTTACAAACAGTCCTATAAAGGTATCTATAGCTATGTTTCCTATATAATTAGAAACATATACATAGAGTCTCCTATAGAGACATATACAAAGATATTCTCTTTAATTGTCCTGACTCAGTTTCTCTGTACTAGTTTCCCTTGCACTAGTTTTTGTCTCAGTTTCCTTAACTGTTCCCCTTAGTTGTAAAACCCCACTCTGGTCCATTACCATTTGCTCTGAGGTTGTAAATTGTCAATGTAAGCAAGATAAGGGGGGAATTCAGACTTCCTGACTCCTTGGGTCCTCAAGAATTTACTTCTGTTTATTCAGACATCCTGACTCTGGCTTTTAGTAGGAATTTATTGTTAGAGTTCAAATGTTGGAGTTTGTTCTTCTCAGAGCACAGCCGGTTTAGAGGCTTAGAGCCCTTCGGATGTCTCCAAATCCAAAGGTTCTATCCTTCAGCCTCTGCCTCTGCTTTCTTCTGCCTCCAACAGAGATGGAAGATCTCTCTTATCTCCTTCTGGGGAGCCCAGCCACCAACTTGCCGCGGAGAGAGGACTTCTGGCGTAGCTCCACTGAAATCCGTCAAAAGTGTTCTCTGCAGCAGAGTCGTTTCTCTCGAGTCTAGCGCGATCAGCCAGCCAAGAGGAAAAAATGTATTCTGGAATGGATGTCTCGCCTTATATGTGAACCTTCTGAAAGAATGGGATTATGGGTTTTCTCCCATAGTGCTCTCTGGCCCAAAGAGCTTTAAGGTGTGGACTCTCTTGAAGTTAGAAAGTGTACTTTGTGAAGCTAGCATACTTGTGGACTCCAATGAGTAAAGGTGGGAACACAAGTCTTGTCTTGATTAGTTCTACTTAGTACCTTGTTTCAGGTTCTGGCCAAAACAACTTCTTGTAAGATTAGATCAACTCTAATTACTTAGCAGTTAGTAAGGATTCCAACATCTCCCCCTTTCTTTTGTTTTAAAACATAGGGGGTTTCTGAGGGGGTACACATAAATCCATCAATATGGGCCAGAACTTTGTAACAGATATACATGGTATACATAAATCCATCAATATGGGAGGCATTATACATAATTTACATGAGCACATAGCAATATAACACAGGCTAGTAGTAATGTAACAAATAACAAGAATCAATCTGAAAATTTACACATGTCCATAAGTCCTAGAAACAGTCCAATAGGATTCCATTGTCCATTAGTTCATGTGCCAGGAATCTAATAATTCTTGTGAGCACAATCAGCAACAGAACCACCCGATATTTCTTGGGTCTTCTCCTTTGTTTCAAAGGTCTGCTCCATCTTTCTGCGATGGACAAGGCGAATGCGGCTCGTAGGCACCCATCTGATTCCTTCTCCACCTGTAGAGATGCAAGCAAATCCTCTCCCCCAAGCAGTTAGCCTATCTGGTCCCTTCCATTCACCACTTTCTGGGTCTCTCCACATCACCTGGCGATTATCTAAAGATAGTGGAGCTGCTCGCACTGGACACTGCTCTTCTGGTGGGTTATAAAACCTGTCTGCTGGAGCCAGTGCATCTTTATCAAAGATTAAAAAATTAATGGTATAGAGAACTAAATTTAGAAGTTCTCTAGGGTTACCCGTGGCTCCCCCTTTCTTTTGTTTTTGGAGGAGTGTCTTAATGTCTCTGTTTCTTCTTTCTACTATTGCTTGAAGGGTATGCCAGTAGTGTGTAGAATCTTATACTGTGCACAAAAGTGTTCAAAATGTTTGGAGGTATATGCCGGTCCATTATCTGTTTTTATTTCTTGTGGCACACCCATAATTGCGAATGCTTGAATGAGGAATTCAGTGACCACTCGGGCTGTCTCTTTTGCTGCTGGTATGGCAAAAGTGAATCCTGAAAAGGTGTCTACCACAACGTGGATAAAAGACAGACGACCAAAAGATTTATAATGAGTCACATCCATTTGCCAGATTTCATTGGGTCTCAAACCACGAGGGTTCTTCCCTGGAGGCAGTGTAGGAGCGTGGAAGGGAAGGCAAGCTGTACAGCTTTTCACTATGCTCCTAGCTTTCTTACAGTTTGGGATTGTAACTGTAAATGCAAAGCTCGAGCAGCCTGATGGTATTTAGAATGGGATTCCTGGGCCTCCTGAAATAAAGGCGTACTGGCCAACATAGTTAAAAGGCTATCTGCCTTTGAATTTCCATCAAAAATAGGACCTGGAAGTCCACTATGTGAATGGACATGCAGGATATAAATCTTTCCTGGATGCTTTCTCACTTGCTCTTGAAGTTCCTTAAAGAGCTGATATATATTAGAGGCTGCAAATTTTATTTGGGCTGTGGCAATTCTTTGTACCACACCTACTGAATAGGCTGAATCAGATATTATATTTATGTTGCCTGGGTAATAAGTGAGAGCTAGCATGATCGCATATAATTCGTTCTGCTGAGTGGACTGAAAAGGAGTTCTGACTACTCTTTTTACGGTTAGATCATGAGAGTATACAGCACAAATATTTTGTTTGGCTGCGTCTGTAAAGATGGTTGGTCCTTCAAGAGGAACCTTAGAAACCTTCTCTTCAAAAATCCATTGCCAATTATGCAGTAGTCTGGTTATCTTTAATGGAGATCCATGTGCAAAATTTGGAGCCATGGCCAATAAAATCTGCCACTCTGGGATGGTTTCACAGCATACATTAATTTGTGCATTTGTATAGAAGGTATATATCTTGTCAGGTCTTGTCCCAGATAATTGTATTGCTCGCTTAATGGCCTTTAATAGAATTCTAGCCACAAGTACTGGGTAAGGCGTAAGGCTTTGTTCTGGTTGTGCTGGGAGGTTCACCCACTCTATCACACTGTCTCCTTAATGAAGGACTGCTGTGGATGCTTCTTTCGTAGCAAAAACTGATATTTCCAAGGGTTTTTGAGTTACTCTCTCAACTACATTGGATAAAGCCAGTTCAACTTCTCTCAAGGTCTCTTGAGCTTCTTTTGTAAGCCGGCGTGGTGAATTTAAAGCAGTGTCTCCCCTTAAAATGTCATATAGGGGTTGCAATTGATTGGTAGTTAAACCTAATACTGGACGCATCCATTGGATATCTCCTATTAATTTTTGGAAATCATTTAAGGTGTTCAACCTCTCTGTTCTTAAAGATAGTTTTTGTAGAGTAAGTGCCTTAGGATATATTTCATATCCTAAATATTGAAAAGGAGCATGCCTTTGAATTTTTTCTGTAGCGATATGAAGTTTGTAGTATCTTAGTGTTTCTATGGTTTTTTGTAGACATGCTTCTAGAATTTGTTCCTCAGGTGCACATCCCAATATATCATCCATATAATGTAATAGCATAACTTTTGGAAATGCTTTTCTTATTGGAGCAAGAGCAGCAGCAACATACATTTGACACATAGTGGGGCTGTTCTTCATACCCTGTGGCAAAACCGTCCATTCATATCTTTTATAAGGCTCAGCTAAATTGACACTGGGCACCGAAAAGGCAAATCTCTTCATATCCTCCTTATCCAGAGGAATGGAATAGAAACAATCCTTGATGTCTATAACCCAAAGAGGCCATTCTCTAGGAAGCTGAGTAGGAGATGGAAGTCCAGGCTGAAGAGTTCCCATAGTTTCCATCTGTTTGTTCACTTTTCTTAAATCAGTGAGCATCCTCCATTTTCCCGATTTCTTTTTTACAACGAACACTGGTGAATTCCAAGGACTTAGAGAAGGTTGTAAATGCCCTTGTTCAAGCTGCTCCTGTACTATATCTAATAAGGCCTGAATTTTATCGCTACTTAAGGGCCACTGTTCTATCCACACTGGTGTATCAGTTTTCCATTGGATAGGAATAGGTGAAAGTGTTGGCAGGCCTTCAACAGCAGCCCTGCTTAAAAAACCGAAGTACTCATTTTTAACCCCAATTGTTGTAAAACGTCTCTTCCCCACAGATTGATGGGGATTTTTTCAACTATAAAAGGAGTAAAAACTCCTGTTTTGCCTTCAAAAGTCCATCTCATAGGGGCAGCACTAACTTCAGCTGCTATTGATCCTCCTACTCCAGACATATAGGTATCTGCTTTAATCTTTGGCCAGTGACTGGGCCAACTGGCACCTCTAATAACTGTACGATCCGCACCTGTGTCTACCAATCCTTCCAATGATAGGCCATTTATATAGATAGTGAGCATAGGTCGGTCAGCCATTACTGCTGCTGTTCAGTATATTCCTGGTTTTTGTGGTCTGGAGTCAGAACCTGGGTGACTATCACGAGGCTGCTTATTAGGATTCTGTATGAGTAAACCTGATGCTACTACGTCTCCTGGGTGATAAGTCACACATTGTCTACCTGTATTAGTGACTGGGATATTATCTACACATTCCCCAGTTTCCCACATCAGTGTGTGGATGGACACTGTTTTGTACATACAAGGAGGTGAAATGGTCAAGCCTACTGTGCCTGGAGGTAAGGGATCCATAGGCTGGAGAGGAACAGATTTCACCTCTCCAGGGGGTATCTCAGTTGTCCCAGCTGCATACAGCTCTATTCTCCCCAATTGTAATTCCCTTCTGCCATCAGGTTGCTTCCTGGCTGGTTGACTGTGTAATCCCCTTCTCCCATCATATGGCTTTCTGGCTGATTGGTCATGTCTGGGTACTGGACTTCTAGGCACTCTCTGGGTGCACCATTGGCTGCCATCATGCCCCAAGTGTTTTTTGCCTTGGGCCCTGGGGCTGGGCCCCTCATCCCGTTTCCCTGAATCTGTCTGCATTCTGAGGCCCAATGGAAGCCTCTGTTGCATTTTGGACATGGGGTTTGGGGTCTTGTTCTCCCATCTTGTCTTCCCATTCTATCTCTATACCAACATTGAGCTTTCAGATGTCCTACTTTTCCACACTGAAAGCATCTACGAGTCTCTCTGGAAGTCCCTTGCCAAGAGGGATTCTGTCTTCTCATGTTTGGATTTTGGGAAGTCTGCATCATAGCCTGGCTATAAAAGGCACCTGTGCCCACTGTGGCACAGCGTCTTATGAGTTCCTCTAAAGGAGCATCCTTGCGCAGTCCTAGTATAATTCTTCTGCAAACTTCATTAGCATTTTCCTTAGCAAGTTGCCTTATCAAGATGTCTGTTATTGCATTTTCTCCATTTGTTCTTGTGATAGCTGTCTGCAAGCGTCCCACAAAGTCAGCGAAGGGTTCATTTGGCCCTTGTGTTATTTTTGTGAAGGCCCCCCCCCCTTGTCGTCTTTATTGTGAAGAGAAGCCCACACTTTGATAGCATTATCAGCAATTTGCTGATATGCTGCTACAGAATAACTAATTTGTGCTGTGACATCTGCATAAGGACCTGTACCTGTTAGTAGGTCACAGGTGATTGCAGTATGAACTCCACTTTGAATATTTTGTTGGGCTTGTATCCTACAGAGCTCACTATATTCAGAAAGCCACAAGTAGTTCTGTCCAGGTTCTAGGCATATTTTTGCTATCGATTTCCAGTCATTAGGGGTCAAGATTTCAAAAGACAAATTTTGTAATAGTATCTTAACATAAGCTGATGTAGCCCCATAAAGAGTGCAAGCTTTTTTCAGGTCTTTGAGGATTTCTATATCAAAAGGTGAGTATCTTCTACTTTCTTGACCTGAAGAATTAAACTGTTGAATTACAGGAAAAATGTGGTGTTGAAATTCTGATACATTTTCCCCTTCTTCTCTGGCCTTAATTAGTCCCTTTTGCAATCTACTCAAAGGAGCAGCTGGATGCTGGGGGGGAGGTGCTGGATACCGGGGGGGAGGTGCTGGATGCTGGGGAGGAGGTGCTGGATACTGGGGGGGAGGTGCTGGATGCTGGGGGGAAGGTGCTAGATGCTGGGGGGGAGGTGCTGGTGCTGTCACTGCCCCCCCCACTACCCCTCCTCCCTCCATCCCAGAGGGTGGAGTTGATGGAGGAGAGTCAATTACCTGCTCCTCAGGTGGGGCTGAAGCTGCCTCAGATTCACCCCACCCTTGAGCCTCACTTAAGTCTCCCTGCCCTGTGGGGATATGGCCATTAATCTGTTCTTTGTCTTCCTCCTTTATCTCAGGCTTCCCCCCTTGGCTATCCCGGTATTTTAAGGCCATCTGTATTGTATTGTATAAATAGAACACTGCAATGGAAACTGAATGAGGACCGTTTTCATTGTTATATGCAGAGATCTGTTGATCAACCAATGCCCAGTTTTTTAGAGAGATTTGCTTTTCCTCTAAGAACCAAGGGGAGGTGCGTTTTAATGTAGCCAGAAGTCTAGCTGTCTGTCCCCAAGTTACAAGTAGCCCTTGATCTTCTATCAGCTTAAGCAGGCTTTCTATAGCACCACTCCTGGGTGGGTCTGGGGTTGGGGGGGTTGGGGTGGGGGATGGAGAATCTTTACCTAGGATCTGTCCCATTTCAGCCAAAAAAGGTTGTACTCACTCAGTCCCTGGTCACTGGAGACTTCTTCAGTGAAAGTAGGGTCCTTGATTCCCACGCTTGGGCGCCAAGTGTTAGAGTTCAAATGTTGGAGTTTGTTCTTCTCAGGGCACAGCCGGTTTAGAGGCTTGGAGCCCTTCGGATGTCTCCAAATCCAAAGGTTCTGTCCTTCAGCCTCTGCCTCTGCCTTCTTCTGCCTCCAACAGAGATGGAAGATCTCTCTTATCTCCTTCTGGGGAGCCCAGCCACCAACTTGCCGCGGAGAGAGGGCTTCTGGCGTAGCTCCACTGAAATCCGTCAAAAGTGTTCTCTGCACCAGAGTCGTTCCTCTCGAGTCCAGCGCGATCAGCCAGCCAAGAGGAAAAAGTGTATTCTGGAATGGCTGTCTCGCCTTATATGTGAACCTTCTGAGAGAATGGGATTATGGGTTTTCTCCCATAGTGCTCTCTGGCCCAAAGAGCTTTAAGGTGTGGACTCTCTTGAAGTTAGAAAGTGTACTTTGTGAAGCTAGCATACTTGTGGACTCCAATGAGTAAAGGTGGGAACACAAGCCTTGTCTTGATTAGTTCTACTTAGTACCTTGTTTCAGGTTCTGGCCAAAACAACTTCTTGTAAGATTAGATCAACTCTAATTACTTAGCAGTTAGTAAGGATTCCAACAATTTATAGCCTCACCCCATCCTGACAGAGCCAAATGGATCTGTGAAGAAATTTCCTGCTTCCTTCCCCTTTTCCGATGTTTGTAAAAAAGGTATTTAAGAGGTTGGGATTCTCCCATACATCGCTGGATTCTTTGAGATGACAGTCTCATCTAGTCCTGGGATCAACATGGATCCCTTGGTCCCAGTATATCTCTCCATTTAATAAACTATTGAATTGGTCTCTAATCTCTGTCTGACTGGATAATTTGAGACGACTGTCCAGTCAATTATGCTCTCCCATTAATTAAATATTAAAAACTCTCTAATCTCTCTCCTGCCTCAGTTTCTCCAACATTATATATTAAGGATCCATCATTTTCTGAATGAAAAAACTTTCTTTACACTTGTAAAACATGTATTGACTTGCTTATGGTCACATTGCTAACAAGTGTCAGAGCAGGAGAATTAATCCTGGATCTTCCTACCAAGTATAGCACTATGTTTAACATCCTCACACATGTATGCACACACACTTACATGTCAATGTGTTTTCATACATGCAATCTGTATATATGCATATGCACACACATTATATATGCACACACATATACAATATGTGTGTAGTATACATAAATGATGCATGTATTCAATATATATGTAAACATACATGTATATATATTATATAGACATACCTATGTATATCTATATATATTGTATAGATACAACACATACATGACTATATATCTGTATGCATAATATATATTGTATATGTACACATATTATACGTATCTATTAATCAGCTATTATGCATTTCTTCCTATCTATCCATCCTTCTACTGATAGAACTCCATGGATGAGAAAATTCTCTCCACTACTAGATCACTGAGGTGGTATGTATATGTCAGAAGCAGGAAATGAACCAGTTCTTGCTGTTGCTAAAGCCAGCTTCCTATGCATAATACCATACACACACACACACACACACACACACATGTACTTATATATGTGATGGTTTTATGGATAGATGCTATACTGTGCAGTTATATATAGTTCAGCGCTTTCCTTTTTCCAATCTCTTCTTTATACTGATGCAAAAATAACCTTTTTTTCACATTATGAATAAATTATGTCACTTCTCTTCTCAAAACACTTCAATAGCTTCTTAGTGCTTAAATTTTATTTAAACATTTTTGCCTGGCATTCAAGGCCCTCCAAAATCTGACATCAATCTATTTTTAATGCTTAATAATTATGTGACAAGCCTTTCAAGATCTCTGAGTCTCAGTTTCTTCATCTGTAAATGAGAGGGTTATGGCCTTTGAGCTTTTTTTTAGGATTATTTCATATTATTTCCCTTTATGCATTCTGTGGCCCAGGCAAATTAGATTGTATTTTGTCCCCTAAGGATACTTCCTGCCTCTGTACTTTTGTAGGGATGTCAGGCTTTAAGACCCTTGGATGGACCAAAGATTTGGAAGGGGGAGAAAATAGATTATGAACCCATATTTAATATCCACAAAATTCCATTCCTCCTTCCTTCCCACCCAAACTTTTGCCTTGAAGACCAAGCAAGAAAGTTGTCCCCAAATGTCTTGAGACTAAAGCTCACCTACTGCTACTGGCAGCTAGGTGACTCAGTGGATAGAGTGCTTGATCTGGAAACTTGAGATGTGTGTAGTATACATAAACCATCATATATATATATATATATATATATATATATATATATATATATATATATATATATATATATATATATATCCTTCAATACTTACAAGGTGTGTGACTTTGGGCAAGTCACTTAAATTCTGTTTACCTAATCTACTGCAAAAAGGAATGGTCAACTACTCAATTATTTTTGCCAAGAAAACCCCTTAGATAGTTAGTTCTATGGTCACAAAAAGTGCAATGCAACTGAACAACCACAACACCATTTTTAATACAACTTCCTAGTGGCCTCTAGCATATAGACATAGCTTCCTGGTCATATAAAGGCATAAAAGTGTCTTTAGTGTCAAGATCTTTCATATTAGGCAGATACCATTTTATATAGAGTTGAGGAGAACTCACGTCTATTCAGGTAGAATGCTGTATCCTTGCTGAATATCTCTTCTACATTGTGGATTCCAATGATTTGGAAGTATTCAATAACTCATTCCAGTATTAGATCTAAACTACACCAGTTTGAGCAACAGGAGAATTTTTTAGGAAGTGAACACTTTCTCTTCTTATTCATGCTGATGCTCTTACCACTACATTCAATCAAAACCATTCACTTAACCACATAATGAATAATAGTAGTATTTATATAGTGCTTTGAGATGTGAAAAGGGTTTTGCTAATATCTCATTTTATCCTCAAAACAGGGTAGGTGCTATTATTATACCTTTTCATAGATGGGAAACTGATGCACAAAAATTAAGTGACTTGTTCAGGGTAATAAGTAAGTGTGTGAAACAGCATTTGAAATCAAGTCTTCTGGATGCCAAGTCCAAGCTCTATCCACTGATAAGATTGATGTATTCACTGTTCATATCCATTAAAGAAACAGAATTTAATGAATGTCAGTCTTCTGAGCACTTTTACAGATTTAAAAAACAGTGTTTAATATCTAAATAGAATACATCAGTATTTAGTATATTATCCTGGAGTTTGGGCATATAGAATTAGGTCATTCTTTGAAATATATTTTTGTACAAATATTCATACATTACATAAATATATAATACAAATGATTAAATTTTACTAATTTTGAAAGAGAATTAATGTTGGATGACATCTGAAATTTTCCATATTCCCTCAAAATAAGATTTAAATTTTTTTCTACCACTTAATTACTTAGAAAAGTTTATATATTTACTAAAATTGGATCTTCCTATCTCACCCAGGCTCTAAGTATACCAGCCATTCACAGATCTAATCCCAACACTGGAAGTTTGAAGTGCTCCACTTTTCCAACCTGACTTGGTTTGTGACTCAATAAAAATTAACAAATTTTTAAAGGTTCAGTTAACATGGAGCAAGAAATAATTATATGGGATGCTTATTTCTCACCTAGGTACAAAGTTAAGAATATTTTCTTTTTTAACCTGAATATCAGATAGAATACATTTATGTCACGTAGTAGCTAAAAAAGTATCACTCTTTAATTTTTTAGAATTATGATATAACTGCATATGATTTTGCATAATCAAGTGATTATATATGTACAAAATTAATAAGAGCAACCTAGTTTTCCATATGATTGAACATCTTATATTTCTGGAACTGATTTTCTAAGAAACATAAATTTTAGATTATTATACCAGCATGGAAACAGAAGTCATTAGTCATAGGAAAAAGTACCTCACTAGTAAATGTTCCAAGAGTCAGGGCTGCACAAATTCAGCTACTGAAATGTTCTTGGACTTATGAAAAACACTCTATAAATTTATGTATTTTATTTATTATAACTACTCTAGTGCTGAAATGTTATAGAGAATGATAGAATTGAGAATACTTTCAAGCTTCCTCTTCCTTCCCCCGTCAGAAGCCAAAGGCAAAAAGTTCTGTCTTCAACAATATATTTTCAAATGTATTGACAGAGGCGAAGTATTTTTTTTTTTTTTTAGGTCAACTAAATAGGGCTACTCTTTCTGCTCAATGCCAAACATCTTTGGCACAGCTTCTACTGATAAGGACAATAGATATCAACTAAGAATCTCTTAGTCAAGCAAGGGACCAGAGTAACTGTCAACTGAAGTATCTCAATGCCATATTTAGAGTCATCATTTCTATTATAAAGACAAACAAAACCCACTGATTGTTTCAATCTCTGAGTACTGTTGACACACAAGGACACTCAGACTTTAGAGCTCTACCAAAAGGACCAAATGCAAAAGGACCAAAAAACAATAAAGCCTAGTACTCACTATGATGGATAGGCAAATGTATATGTATACAAAAAGAAGTGAAGGCTACAAAAGCAAAATGCCCGAGGGACAGAAATACAAATATAGAGGCAAAAATTAAGGAATTCATATTCAGACCTATGAAAAGACAGTCATCCATAGAAAATCATTAAAGAAACATATCCAAATATGAATAAATCACAGAGACTATAAATATATATGTGTAAATCACAGAGACACAGTCCTAGATCACAGAGTATAAATCATGCACAGATGATATAACTGATACTTCCTAGAACCAGTCAATAACCCAGAGACCTCCCAATACAATCACAAACTCACTTAAGTTTACATGGTGGTTGAAACATATTCATTCAAACCTATAAACCATATGACTAACCAAGAATATAAGTTAAATCTCCTGTCAAAATTCATCTTTCTGATCCTTTCTTTAAAAATAATTGTTAAAATTATTAAGCATTTATCTTTAAGATATATTTATTAATTACAAACATTTATAATCTATCTCTCCTATTTCAATTAAATAAGCAACTTTTAAAAAAGAAAAAAAGAAAAAGAAAACCTTTATTACAAATATATATAGTTCAGCAAAATAAATTCTCACATTGGTTATGTCTAAACATGTTTCCCTCTTTCTAAGTTTTAACGGCAGACAGTAAGTGGCACATTTCATCTTTTGTCTTTTAAATGGTCACTTTATCAGTACATAGATCCATTTAAAAGACTTTCAAATTATCTTTCTCTAGAATGTTGATGTTACTGCATAAATTCAGTTATACTCACTTCACTCTTCATCAAACCATAAATGTCTTTTCAATTTACTCTGAAACTGCATTTTATCATTTTTTATAGCACCCTAATACTATATTGTAAGAATATACCATAATTTGTTTAGCCATTTCTCAGTAAGAAAATATCCCCTTCATTTCCAATTTTCGGCTACTACAAAAAAAGCTGCTATAAATGTTTTTGAAAATTTAGGAATTTTTAGTTTTTTTTTTTTTTTTAATCTTTGAAGTTTATTTACTTAGTCATTCAATTAACTGGTCCCTTATCTGAGTTGCTTAATACTCCAAGAAGTTACCAAAGGCAAAGCCCTAGAGATGTTAAAACTCAGTCTTCAGTGAATAACTGCTACTCTTTTATATCCTCCCTATTTCAGTGAATCTGAATCCCTGGCTATCGTTATTTAAACCTCATTCTCCATCCCTTGTTCTCTACTTTTTTATTCCTATGCCCCTGAATCCTAACTCTAAACCTACCCAACACTTCTGTGCTTCTAGGAATACTTGCTCCATAGATAACAAACTTGCCTTCTAATTCAATCTTTTCCTTTCCTTTCCCACTATTTTCATCTTTGGTTTCTCTCTGAGACTGAGTTTCCTTCTAATGGTATAGCCTCCCTGATTATCATTTCCAGAAGAATGTACTTTCATCCATTTCCCTCAACTCACTATTCAAGAATGAGGAGTTGGAATACAACTTGCTTTCCATTGCTACTTCCACTTTCCTTCTCTCTCTGTCATTCAATAATCCTTCCTCCTTTGAGGATCACTCAATCTATAATTACATCCAATCAAAATTCTGGTGGCTGTTATCTACAGATCTCTAGATCACTTCAGTACCTGGCTCACAGTCATAACTTTCTTTCCCAACCCTGCCCTTATGCTAAGGGAGTTTAACATACAAACAGATCCTTCCTCAAACATGCTTACCTCCCCATTCCTTAATCTGCTTATTTCTCATGACCAGTTGACCATTCCTCTACCCCACCTCAAGCACACACTGATATAGTCAGACTATCACCTTCAAATGTTCTGCGTTGGTGTTCATGAACTATGAAATTTCTTTATTTCATTAGAATCTATTGTCATTCCTTCTTTTCCCCTGTATTGTAACCTTAAACTTTGTTCTTCATCCAGACACGATTCTCTTCTGCTTTTTAGTTCTTTCCTAAGCCTCTGGGATTTGCTCTGCTGTTTTTCCATTTTGACTCTTTAGCAAACCAGTGCAACATGACATGGTCCTCTTGAATTCCTTGCCTCCTTATTCTATGACTGATCTCTTCCTGATAAGCTTCAGCCCTAAATTACTCCCACCATCCTGACTTTCTCCTGCTCAAAGAAAAGAAAAACATAGTCCATAGGATCTTTCCTGATCCCCTTCATTCGAGTGTCTTCCTTTTGTTGATTATTACTAGTTTAGCCTTTATGTAGCTAGATGAATGCTGAATGAAGCTGGAAAAAATCATGAAATTGCTCTGACTGGATCGATTTATGCCACATAATCTCAATTGTGCTGTCATTGCAGCAAGGAAATTCTTTTATACTTACCTAATTAATTCACTACTCCACTTAACAAGTGACTTTTCAAAATTTTGCACACCTCCTCTAACTTCCCAAAGTTCTTCTTTCCCATAATCTCAGTTGAGGATCTTGCAATAACTTTCACTTGCATAACATTTACTGAGAACTTCTTCTTCTCCCCTTCTCAACTCTCATATCTAAGATGCCATGGCAAACTCCTCTCCAGGCACAAGAGGATTACATCCTTTCTTCTTCAGTACATTATCTCCTGCTCCCATCATTCATACCCTCACTTATCTTAGATCTTTGCTTGCCTATTTGCTACTTCCCTACCACCTATGAACATGCCTATCTCTCTGCCAGTCCCTCCCAAACTTCTCACTTGATCCATCCATCCTTGCTAGGAATTTTTCCAAATATGTCCTTCTGGCTAAATTTCTAGAGAAAGCTATTTACAATAGATGTTTATACTTCTTTTCCCTTTATACTTCTAAATTCTCTTGAGTTGGTTTCTAATCTCATCATTCAACCAAATCTGCTCTCTGAGAATTCTCCTCCAAGTTAAAATATAAAATTCTTTATATAAAATATAAAGGGCATTAAAAGCCCTTTCTATATACATTGTCTTAATCTTTGGAAGGCAGGCTAGAGACAAACTGAGGAGGCTAGAGACAGGAGAGTCAGGAATCAAACAAATTTAATTTCAAAGCTAGGAAAAGAGCTTGTAAATGAGGAGGCAGATTAGACATATGTCATAGGGTCCTCCCCTAATGGTGAGGGACCCACTTTTTTTGGTTTCAATCACCTTGATTTATATACTTGGGGCTAAACAAAGACTCAAACAGTGGAGTGTAGCAACAGTAGAGAGGGACCACAGCAACAGTAAGGCAAGATTGTCCAATGGAAAAAAGTCTGTCTCTAGAAGGGCTTCATGATTGGGTCTGGTGATGCTTGTCTAAGTTCAGGGACTATTGGTTCTAGAAGGTGAACACAAAGGATTATTGTTACATCACGCTCAAGGCACAGGTTTCTTGCTGGGCCTTAGCTCTGGGAAAAAAAAAAAGGCATCTCCTAATAGTATCTTGACCACACACATCCTTTCCCAGATTTCTTACACCTTATATACTGCTGCCCTCTATGCACTCTGCTTCTTGATGCTGTTCCTTGCATAACTTTTCCAGAATTTCAGCATGTTTACTGGCTGCTCTCTTTACTGAGAATTTTCTCCTTTCTCATCTCTACCTCCTGCCTTCTTTCATCTTATTCACATCCCTATCTAAAATGCCAGTCTAGTGGCTCTTTTCAATAATGAGGTGATTCAGACCAATTCCATGGACAGAGCCATCTGTATCTAGAGAGAGGACTATGTGGATCACAACATAGTATTTTTACCTTTTTTGTTGTTATTTGCTAGCTTTTTTTTCTTTCTCATTTTTTTTTCTTTTTGATCTGATTGTTCTTGTGCAGCATGAATGTGGAAATATGTATAGAAGAATTGCACATGTTTACCCTATATTGGATTACTTAACATCTAGGGGAGGAAGGTGATGAGGAAGGAGGGAAAAATCTGGAACACAAAAATCTGGGTGATTGTTGAAAATAATCTTTGCATGTATTTTGAAAATAAAAAGATTATTTTAAAAAAGAAAAGAAAAACATAAAATATCAGGCTACAGGATCTTTACTGGTCCCCTTAATTTGAGTGTCTTCTTTCTGTTATTTATTACTAATTTATCCTTTATATAGCTTGTTGTCCCTCCCTTTAGACTGTTAACTCTTTGAGAACAAGGGTCTTCTTTTCTTTTTCTTTGTATATCAGCAGTTCCTGGCTGAGAAATAATAAATGTTCATTAACTAACTGAGCCAACTCGTGTTGCAGATGAAGTTTTTTCTGGAAAATAGACTTTCTCCCTCCTTCCTAAATAGTCCCTTTTGAGACTAACACCATTATTCAAGTTGTTAAAAAAAAAAAAAAAGCCATCCTCTTATACTGGCCTGTAGTTTTAGTTCCAGCCTTTTTGCCATCTAGGTTTCTAAACTCACAGTCTTCAAAAAAAAAAAATAATAATAGTAGATACCCATCTGCTTCTATCCTGACCAAAAATCTCCCTTTTAAAGTCCCTGAAACTAATTAAAATGACTAATTCAAAATAGTGGTACCTTACCTAGTCACCTCCTATCTTTATCACATCTCCCAATATAGGCTTCTCATTCCATCCTGACCATTCAAAATGCTTCTATGGGTACCTTCCAAACCACCATATTTTTTACATCTACTTTGCTGCTTGTGCCTCTCACTCCCAATTAAATCAATTCTGCTATTACTACGCTCAGCTCACCAACCTGGCAGACCAAAAACTCCTACCTGACCACCATTCTCTTATATATGTTGCCTCCTTAATAGGCTCCTTCAAGTTGCATTTCAATTGCATTTTGTTCAGTTGTTTTTCAAAGTCTGATTTTTTGAGACCCCGTTTAGCATTTTTCTTGGCAGACACTGGAATAGTTTGCCATTTCCTTCTTCAGCTCATTTTGTAGATAAGGAAACTAAGGCAAACATGGTTAAGTGACTTAAGTCTTCCTCTAATTTCAGACCCAATACTCTATTTTTACCACCGAGGTAGTCATTCCCAACGCTCAGGTAGTCATTCCCAACGCTCAGAATTTTAAAAGCACTTTTAATTTTGGCATATTCATTCATTCCCAGGCAAAAACCTTTTCTTTCCTTGTGATATGGGAGCCACCTGCCACTGGCTGCTTGCTGGAGGTCTAACTCAGACCTGTAGAATGGATCTCTTCTTGTGAGATGGTGATGATGATGATGCAAGGAGACTGAGAGGCAGTTGCTGTTCTCTGACTTCTCCATTGAGAGGCAGTTGCATTGTCTGACCTCCCTCCTCTTCCCTCTTGCTTCCAATTTATTTC
Organism: Antechinus flavipes; assembly: GCF_016432865.1. Classification (NCBI taxonomy): domain Eukaryota; kingdom Metazoa; phylum Chordata; class Mammalia; order Dasyuromorphia; family Dasyuridae; genus Antechinus; species Antechinus flavipes. Next base: position 140,550,872 of record NC_067402.1, on the reverse strand, counting down.
ATTCCCAATCCACAAGGAACATCTGCATTAGTAAACACTGCTTTGCAACTACTTCAAGTGTTATGATTCACAGCTGTGGAGGCTCTCAGAGAATTGACATGCCCCTTCACCTACGCATGGTCCTTAACAATTCCCCACTTTTTGTTTTATGAGACTGTGATTGTTTTCCCCCACAGCATGGTCAGTAAGTTTATGCATTAGTTGTTATCTAAGCACATATACTAAGGTATCTGAGTCCACAGCTAGGGAGTGTAAACAGCACTATAGCAGTTGTTGAAGCTTGTGAGATGTTATGGAAGCAAACTTTCAAATGGAGAAGACTGTAGTCAGAACAGCATTTAAGAATCTCATCAGTCTCCTGGCTCGGCCCTTTGATGTGCTGGCCCATTTGATTAGCCCGACTAAAAAAGTCTTACCGGGTCTCTTCTCCCTTTCCTTCCCCGATGATTACTGAAGGAATTCTGGAAGGATCCTCCTCACAAACAGCTCTGGAGCACTGCTGCTTCTTTGTTTCTTGATTCTTGTGCCTCCCTTGAGTGCCATATGTTACAATATGGGAGCCACTTGCCAGGGGCTGCTAGAGATCTAATTCAGACCTGTAGAGTGGATCTCTTCATGTGAGATGATGATGATGATGATGATGATGATGCAAGGAGACTGAGAGGCAGTTGCTGTTCTCTGACTTCGCCATTGAGAGGCAGTTGCATTGTCTGATCTCCTTCCTCTTCCCTCTTGCTTCCAATTTATTTCATTCCCAATCCACAAGGAACATCTGCATTAGTAAAGGCTTTGTTGTAACTCCTTCAAGTGTTAATGATTCACAGCTACTTAGGCGTGGTTCTTACCATTTCCTAAGATAGGGTGTCAAGGCAAAGAGCTAGAATGCTGGACTTTGATCCCCAGCAGACCCATATTCTGTGCTCATTTACTGTCTCCGTTTCCCATATCCTTACACTCTGCACAGGTATTTCTCTTTCCTTTTTCTTCTTCTCAATCTCCTCAGTTGTCAGGTCTACAAGATCAGAAATCTCCAACAATATAGATCCTGTGCAGGATTCTTAATGGGGAATATCCAGAGAAGGGCAACAAGGAGGATGAAAGGCTTTGAGTCCATGGCAGATAAGGACTATATTAAAATATTTAGTTGGAAGATATTTAATTGCAGATATTTAGCTTGGGAAAGCTGTAAGGGAAGACAAAATAGCTACCTTAAGCACCTTAAAGACTGTCACTTGAAGATCTGTTTGGATCCAGAGGCAGACTCATGAGCATTGAGTAGAAGGTGCAAAGAGACCATTTTAGGCAAAATGTTAGGAAAAAATGAAATAGGCTCTCATTTTGGAAGTCTTTGGGTAAAGCCTATTTAATTTTCTAAAATATTTAATGGAAGGATTCCTATTGCATATAGACTGGATGAACTGGCATTGAGGTTTCTTCCAAATCTCAAAATTCTCTGATTTGATGAATCTATAAATTTAGGTAATATTATGATTTTTAATATAAGAATTGTGGCCTACAAACAACATATTTCTAATAATGTCTTTCTTTAATTCTATTGTTGTTGTTCAATTATTTTAGTCATGTCTGACTCTTCACGAGCCCACTTGAGGAAGTTTTGGCAAAGATACTGGAAGGGTTTGCCATTTTCTTCTCTAGCTCATTTACAGATGAGGAAACTGAAGCAGAGTTAAGAGATGTGCCCAGAGTCATACAGCTAGGAAGTATCTGAGATGAAATTTGAACTCAGGTCCTCGTGATTCCAGGGCAAATATCCCATCCAGGGCACCACTTAGGTGGTCTAAAGATCACTTTATAATTGATATATAATTCCTGATTATGTATCATTAAGTGAAATCTTTGGCAATCTAAATCTAAACAATATTTCTACTCTGCCTTGTGGTTCTAATGGACCTGACCCTCTTATTAAGTAGCTTTGGACAGCTAGAGGTGCTTACTGATATTTCCATTAAGTTTAATTTATCAATGCTTTATCCAGTTCTTTCCCCTCTTTGCTGGAGAGCTTATGGGATCTGGGTTTCACTGTAGCACTTGGTCCCATCTTTACTCTGAATTTTTAAGGAGGCTTATGTTCCACAAAAAGCAATCTAAAGAAGAGATTATAGGAGTTTCATCAATATAACAACCATATAACTTCTTGACAAAAGGGATTATTTTTTATTTTTTGCTTTTGATTTTCTTTGTATCCCCAGCAGTACGATGTCTGGCATATGAATAGATAATTAAAGAATGCTTATTGACTTGACTAATTCTACTCAGCAATAGGTCTGAGTGATACTAATATAAATTCTGAAGTAGATTTATGTGTACACTTTGTATCAATCTTTATCCTCTATTAGCTGTTTTTTGTTTTTTTTTAAGAATGCCTAAGCTGGTATTCAAAGCCTTCCATCACTCAGTCCCAACCTCCCTAAGTTTGTTTTGTTTATAAAACCTCCCCATTCTTACCTTTCATTCAAGTCAGACTAGCCAACTTTCAGCTCACAGAACCCATCATTCTTAATGTATATAAAATACTGTAAATCTGAGTTGCAATATAGGTTTCTGTCAAATTGTCCTACTAGTTGCTATGTATACTCAATTTGTCAGTCTCCTATTTGTTTTTTTTTTTTTTTTCCCCTTAAGGATCATACCTGTAATTTTCTTCACCTTTGAGTTCTTAGCTTCTTTCATGGCTCCATTCAAGCGCCATTTCCTACAAGAAGTCTACTCTGATCTCATTTCTTCCATTCAATTGCAAGAGCCTTCCTCCATTTCCAATTTACTTTATTTTGTATTTACTTAACTAACTACAGTATAATTTTGACCTCATGGAATCTAAGCTTTTGATAGCAAGGGACTATTTTATTTTTGTTCCATCTGCAGAACCTAACAAAAAGCCTAGCAAATAATAGTGCTGAATAAATGTATTTCAACCAATCTTTATTATCTAAGACCTGCAAATACCAAGGCAAAGACAAAACTCTGTTGACTCAACTATTTTGGCCCCAGGGCATAGCCGTAGGAGGAATGGGTAAAAAATTCTAAAACTAATTTGAGCTTTATGGAATTTGAGTTGGTTTAAAAAGAAAGAGATTACTTTAATGACTAGTAGATTTTCCCTCTTTGATGGTATTCTAGCAAAGGATGGATGATATGGGTTGGACTAGACAATGAAGTGCCTTCCAGCTGGAATCTGTGAGTCTGTGGAGCTGGCTCTGAGACTCAGTTTTCTCATTTATGAGTGGATTAGATAGTTTTTGATAATCAATAATGTCTATCTACATAATTTAGATAATCTTTCGATCCCTTCTAGTTCTACACCTATTGTCTTGTAAATTATTAATTTCTGGTTTGGACAGGTCTTATATTTTTAATATTCTTCTCCATCTAAATCTTATTTAAGTCACTTCACACTGATTTTTCTCTTCTATTTATATAAAAAGGAAAATGACTGGTTCCAATAGATCAGGGTCTCAGTTGATAATGTCATAGATAAAAACTGGAATGGGAAACAGGTGTAAAATCCTTCATATGTCCTGCCTCTTGGTTAAGCTAGGCCACAATAGACTCCACGTGTCTAGTTTCAAGAATTTTAAGCTCCTTAAAATCAGAAACCATGACATTCATCTTCTATTCCCATGGAATCTGAGATTATTTTACATGTAGCAGGTTCTCAATAAATACTTACCCACTATGGAAGTTTCTTTGGTAAGACAGAGCTGTTCACTTTTCTTCCACAATAATTATCAGTAGATTAAGAGCTATCACCAGATTATCTTTCAAAGTTAGAGGTTGGTCCCAAGGGATGGTAACTCAAATTTCAATACCTATCCATTTTTGACAAGTTTGAAAATAACCCTGGACTCAGCTTGTCTAATCTTTCCTAGAGGGATGGAGGAAGATGCCAAATGGAGATTTAAGTGTCTAACATTTGGCTAGAAGTTGTGATTTATCTCCCAAGAACTAGACAGGCTTTTAATTGGGACACTGTTTCCAGAATGTAAGGAGAGAATCCTTTATGGTCTCTGTGGCAAGATCATTAGGGTTTCTGCTTACTACTCATATAAGTTTAACTAGTTCTTTTCCTAAAAGAAAATAAATGATTCCAAGACTTAATTGGTCCAGGAGTCTAAAGCTCAAATATCATCTCTATTGATGCAGCCTTTGGTATATTAACTGGGCATTCCCTGGTGACCTGTTAGAAGAGATCCACCCACAAGGAGTCAGGGACTATGGTGGTTATCTCCAGGTCACCTGAGTCCCCATATGGCTCTGTTGACCACATGGGTTTCTACATGGAGGCCAAAGGGACCATGTCTACCCAAGCTTAGTGCTGCAGTATCTTTGTGGAATATCCTTTCTATGCTATGCTAAATAGATTTCTTTTCATTAATTGCTGAATATCCTGAATGTCTCATTTTGTTTCAAGATCCAACCTATACTAACAGAAACCAGTTTGAATCAGCCTGTTATACACAGTCTCTCTTAATCCTACAGAACAGAAACTGCCAGGAGCCCAAACTTCTTGAGACAAATAAAAAAGGAAACAGCAAAGAGGGATTAGAAATTTAATTGCATCCAGAACAAAGTTTTCAGGCTAAAAAATAAGTTTTCCTAGAGGTCATCAGATCCACCTGAGCAGAACAGTTCTTTACCAAAAAGTATGAATATGAAAGTATCTTGTTATAAAAGATCTTCAAGAACAGAAATATCTCCTCTTGGTAGTGCATTGCAGTGCCTCCAACTCTCCAAAGTCAGAAAGCTTTCTCCAAGTCTAACCTTGATCTCTCCTTTGCAATAATGCTCATTTCTCATACTCCTATCCTAAAAGGGCAAGACCAAAGTTTTCGAGAGATAGACATGGTTTCTGGTTGGGGTCTCTCCCTGAGAACAGAAAGTTAATCCTCTGTATGTGCTAATATCATCAACCACTTAGCTAGACCACCAAGGAGGAGGAAGAGAAAGTATGTTATCTGGGAAAGTATGAACTTGGCAACTCACTGTAGTGTATTCCAAAGAGGAATGACTCAAAGGAGAGAAGAAGCACTGAAGCAGAAGGGAGAGTGAGACAAATAGTGTTATGGCTTGAAATAGTGTAAAGAGTTCAGAGAATAAAAGTGACCGTTTTCCAGCTCCCTAGACGGGATTTGGTCAGGATGTTATATGTACAAATAGCACCTTATTACACATATGTTCAACACAGCATGGAATTTCTATGCCTGAGAACAATGGTTTTCCCTATTGTCTTCAACCCATGAATGGGCACGCTTTGGGCACATCATTCAACTGTCAGCAGAGGCATGAGGCCCAACTCCTTCAGTCGTTCTCTGGCCACAGCCTCCCATCCCCGGTTGGCCTGTGGGCTTCGAGGAGAAGGGTGCAGGAGCCCTTCTACCTGAACCTCAGGCGCAATGTCTGCCAGTGCTCGGCGAGCCCGTTGTTCTGCCAGCCGCCCCACTCCTACCACCAGGCGAACACCCAGAAGTTGCACCTGGCGTCGAAGAGCAGCGTCACAGGCTCCCAGGAGCTGCTCCCTCTGCTTGGCAGGCAGATCCGCAGGGGTGAGATTGCGCCCAGAAGGGGCCAAGAAAAGAAGAGGGCATAGATTGTGGACAAAGCAGTGTTTGAAGAAGGTCTCAGGTTGCCCACAGAGGGCACGGAAAAAGCCCCAAAAGCGAGCACCGCTCACCTCTGACTGGGGGCACTGCAGCCCCAAGATTCGCCGCTTGGGGTGTTCCTGGGGTGGGGTTAATACTGTCCCCACAATGCCCAACCAATCCCGAACCACAGACACTTCCCCAAAGGGCACCTGAGAAGAAAGAGAGACATGAGAACCACAAGGTTAGCTACAGAATACCATGGTTATGTTATAATTTCCCCTTTCTACTCTCCTTGAATAATCTAATCTCACATTTCTATCCACCTCCCTGGAAGGTAGGAAAGCAGAGTGACTGGGTTCCAGAAATTACCTGGCTTCTCTACTTCAATTTCCAATAAGAACTAAAGGGTTCATAATTCTTGCCAACATTTTATTGCAGGAAATTAGCAAAAATACTAATCTATGAGTATTTCTAGATCCTTGGTTCTAGGTAGGACTGCATTAAAGTTACATAGGACATGAGGCTGGGAAAAGAAGTCAGGACTGGAAGGATTCAATGTAAAATGATGGGTGGCATATATATATTAGATATAGATACATATATATATGTATCTATTTATATACACATATTATGCATGTTTAAATGTCCATGAATATATGTGTATAAAAATATGAGTATATGTATATAAACATACACACACATAGAACAAAACTGATCACTCCTCCACCACCTTCCTCCTAGTTTTCAAATCTCTAAGTGCTGAAACTTCTCACTGTAAGTTGAGAAATATCTACCTATAGCTTCCTCCTCCCACTGACCTCTGGAGCTGGGCTCCCTTTGTTATACTGTGATCTCTGAGTCAAGGTATAACAGCAAAGATCAAGAAGAGGAGGAAGGAATGTGTATATGGCCTAATGTTCACATATTCTAAAGCTTTATTTTTTCAGAAGCAATTTTTTTTTTCCACAGGAGGATGAAGGAATAGGGATGGGGAGAAAAAGCAACACCTTATTTCTAAGATTACTGCAAGAAAATATGTTTTGTAATAAAATGCATTTTGTCTGTGGGGAAAAAAATAAAAGGAGTTGGGGATAGGGAGAAGCAGGAAGTTTCTGGGACCCAGACAAGGAGGGTGGGTAGAGAAAATTTATTATTTGGATTATTATTGGAAATATTGTTATTATTTGGAGTCAGTAAAAATGATTAAGGCTTCTGCTCTAGAGATCACACCCTCAAATGATTGTCATCCCTTCTAAGAGGGCATTTACTCATCTTAGAAAATGTGCAGTCATTTTGACTTTTCAGCAGTAACTATTATAATTTGAGCCCAGTTCAATATCCCCTTCTGTCTCTTACCTCCATCCTTCCCTATTTGAGTTCCTCTTTTTCTCTTTGAAAAGAACTGAGTTCTTTCTCAGGATTCCCCCTCAGAAGGGGGGAAAAGAATGAAAGGTTTTTCCTCTTTTTTCCTTTTTCTTTTTTAGACCTAAGAGGGGGCAGAAATCAAAGTGCAGCAATAGGGTTGAGGAGGTAAAAATTATGTAAGTAAAGGCTTCCAGGCGCAATTAGTAAATTAAAAAATTGATAAAAGAAAAAAAAGAGGTGAAATAGAACGATAGCTAATAAGCTTGGCTATCAACCATCTGTGGAATAGAAAAAGTATCTAGAGTAACATTTATCAAAAGAATGGGGGACTATGTTCACAGTTCTCTACCTCCTTCAAATATGTACATGTTTTTCCTATATAACCCAGGTACCTGGATCACCAATTCTTCTCCCCCCCCATTTCCCAGACCCCCTCACCCCAGTCTGGGCCATGCCAAAGGGCCCTGGATTCATGCCCAAAAACAGCACTTCCTTGGGACCTTGGCAGTATTTGGTGACATAGTTCTGATGAAGCTCCAAGGCATATTTCAAGGGATTATAAATGAAGCCCACAGGCTCTGAGAACTGTAGCTTGTCCAGTTCAGCATTCAGTCTCAATTCTTCCTCCAGGAAATCCTGGGCTATGTTGGAAAGACAGCAGGGAAGCTTCTGCAAACCGGGTAAAGATTCTTCTAGGGAGCCCATTGGGGAGGCCAGTAGCTTGGCCATGCTACTATCACCTGGGAGAGAAAAGAGAGATTCCTATAATTCACTCATGACACTAGCAAAATCCCACATGACAGAGTTTCATGGCTTCCATGTAGAACTTTCCCACTCCATTCCATCTGACTTATCTTCTCCATTGGACCGCCATCTTATCTACTCACCTCCATTGCTTTTCTTTTCTATGTCCCATAAAGACTACAAGTTTGCTATAACAGAAAAGTTTCCTCTCTTGAAGCTCTTATGGAAGCCTTGGCCAAATCCTTCTCTAATAATAAAATATCTTCTAATTTTAAATTTTAGAAAAGTAAGGGTGTGTCCTAGAAACAATGAAAGGTGCAAGAGTTGAAAGTCAGGAAAGTTTTCCTTAAAAAAGGAATGGATATACTGATCTACAGATCTGAAAGGATAGATCTTAAGACAGTCTTATAATCATTTCCATTACCCTCCCTCTTTCCTGAAAGACCTTCCTCCTAATAACTTCTTTCCTATATTCAAGAACCAAAAGTAGCCAATCTTTTCAGTTCAAAAGGCTTGTGCCCTGTCTTTAATGATTCCTTAACTTTTCCTCCACACAATTTGGAAAAATTCTTGTACTCATGCAATGCTAAAGTGCCACTGCATCCAGATAGACCTGCTAAGCATCTTGCTGCATCAAACAGGTAGCTATCAAAGTGAGTCTGTTAAAGTCCAAGTCTAATCATATCACCCCCTACTCAAAAAACTCTAATGGCTCCAATTACTTCTAGGATCAAAATTTTAAAAAAATTCACAACTTGGCCTCTTCCAACCTTTCCTACCTTTATATTTTTTTGATAAGATTTCTTCTTTTTAGTATGAATTTAAATATCAACAAACATCTTGATATATAAAGAACAAAAACAGAATGGTATTTTAAACCACAAAATTCTGATATGTAGTTTGAGGTTATTAAAAATATACACTTTCATCATGTTAGAACTAAACTGTTGGCCGGCCTATGCGCCCTGCTTTCTGTTCTCTGTGTGATCTGTTAATGTTTCATTGACACTTTTTTTAACTCTCTTCTTTTTTTCATTATTACTACCACTGACCCACATGCCCAACACAATTCTCTACCTGTCTGAACACTTCTAGTCCATCACCTCTAGGAGAAGCTAAGAAGTCTGCTTCATCATCGAGTCTTCTGGAGTCATGACTGTTTATTGATCTGATCAGAATTAAGTTGTTTTTCTTTCTATATTATTTATATTTATACAGCCTATATAAGACGTATACATTCTTCCCTTTTTCCCAGTCTTCTCACTCTTCTCTCCAAGCACCTGCCATACTGGCCTGCTTCCTCAGCATCTTCCGTCTCCATGCTTTGGCCCGGGCTCCTCTCCCTGATGACTTAGTACTCCCTGTCCTCACTTCATGCTCCTTGGGGTCTTTTGTGTCCTTCCAAAGTCAATTCAAAGGGCACATTCCACATGAAATGTGAGCCCAATGTTGTCTTCCCACAACACGAATTCACATTTCTGTAACACTTTAATAGTCTGCAAAGGACTATTTCCATTTTACAAATGAGGAAACTGAGGCTCAGAAAGGTTAACGTCTCCCAGAATTAAAACTGAATTCTCCAGACTCGGGATCCAGTTCTCTTTATGGGGAGAACGTCCCTTTATTCCCCTGTCCTTACCCCCAAGCTCATTCCATTCATTCAGCCTCCGTTGCCCAAAGCAAACCACACTCCTAACTCCTTCCCTTCCCAAGAGATTTTCTCAATTTTCCCCTGATTCCTCCACCGCGTCACACCGAGAGCGCAGAAGCCCTCGAACCTTCCATTACCTCTCCAAATCCCAAAAGACAAAGGCTCTCACCTGGAAAGCCAGCACTTAGTCTCCATGAAGAGTCCGGATCCGCGCGAAGGACACTGGGTGATGTAGTCCGTGCTGCCCATGGAGATGGCAGGACTGAGGGAGGCAACTATAGGTCAACTCAGCACTTCCGCTGGAAACCCTGCTTCCGATTCCTGGAAAGCCTGCACCACAGACCCAAGGCATGCTGGGGGTTGTAGTTTCTTTATTTCTTTGTATTTCTCACTTTTTTCCCCTTAGTCTCTTTTTTTTCCTCTTTTTTTCTTTGTCTCATCAAGTCCTTTCTTTACGCTATTCCATTCCTTTTTTCTCTCTCTTTTCTCTTGTTTTCTTCCTTCTCTCCTCTTCATTTTTCCATTTCCCTTTCTTTCACTACTATGTTATTTCCTCTCACTTCTCCTTCCTCCTTTCCCCTCCGTTTTACTGGAATGTTTTCTTCCTCTTTTCCACCTATTAAAATCGTTATATTCCGCCAATATTTTGCTCTAATGACACTTTCTACATTAGACTTTCTTGATCTCCTTCTTTCATGCCCATCCCTGAGCTGCCAAGCCCTCTCTCCAGAAACTACCCTGACAGTATACATTTTATATAAATCCTGCATACGCATGTACAAGTACTTGTCTTCCCTTCTTTTAGAGTATAAGCTCCTTGGGAGCAGAGACTGTTTCATTTTTGTTTTTGTTTCCCTGGAGACTAACAGTGCCCAGCACATAGTAGATGCTTAATAAATGCTTCTTGATTGATTGATTTCTATTACTTTTAAAGTCAAGCACCCTTTCTTAGAGCCAGGCTCTGGTCTTTTAGATTATAAAACAATCTACCCCTTCCCTTTTTTTCCCTTCTCTTTTTCTGTCTGTCTCTTTTTTTCTCTGTCATTCTATGATTCCATCTCTGCCTTGTTCCCTCTTTGTTTCTGTCTCTGTATCCCTCCTCCTTTCTCCTCCTTTTCTCTTGTTTTCTCTCCTCCTAATTTACCTTCATCTTCTCTCTCTCCCTCTGTCTCTTGTGAGTAATGAGAATTGTTTCCCATGTCTTGTTGGTGTGTCCCCCAACCTCTGAGAAAGAAACGGACCCTAATAAAAGACTAGCTTGATAACACATTTTGAAACTATAAAGGTCAAGGGTCCCGTCCTCCCCCGATCAACACTCTTTAAAAGTCATACTGCTAAAACCTCTGCCTCCATATTGGATAGGCCTTCCTCTGGAGACTGTTATAGTCCCTTCTCCCTGGATCTCTCTCTCCTGTGTTCTTTCCTCATGGTTTGTGAATCAGACATACCCAAGATAGAAAAAACAAGACACAATTTACTGGGGGTAGTTGACTTCAGAATAGCGTCCCCCTTCCTTAAAAACAGAAATTTTAATAAGTCATTCATATTCCCTATTCTCCACCCTCCACTCCCTCCTGTTTATTTACCCTCCCCACCACCCCCATCCTTCCCCTCCCTCCTGGCATCTCTGGGATGGAGATTGTGAAGTGAACTGATTTTTTGTTGTTGTTGTTGTTAGTCACTTTCTCTCTGTTTCTGTCAGTTTCTCGTACTCTCTGACTTAATCACTAAATCCAATTTTTTTCAGTTCTCACTTTCCTTGACCTTTCTGCTGTTTTTGAAACTGTTGGCCAGAGATGTCCTACATGCTACCAGTAACACTCCTAGGTGTGGTTGAACAATATTAATATGTTATTGAGAAATATTTAACCAAACAAACTAAAATGAACATAGATGATGTTGATATGTGGTTTTCTAAGTCAATATGCAGTCTTCAGAGACCCTTGTGTGTGATTTAGTTTATGGGTAGGGAACATGTCTGGCCCTGCCAAGCAACTATAGGTAATTATGAACTAAAAGCTAGGTACAATAACTTCTCACTGCTTGAGTTTTTAAGTTGATAATATTGTATGGCCCATGAATGATATTATAAATATCCAAATGGCTTTTGGCAGAAAAAAAAAGTTCCTTACACCTGATTTAGTGTGTCCATTTGTACATGAGAGAAAAGACAGAAGGAAAATGTGTATTCTCTGCTCCTCCTACACTATCTCTGAATGGTTTGAAAGTATAGTTTACTTGTTCCTATTTTTGCCCATTGACAATGAGTAAGAGACAATGAGCATCATCTGGCAATGGTAGGGATTGAAAATAGACATAGATCTTCAGTGCTACAGGAAACATGAGATTAGGGGACCTGGGGTAATGGAGAGAGACTTGAATTTTAATTCTACCTGTGTGACTATAACTACTTTTCTTTAGCCTTTCTGGCAATAGGAGTGGTGTAGATTGAACATAAGCAGGACTTTTTAATAAGCATGAGCTACTGAGTTCAATCAAAATATGCCTCCCTGGGTATTCCATTTTTGTAATCACTGTGTATTTATCCATTTATTTATTGGGTAGTTCAATTCTTTCTGGAGATAGAGAGATGATCTTAAAGGATGTTTCATCCTGAAGGCCTTCCGTAAAATAGGAAACATGATACTTATATTTTGGAATTTACAGGGGAAAACATTTTGCCATATTAAAATGTTATTATTAGTTGTATTGAGCAAGAGCTAATTTCTTTATCTTCATATTGGGATGATAATACTTGAGAGGCATTTACATCATCAAACATCTATAGAAGCAGGTGATTTTCTCAGATCCTTCATTTTACAGATGAAGAAACAAAGAATGGCCCAAGTTTCTACAGGTGGTAAATGATAGAGGGAATATTTGAATCTCGTTCCTCTGAGGCCTGAGCAGAAATGATCTTTCTGCTGCCTGGTCTTGGACTTGAACTTCATTTTTCTAAAGTGTAAAATAAGAGGATTAGACTATTTGATCTCAAACACCCAATTCTAGATCCTTTGGCCATACGATCCTTAAAGAAGATTCTGCAAGTTCTCCATCTCCACTGATGAGGATTGCAGCAGCTGGTGGAGGAGAGAGTAATGAAGTTAAACTTCCAGACTCCTGATGGGGTACAATGGAAAATCAGCTCCATTGTCCCCATTAGAGAAAAAGAAATAGCTTTCAAGTTAAAGTGCTAGCAATTATCAAGCACCTTCCTCTGGAAGAAACATTTCAAGGAAAGCTATGACATTTTTACTTGCAGTCATATCCCTGCAGGGAGTACAGATTAAATGATACTCATACTCTGCAGTAGGAGAAATCACTAGCAGTAATGAAGGAGCAAATGCTGCCAGAGAGTGAAAGAAATCTTCAATAAATTCTAACTTGAAATGAAATAGCATTCTACTTTTTAAAATTGTCTTTATTTTTTGTTATATTTTAAGGTCAGAATTCTCTCCATCCTTCCCCACCCCATACTAGAGAAGGCCATCATTTGATATATAATTGTGTGTAATATTTGTGAGTCATATTTTTGTACGACGTTAGACTTGATGACCTTAAAGGTCTTGTATATCTCCAAATTTATGGTCTGACATTATTGATTTTGCGTTACAAAAAAATTCTGTCCGTCTTTAGAACTGTTAGTCCTAAGTAAGTGATTTTGCTTTCACTTTGTATAGAGGAGATGGAATAGGACAGAGAACATTCTTTTCTAAAAAGTAATTACATACTATATATGTAAAACCATATTATGTATCCTATTTATCAGGTTTTTTTTTTCCTTCCAAGATAAACAGCATCTTCCTTCATAGGTCCTTGTAGTTGATTTGGTTATTTATAATATTCAGAATAATTTAGTCATTTACAGTTACTCTTCAGATAATGTTGCTATTACTGTAGCTTATTTAACTTCATTATTTCATGCAAATCTTTCTATGTTTTTCTAAAATTAATCTGCTAATCATTTTTTACACCATAATAGTATTCTCTCATAATCATATACTATGATTTGTTTAGTCATTTTTCAATAGTGGGGCATCTCTCTATAGGTATGAGTGAAGGGCTGTCATGTGGAAGAGAGGTTAGACTTGGCCACAGAAGAAAAGCCATGGATGGAAGATGCAAAGAGTCATATTTTTGTACGACGTTAGACTTGATGACCTTAAAGGTCTTGTATATCTCCAAATTTATGGTCTGACATTATTGATTTTGCGTTACAAAAAAATTCTGTCCGTCTTTAGAACTGTTAGTCCTAAGTAAGTGATTTTGCTTTCACTTTGTATAGAGGAGATGGAATAGGACAGAGAACATTCTTTTCTAAAAAGTTGCCTCTTTGCAACTTCCATCCATTGACTTTGTCTACCAGAGCTAGGTAATTCATTATTTTCAAGGATTTTATATATCCTTGTTATGTTAAGGCTAAGAAAAGCTTCTTTTACAAAAAAGTTGTTCAGTGACCTACAGGTGCCTCATTTCATCTTAACACCATGCCTGAATTAACTGGTGTCTACTCTTAACAACAGGCAAGGTAAGAAATGTGTGATATGAGTAAAAAACTGTCAGTTGAATTCATAAGGAAAATCCATAAGTTGACTGTCAACATTTGGTTCATATTTCATGCAAATGACTTGAACTCAGAGAATGAACAAATTTCAGTTCAATTCATTGGATGGAAATAGGCCAACTTATATTGAGGCTAATGGAAATTGGTCTACATGTATCTTCCACATATCGATCTGAATTTACTTCAAAGTGATTTAGCATCAAATTCCAGTTAAATTAATAATAAAAATGAATCTGAAAGAGGTAACAAAAAGCAAAAGCATGAAAAAACAAATTTGTTGCTACAGCAAAATGATAATTCTATCCCTTATCCTATGATGGAATAGCAATAGTTTTAAAGAGAAGTTCAATCTATTAGAGCTGAAATTAAAATAGGAATTCTAAGTAAATAAAGTAGTAAATTAATGAGTTGAAAATACAGGAATTAATAACATAACATTCACAGAGTTTGAAAAAATACATCACAAACTATCTTGTGTAGGAATAAAATGAGATGTCTGAAAAAGTGGATATAAGTAAGTATACGCAAAAATATCAATCACCATGGATTTGAAAAAAAAATTATGTAGATAGGAAATGGGCTTAGATCTGCACCACAATGAGGTAGTAATAAGCAATAAGTAGACTTAAAGAAGTACTGACATAAAGAAGATGATATCAAGGTCAAGATGGACAAAGTACTGAGTCCATAATTGAATAAGAGAAAGGGAACCTCCCTAACCCCCTTGGATTACATTTAAGAAACTACACATTTTCATTTACCCAAACACGTCAATAAATTCTCCGATATTTAATTTCAATATTCTTCTTGTGGTGCTATATAATCTGCAATATAGCACCACATTTCCAAAAAATTGAAAATTATAGGTCACTTGGAAGCAATGCCAAGAGATGCAAGGTAGCCATAAGTAACATGTTACAAATGTGAAAATATATCATCAAAGAGACTCTGGACTTGAAAAGGTTAATCATGTAATGTGAGTGAGGAATAACTTATGAATAGGTTGAATCTTAAATTAATACCCATGCATTATCAAAACAAGACAACTCCTTCCTTCAGCACTTTGATTCTACTTCCTGAGGAGGGTTTATGGGAGAACAGAGACAAGAATCAAACAGTATGAGAAGGATGGGTTATTATCTATACTGAATAAGTAAATAACCATTCAATCATTTAAGCAATAAACATTTCTTAAGTACCTACTATATGCCAAGCATTGTGCTAAGTGCTGATTAGACATCATAGATCCATTTAAGTACTGTGGAAGGATTTCTGTATAAGGCAGAATGTTATTTGTCCTTTGTTCTCTAAGCGAATCATGACATCAAAGAGGAGATGCTATGATCACCAGACTCAATTTCTCTCTCCAGAACCATCTGGATCCAGTGACCGGATATAGATCAAGTAGAAAGTCAAGATAACCCCAATATATTTTCCAACTATGTTGTGGATATGCACAAAAAAGAACACACTTACGTGAGCCTGAGTTTCAAGGAAGTTGTTTAAAAATGTTCCATTATCAGATTCCAGTTCAAGAGTTTGGAAGTGATTTAGTATTATTTTTCCAGAAATAATGTTGATTGCTGAAGAATACATCAAATACATCGATAGGAATATTTTTTCTACTTGTTAAGGTACAATTAAATACTGACTTACAGGATTTGCTTAATCCAATTCAACAAAAATTATGGAGCATCTACAATGTACAAAGTGCTGTAGGTATTGCAAAGATGAACAAGATATACTAGTAGTTGGACCTCAAGGAGTCGGAAATCTAGCAAAGCAAGTTCATTGCTTAGAAAGCTTAATGGAAAATGAACACAACTTGCTAATGTTTGGATGGCTATAATGTGAGTGGTTACGATTATCCTGGAGCCTCATTAAGCACAAATGGCCTAATAAACATTTTGAAAGTTCAGAAGCATGAATTAATCTATCTTTATTTATTTATTTGTTTTTATTATTAATATATTTTTTTTCAGAGAGAATGATTTCTTTTTAATTGTGGTTATTTGTTCCAGTTAGAGTTGATATTGATACTACACAAAAGGTTGTAGGATTTGAGAATCATAGATTAGGAGCTGGGAGACCTGGAATCATCTAGCCCCCAGCTTCTTTTTTTTTTAAGTTAAACATGGTAGAAATATATGTTAAATCTAATGTATGATATATATTTATACAATTATTGTGCTGCACAAGAAAAATCAAATCAAACCAGTAAAAAAAAAAAAAGAAGCAAAATAAAATGCAAGCAAGCAACAACAAAAAGAGTGAAAATGCTATGTTGCGAACCACATGAATTAATTTTTAAAAGGAAAATGTAAATTGTCAATATGGGAAAGTGACATTCTGAGGAAGGTCACTTGTTTTGACTTGATCATGCTGTCAAAAAACAACCAATTATTGACCATCTTATTTTTATTTATTTATTTTTTTACCAGTTATATGCATGGGTAATTTTACAGCATTGACAATTGCCAAACCTCTTGTTCCAATTTTTCCCCTCCTTCCCCCCACCCCCTCCCCTAGATGGCAGGATGACCAATACACGTTAAATATATTAAAGTATAAATTAAATACAAAATAAGTATACATGTCCAAATCATTATTTTGCTGTACAAAAAGAATCGGACTCTGAAATATTGTACAATTAGTCTGTGAAGGAAATAAAAAAAAATGCAGGTGGGCAAAAATATAGGGATTGGGAATTCAATGTAATGGTTCTTAGTCATCTCCCAGAGTTCTTTCGCGGAGTGTAGCTGGTTCAGTTCATTACAGCTCTAATGGAACTGATTTGGTTCATCTCATTGCTGAAGATGGCCAGATCCATCAGAATTGGTCATCATACAATATTGTTGTTGAAGTGTATAATGATCTCCTGGTCCTGCTCATTTCACTCAGCTTGAGTCTATGTAAGTCTCTCCAAGCCTCTCTGAAATCATCCTGTTGGTCATTTCTTACCAAACAATAATATTCCATAATATTCATATACCACAATTTACTCAGCCATTCTCCAATTGATAGGCATCCACTCAGTTTCCAGTTTCTGGCCACTGCAAAGAGAGCTGCCACAAACATCCTTGCACATACAGGCCCCTTTCCCTTCTTTAGTATCTCTCTGGGATATAAGCCCAGTAGAAACACTGCTGTATCAAAGGATATGCACAGTCTGATAACTTTTTGAGCATAGTTCCAAATCGCTCTCCACAATGGCTGAATGTATTCACAATTCCACCAACAATGTATTAATGTCCCTGTTTTCCCATCTCCTCTCCAACATTCTGCATTATCTTTCCCTGTCATCCTAGCCAATCTGAGCGATGTGTAGTGGTATCTCAGAGTTGTCTTAATTTGCATTTCTCTGATTAATAATGACTTGGAGCATCTTTTCATATGACTAGAAATAGTTTCAATTTCTTCGTCTGAGAATTGTCTGTTCATGTCCTTTGACCATTTATCAATTGGAGAATGGCTTGATTTCTTATAAATTAGAGTCAATTCTCTATATATTTGGGAAATGAGACCTTTATCAGAACCTTTGACTGTAAAAATGTTTTCCCAGTTTATTGCTTATTGACCATCTTATTAGGACAAAATTTGTTACATGAATTATGATTCATGAAATAGGCCAAAAAAAAAAAGAGAGCAAAATTTGATGGATTCTGAATGGTAGTCAAAGACCTAATTAAATAATAAAGAAAATAAAATATAGATTTGAAAAAGGAAGTAGTACCAGACCTAAAACTGTATTATAAAGCAGCAGTCATTAAAACCATTTGGTCCTGGCTAAGAAAAAGAATAGTTGATCATTGGAATAAGTTAGATTCACAAGTCAATGATTATAATTATCTAGTATTTGATAAACCCAAAGACCCTAGCTTCTGGTATAAGAACTCACTATTTGACAAAAATTGCTGGGAAAATTGGAAGTTAGGATGGCAGAAACTAGGCAGTGTTTCACACCCAATACTGAATATCAAGATAAGGTTGAAATAGGTTCATGATTTAGATATAAAGAGTGATACTATAAGCAAATTAGAAGAACAAAGGTAGTTTACCGCTCAGATCTGAGGAAAAGGAAGGAATTTGTGGTCAAAGAAGAACATTAGTACATTATGGAATACAAAATGAATAATTTTGATTATATTAAGTTAAAAAGTTTTTGTACAAACAAAACCAATGCAGATAGATTAAAAGAGAAGCAGTAAACTAGGAAAAGTTTTTTGTTTGTTTTGTTTTTACATCTAAGGGGTCTGATAAAGGCCTCATTTCTAAAATACATAGAGAATTAACTCAAATTTATAAGAATACATGCCATTCTCCAGTTGATAAATGATCAAAGGATATAAACAGACAATTTTCAGATGAAGAAGTTAAAACCCTTTCTAATCATATGAAAAAATGCTCTAAATCACTATTGATCAGAGAAATGCAAATTAAAACAACTCTGAGGTACCATTACACACTTCTCAGATTAGCTAAAATGACAGGAAAAGATAATGATGAATATTGGAAGGGATGTGGGAAAACTTGGATACTAATACACTGTTAGTGGAGTTGTGTACTGATCCAACCATTCTGAAGAGGAATATGGAACTATACCCAAAGAGCTATAAAATTGTGCATATCCTTTAATCCAGCAGTATCCCATACAGTGGGCTTGTATCCCAAAAAGATCATTTAAAAAGGAAAAAAAGACTTACATGTGCAAAAATACTTGTGGTAGCCCTCTTTGTAGTGGCAAGTGCCCATCAATTGGAGAATGGCTGAATAACTTATGGTATATGAATGTTATGGAATATTATTGTTCTGTAAGAAATGACCAGCAGGATGAATATAGAGAGGCTTGGAGAGACTTACATGAACTGATATTAAGTGAAGTATGTAGAACCAAGAAAACATTGTACACATCAACAACAAGATTATATAATGATTGATTTGGATGGACATGGCTATTTTCAACAGTGAGATAGTTCAGGCCAGTTCCAATGGTCTTGTGATGGAGAGAGTTATCTGCAACTAGAGAGAGATTATGGGGACTGAATGTGGATCACAACATAATATTTTTTCTTTTTTTGCAATTGTTTGTTCCTTTTTGTTTTATTTCTCTTTTTTTCCCCCTTTTTGATCTGATTTTTCTTGTGCAGCATGATAATTGTGGAAGTATGTATAGAAGAATTGCACACATTTAACATATATTGGATCACTTGCCATCTATGGGAGGGGGTGGGTGGGAAGAGAAGGAGAAAACAAAATTTGGAACACAAAGTTTTGCAAGGGTGAATTTTGAAAACTATGAATGTATTTTGAAAATAAAAAGCTTCATATATAAAAAAAGAAAAAGGAACTAAAGCATCCATTAATCAGTAAACCATTCTTGAGATTCTTTGAATCAAATAAAAGGAATAAGATTTCTATTGATCCTTCCCAGGAAAGCCTTGAGGGAGGTACTGCTTTTTTAATAGATGAGAGATACTTGAATTCTTCTGACATATTCTAGGAGATCAGTGAAAAAGTATGTTATTTCTTCTAGGTCTTTTTGGTATGAGAGATTATAAAGCTTTATTTGTATGGCTTTTTTTTTTTTTTCTTCAATGGGGCAGAGCATAAATCTTTCAGGGGTCTATCACAGAAAAAGAAAGAGTAGGAACAAAAATATATTATTTCTTTAATTTCACTAGTCCATGTCATATTTGACAGAAGAAAGGAAGGACATTCTGCTCTCATCCTCTTTTACATATTTCAGGATAAAGATTAGATTTTGCAGTTTATTTTTGTTTCCAAAAATATGTCATAAAAATTGTAAAATTAAAAAGCCCCAAATGATGGTTTCAGTGGTGTTTTTAGCAGGTCACAGCTATGACACATCAGAGAACAGGCTATCCAGTGACAGGGTAGAGAGGACCCAATTACTACACAAAGGGATGCAAATACCAGGGTGCCACTAAACAGTTGGCAAGGTCCTCTTGGTTCCTTTGTTTCACAGAGCGCATGGACCCTAATCCCTAAATCATGAAGATGATAATGATAGCAAAAATGTATTTAGAACTTTAAGGTATTAGCCTTTCATGTATATTTCTCATTTGATTCCCACAATAGTTCTATGAAACAGGTGCTATAATTAATTCCATTTTATAAATGAGGAAACTGAGACAGATAAGTTAAATGGCTTCTTTATGCTCATATGGCTATCAATTATCTGAGGTAAATTCATATTCAGGGTCTTTTGCCTCCATAGTGAACACATTATGCATTACAGTGCCTATCTGTTCCATAAATTGAAAGTTTAGGAAGGTTCTTGAAATTTTTCCTGTGACCAACACTGGGATCACAAGCGGGTACAGATAATGGACATATAACCAAATGTGTGTCACAGAAGATCAGAACTGACACTATCACATGCCTACTTTCTATAATATTTAGATATTTGTCATATGAATACTTGATGATTTCCCCATGAGGGAAAGAGCATGTCTATTGTATTTTGTATATCTCCCATAGAGTTTAGTATAGAGCCTTACATTGAATAGAGCTCAGGTGAATAAGTTTTGTTGAATGAGTAATTGAATGAAGTTTAACATTAAAGAATTCTTTAATTACTAATTCCATTTTATTCCTGATCATTCTCTCAAAATCTCTTCTTTCCCCACAATATGATTTTAATTCTGTTTTGGAGAATATGAAACAGGCACAAATACAAAAAACAAACTTTGTAAATACAAAGTAATTTGGGGAAGGATTTGGGAGAGGGAGAGCATTTCCTATAACTGGGATTATAAGGAAAGGCCTCTGTCAGAAGGGGCACCTGAGCTTACTTAGTTTTTTCCTTTCTTTTTTTTTTTTTTTTAGGATCTTTTATTTATTTATTTTTATTTAAGCTTTTTATTTTCAAAACATATGCATGGATAATTTTTCAACTTTGACCCTTTTAAAACTGAAGAAGGGACCCCCAAACCCTCTAAAACTCCTTGAAGGAGAAAATCTCCTTCAACTCTGTCTCAGTGAGAGACTGCCCCAGGAATCAGATAAAATGGTTTATCTATGTGGGGTTGGTTCAGTCCTGAGGTAAAGAATTCCAATACTATTGA
The DNA here is from genome assembly GCF_016432865.1 of Antechinus flavipes. Taxonomy (NCBI): domain Eukaryota; kingdom Metazoa; phylum Chordata; class Mammalia; order Dasyuromorphia; family Dasyuridae; genus Antechinus; species Antechinus flavipes. Next base: position 140,529,860 of record NC_067402.1, on the reverse strand, counting down.
ATTAAAGAAACTCATTAAATTCTATTCAAATTCCAGCTATAGCTGAAACCCAGCTTGTAGACAAAAAGAGCCAACTTGAAACAACTCCTTGCAGAGGAACTGACATGCCATGCTATGCCAAGGAAACCTCTGCCCACTGAAAAATATTCTCTTTCAGTGCTACCCTATTTTTATCCTCACCTATTTTCCTAATGAGACTTTATGCCTCTCTGTCAGGATTTCTATAAACTTTACTTCTCTGCCAGAACTCCTCCACTGAGGAATTTTACCTTTCTATTCTTGCATAGTAAAGGCTGACTTCCCAATGCCAATAATAAACCTCTTTTATCAGTCGGACTTTTTGAGTTTGTAAATTCCTTTACAGAGAATCTCTGTGCCACCAGAAAGGAGTTCCCCAAAACTCCCTTCCTTGCACCGAATCCCAAGGGGGTGTAGGGGAACCAAATCTCTCCATTTGGTTCCCTGAACTAGGCCTCATCATTTAACTCTCTGACCACCAGGAGCCCTGTCATTTTGGTTCCCTAAATCTAGACCTCATCATTCAGTTTCCTGACAAAAGGGAACCCCAAAACCTAAACCTCATCAAAACCTTCTGTTTCAAATTTTTCCCCTTTTCCTCACCCCTTCCCCTAGATGGCCAGTAATCCAATATATGTTAAACATGTTAAAAATATATGTTAAATACAATATATGTATATGTGTGTATGAATATATATATGTGTGTGTGTGTATATATATATATATATATATTTACACAATTATCTTGCTGCACAAGAAAAATCAGAATGAAAAGGAAAAACAGGAGAAAGAAAACTAAGTTCAAGCAAACAACAAAAAGAGTGAGAATGTTATGTTGTGGACCACACTCAGTTTTCACAGTCTTTTCTCTGGGTCTAGATGGTTCTCTTCATAACAAGACCATTGGAACTGGCCTGGATTCATCAGAATTGATCATTGTATACTCTTGTGGTTGCCATGTACAGTGATCTGAGCTTAGTTTCAAAGAATTTCAAGAGTTAAAGGAGGGAAAGAGAATTCTAGGTATGGGAAATAGCCTATGAAAAGGCTCGAGGCAAGAGATCAAATGCTGAATTCAGAATATAGTAGGGAGGTCAAATTTAGAGATGTACTCTAAATTGTTACATTTTTAGTATGAGCATTTACACTTTGGAAATCAAAACAAATCAGTTCTTGATTTATTTTTTTGTTAATTGACTAGATTAGTGGTGTCAGATTCATATAAAAACAAATCCCTGTGGGCTGCATTTGAGTTAGAAAACCACATATTAACATTATTTAAATTGTATTTTAGTTTATTTTGTTAAACATTTAAAAATTTTATTTTAATCTGTTTCTGATAGTACTAAGTTTTGTCAGTATAACTGGGCTATGAAATTGTTAAACTTAAGAGAGTGATGGGCAAAATATTAATGGTACAAATAAAACTTAAAAGCTGTCATGCATTTCCTGAGAGCCAGCTGTTACATTTGCCATCATGCTCTTAGGATCTGTTATCAGATTAATACAATAATGGTAAATGTCTTAATTTGACACTCACCTCAAAATCATCCAAGTTCTTCCATCACTACCTTACCTTCCCATTGCTTACAAATGAAGACCAAACTTTTTATGCTGCAATTCCCAATCTAATGTCTGCTTAACCATTCTAGCCTTAGCTCATCCACAAAGCTTTATTACTTCTAGTTTTGAATTACTAATGTGATCATTTAATAGGAAAAAAAAATCTAGTTTATTCTTCTAGATACCTAAAAAATTAAAGCCAACTTCTGTCTCTCTTGACCCTAAATTCATATTCACCTATTCTATCAAAGCTAATTTTTATCTTTTGTCTTGTATGAATTTATGATAATAATGATATTCCCTTCACATTTATAGCATGCTTTGTACTAATCAAATCACCTTGATAACCATGAATTCACATGATATCTATTTAAAAAAAAAAACAAAACCAACCAAACAGGAACTATACCCCACATTTTACAAATGAGGAAACAGAGGTATAGGGTAATTAAGGTCACCTAGTGAGTTAGGGTAAGAAATAGAACCCAACCAATGTTTTCTCCTTATACTAAGGTCCCAACTAGTAGGAATTAAGAGCGGTCACATGTATTCAAATTAATATTATTTGAAATTATAATTATGTAAAATATGGCAATTGTTTCCAACCCCATGGAAACAGCCAGTACAAATGGAAATAATGTGACCTCTTTACAGGAGTCATTATTTTTACTAACAAGAGAGGCAAAGTATTATGATGAAAGGAATTCTAAAAGTTCACCAGCATTGAAGTCATATATATTGAACATATTCTAAAAACTCTGGTTCTATTTTTTTCTCCCTCTAACAAGAAGGAGAGAACTTCCTCTACCAATATAAACCTCATTCATCTATGACATTGCATAAGTTCCAGTGAGTTGCCTGAGATGTAGCAATATCAAATAATTTGATCAGTGACATACAGAATAAATGTTGGAGGCAGGATTTAAATTTGATCTTCCTGCTTCCAATTTAAGCCTTATTCATTATTAGCACTTTAGCATAGTACCTGACACATAACAGCCACTTAATAAATGATTATTGATTGATTGATAAGCTAATTATAACTATAAAATCGTATAACTTTTTAGTTGGAAGGATACTTAAGAGATTTTCTTTTCCAACTCTCTCATTTATTTTTTCTCAATAGTATTTTATTTTTCAATTACATGTAAAGACAGTTTTCAACATTCATTTTTGTAAGATTTTGAGCTCCAATTTTTTTCCCTTGCCTCTTCCCAAGACATTAATCTATTATAAGTTACACATGCTAAAACCATATTAAGCAAATTTCCATATTAGTCATATTGTGAAGGAAAAATCAGAACAAAAGGAAAAAAAAATCATGAGAAAGAGAAAGCAAGCAAGCATACAACAACAATAAAAAAAGTGAAAATAGTATTCCTCAGTCTGCATTTGGTCTCCTTAGTTCTCCCTCTGGGTGTGGATAGCATTTTCTATTCCAAATCTATTGGAATTGCCTTGGATAAATGCATTGCTGAGAAGAGAGAGTTAAGTCCATCATAGTTGTCACATAATCTTGCTGTTACTCTGTGCAATGTTCTCCTAGTTTAGCTCATTTTACTCAGTATCAATTCTTGTAAGTCTTTCCAGGCTTTTCTGAAATCAACCTGATCATCATTTCTTATGGAAGAATAATATTCTATTACATTCATATACCATAGGTTATTCAGCCATTCCCCAACTGGTGGATATCTACTTCATTTTCCATTCCTTGACACTACAAAGAAAGCTGCTACAACCATTTTTTCACACATAGGTCCTTTTCCCTTTTTTATGATCATTTTGGGATACAGATCCAATAGTGATACTGCTGGATCAAATCAACTCTCTGGTTTAACAAGTGAGAAATTGAGGTGAAGGAGACTATCTGACTTGCTCAAAATCATACAGTAGGTAAGCAAAACAAAAAACAAATGTAAAAGCAGTGTAATTTGAACCTATATTCTTTGACTCCAAAGTCAATCTGTACTATGCATGCTAAGATAAATTTTGTTCCTAGTCTTTTATATTTACCATCCCTCAAGAAAATGATATGGGATTGGTAGTCAATATAGCTTTGAAAGTCAGACTTTATTACCCAGGACCTTGTCTACTTTCTGATTTTAACAAATTGAATTTTAGGTATTCTTTTATAGTCACTGAACAAGCAGTTGCTCAGGACAAAAAAAGGCCCCTGACACATATTTTTATTATTATTTAGTTGGGAAAGCAAAAACTAAAAAAACAAAAATATGAAAGGATGGAACAAGTACAAAGAAATATCTGACACATAGAAAGTAATATAGGAATAATATGGAAATATAGCAGGAGAAGTGTTAGATATATCAGTCAGAAGGGATCAGAATTCAAATGAAGCAGAGATTTTCAGAGATAATTATAGTCTACAATAAGTTAGAAATCAGTTTTTGAAACCTCATTTTGTTTAACCATAATAATGTGAATTTAGTTGAAATGTTTTAGCTGCATTTAACTGAAAATGCTAGAGTAGAATAAGGATAAGAACATCAAAAAAAAATCTTAAGAATAAAATGTACATATCTTAGGGGAAGGTAAGATGGTGCAATAGATAGAATATTGAGACACTCATCGAGTCAGGAACACTTCTCTTCCTGAGTTCAAATGTGACTCACACATTCAATCTGTGTTTCATTGAACCCTGTTTGCTTTAATTTCCTTGTCTGTAAGCAGGAGATAATAACAACATCTAAGAATAACAATGGGCAGCTGTGTAGTACAGTGACAGATCATTCCTCGTACTTGACCCTAGGCAAGTCACTTACCTCTGTTTGCTTCAGTTTCCTCATTTGTAAAGTGAGCTAGAGAAGCAAATGGCAACTCTCTCCAGAATGTGCCAAGAAATCTCCAAACAGGGGCATGAAAAGTGAGACTCGGCTGAAAAAAGACTAAACAACCACAAAACACAATTTTATTTTTCTTCAAAGTGAAGGAAACAGTTTGCCTTTAATTTTTAGGAAATGTACATGTGGGTATATATTTTTATTTTCTCTCTATATATTACATGTCATATATTTAGCTTCTAGATAATGAACATTGGTCTCATAATGATTGTTAACATCTGGGCATTATGGTGTTAAGGGTCTGTTTCCTGTGATGTTTTTGGTTATTTCTGTAGCAAAAGTGATTGACTCAAAACATATCTATGCAAATCAGTTAAAAGTACTCAGCAGGAAGTTTAACCATGAAAAGAGTTCATTTTTTAAGGGAAAAAATGACATTAAAACAATAGAGCAAACTAAGCAAATATAAAAAAAATGGTTCTGTCATTAATATGTTGAATAGTGCTATCCTCCCATAAAGTCTATTAATACACAGGAACTGAATTGGGTAGAATGGCACATGTCCTAGTCCCAGATGGGTGCTAGTTGTGCAACTGAGCAAATCAAAACCTTTCAGTATTATTTTTCTAATGTGTTAAAGGAGAAGACTGGACTAAATGCTCTCAAATGTTCCCCCAGACTCTTAATATTCTGTGATCCTAATATCTATTCAATTTAACTCAATACAAACTATTATATTTATTTTGGATGGTATTCTTCTAGGCACTTAGTAACGTGCAAAGTTTAGATAGGATATGATTGCTTGCACAATTGAGCTTAAGATTTATTTATATTATTATAAATATAGAGGGAACATAAAATATGTTTGGTACATCTTATTAAACATCCTTTAAATAGGAGAAAAGGGAAGGAAGAGAACAAGAATAGATATGTGTGTCAGGGATCCGTTCTCTGTCACCTAGCCTAGTTGATATCACATAAAGTAGAGGGAAGATAACAGAGGTAATTAGATGTTAATATATAAACAAAGTATAAAAGGTACAAAGATGTGCTTACATTCTGTTACCCTTGACTAAATGGGAAGTTTTTCTGATGGAAATAGGAAGGGCAGTAGGCCATTGGTCTGATAGTTCTGGAAGGAGCTGGGGCACAGTTCAAGACAGGGAGGAGGGGACCATTTTATGGAATTTGATTGCTGTGCAACTGTGTTCAACAATGTTGAGAGGCAAGACAGACACAGATAGGGGCAAGAAGCAGTTTCAAGGAACATGATCTCTGGAGCAGAGAAGAGAGCTGTTGAGGAATGTTCAGGGTTTCCTTGAAGTTGTCTTGGAATTGCCATGATTTTCAGAAACTGGTAGACCAGGGCTTCCCTCATATCCCTAAAACAGCGATTAGTTTTCTCTAACAGGCAATAAAGCTGCCTAGAGGACCAGACTGTTCCCTACAGGCCTTGATGCAGCTTCTTGGCCACCTAAGGGCATAAAAGTCCCACTTGAATGGATCTAAAGCCTCTCTGACTTGGTAAATGTCTGAGAGCTACTCAGGAGTCACCATACTCTTCTCTGTGGGGTAGACATAATTCTATATGGAGAAATGTGCTGCATTTATGGAAACTTACTGCCCATGTATCTTTTGTATGACTTTGAGGGAAAGCAAACTTCCTTTTCTTTTGTTCTGCTTTTATGGAACCTTAATGCCCCTGTATCTCTCTTTGTATGACTTTTTTTTTGCTGAGGCAATTGGGGTTAAGTGATGTGCCCAGGGTCACACAACTGGGAAGTGTTAAGTGTCTGAGACCAGATTTGAACTCAGGTCCAGATTGAATGTGTGAGTCACATTTGAACTCAGGAAGAGAAGTGTTCCTGACTCAATGTGATCCAACTCTAACTCCTAGGACCAATGTCCATTATCTAGAAGCTAAATATATGACATGTAATATATAGAGAGAAAATAAATATATCCCCACACCAGGGCTGGTGCTCTATTCACTGTGCCACCCAACTGCCTTTTCCTTTTGTTTTCTGTTCAATGACTTTAGAACTTCTCATTTTGTTTTAAGATTAAACTTGAAATAACAGGTGATTGGTATCGATCCTGTCTGTTTAGATAGATTAGGTAAAGCCCTCACCATATCTCTTTCCCCTTGTCTTCTATCCCACCTCCCCACAACAGGCTAGTCTACATAAAGAAAGCTGGTGGCTTACAAATGTTTTCATATTCTCAAAAGAGAACAAATATTAACATTATTTTTCTCAGATGAAAAGAAACATATGTCTTTCCTAGTGAATTTTTAAAAATTGCATTTCAGATAATAAAAAAATTTTTTGGTGGTACTCTTTTAAACAAACATTATAACCTGGATGACTTCCTTTTTTAGCATTGGAAATGGGATAGAGTACTTGTGTGGTTAAGATACAATCTTTGATAAAATTCTGTACTTTTCTGCTTTTGAAAGTTGTGTAACGCAATAAGGAAATATTTAAAAGAATTGCACATATTTAGCCATGCTGTCTTGGGGAAAAGGGAGGTAAGGGAGAGAGGAGAAGTCTTACACAAAATGAATATTTTTATATGTATTTGGAAAATAAAATACTATTAAATTTTTTTTAAAAGGAAAAGAAAATAATCTCTCTTCATCTTCCAGTACTGTCATTTGCTATCTACTAGAGGATTTGGGAATTTATTATAACAAGAATCTTGAATAATCACAAAAAATTTACCTGACTACCACTGCCATCAGCTTTTTTTTTTTTTTTTTTTAGAACTTTTCCTGGTTAAACATGATATTACGGGCATGATGATGGGTATCATCAACTCACCCTGGACTCTTACAAGACTGACAATTCAGCCATCCTTAACAAATATTACAGTTAACAACTCACATTGAGCTACTTTTTAGCTGATTGAATTTGGGAAAATGGGGCATAAAAAAACCATGCCTGTTCCTCACTTGACTCTCCAGGACAATATAGCTAACATTTTATATTAGAGCTTCACAGATTGCAAAGCATTTTGCATATCAGCTCTTGTATAATATGATAGTCCTGTGAAGTAATAGTTATTATGTTACTGATTAGGAAAATGAAACTGAGGGTTCTATGACTTTCTCAGGAATTCATGTTTTCCTGACTTCAAATCCAACTCTAACTCCTAGGCCACTTAGAGGCCTGAAAAATCTTCATCAAACAGTAGTTTCCAACAAGTTATGAATTGAGAGGACAACTTTCTGTTTTGAATAGGCTTAAAACTGTAGAATCCAATAAATCATATGGAATAGATTGATGAGCTAATTTTCTGTTTATTAAGATGGGAGGTCCCCTTTGAATCAAAGCTGACTTTTTCCTTGGTAAACTTCCACCTCTATCTCCTCCTCTTCTATCTCTACCTCCACCTCCAGAGCTTGAAATATTGAAGATAAAAGATTTCATAGCTCCCTTTGTAATTAGGATTGAGCAACAAGCTTGGATCCTAGTAAGAAGTGGTGACCTGACTTATCCAGTAGTAGGTGGGATTTCAAAACAGGTCTTCTGAGGTGTCTTTCTTCATCTTGTTCTCCATTCTTGTTGAAAAAGAGAGCAATAACATTATATTCGGCCTTACTCCCTGTCCCCAATTTTTTTCTCCCAGCTGCTCGTGTTCCCCTCACTATCTCCTCAACTGGCATATATCTTCTATATTTAAAAATCTGTACACATGTGTTCCTTGTTTTCCCTGAAATGTGTAAGCTCCTCAAAGATTACTTTTTTTTTTTTTTTTTATCCTCTATATCCCAAGTACTTAATCTGGTGTCTGGTACATGGGCTTTAATAAATACTTGCTGACTGATTGGTTTGAGGGAAAGAAGAAGCCTTTAATTGGCTACTTTTCTTTTCCCTTATGGGCCCCCTTCTTGGGTACATGGGAATATGGCAGGCCCATTGGGTCCAAGACAGAATGTTAATAATTAATCCATTGTCATTTTGCTTTTAGGAATGATAGCATTTCTAATATATTTAGAATTATTATTAAAGTTCATTTTATAGAACTATTTTTTGATTAGATGTATACGTTTTGCTGAGTTAAGTACATTTCCTTCTATAGCCCACGTGATTAATAATTTCCAGTTACAATCAGAGTTGTATGTTATTATCGAATCAAAAATTTCCTCTATGGATTATATGCCTGAAACTTTTTATTAAATACGTCTTGCTTTCTTTAGCAAAATTATGTCTTAATTTTCTGGGGCTTGGTTTCTGGACAGTCTTATGGCTAGTGCCTCTATGGTTTTCAGAGCTGGCTTTCAAAAGATCTGGAGTATATTAGGTTGATAAAAACATGAAAGACAATGTTTACAATACTGGTGAAAGATTTGTTGCTGTTCAGTTGTGTCCTATTTTAATTATGGCAGAGATAATTTTACAAAAGGAGTCTTGCACTAATTTAACTATCCTCTCTTGCATTATCCCATAGGAAACAAGATCATATAAGGAATTTGAGAGTAAGTAGACAAAATTAAATTATGAGCTCATTCATATGATTTTTCTCTACCAAGGTGCAATTTACTTGATTTAACCTAGGAAGGGATTTATTTTATCCTAAACCAAATATAAAGAACAGCAAAAACAAGTTATATTTTAAAAACAAATTTAGGATGGAAGCACCAAGATCATTATATGCCAAGACACTTTTAAAATATAAATTTAGAAAATAGTTCCCTGTCCCATCAAATTATTGCAGATATTGCCCAGCCTTGTAGTACATAGCTCCTGAATTAGAAATTCACTTATTGCCTATTCAGGCCAGGGCAGAAATAATTCCAGCCAACTCAAAATCTCAAAGTCTCCATTCAAGAGAAGCCCACAAGCTTTTTATTGCACTTTCTTCTTTTCCCTATTTCCTTTCAACCAAATTCCTTGGTGGGTTATATTTATGTCAATTCATTAAGTTGTAGATTTTTTTTTCCATACTTGTGATTATGTGGTACAGGGAACTCCCAATAAGGAAACTCCCTTTACCAATATAAATCAGAAACAATTGCAATTTCTAGTTTTAGAGAATTGCTTGAGGCATTGAAGGGCTGAGTACTATGTTTCAGTGGCTGGACTTGAACACAAGTCTTTCTGACTCCGGAGCTGCATTTCTAGTCATCATGCATGCCATAATTGCTCTCCAATTTATGCATTTTTTCATTCAAATAAATAAGCTTCTAGTGCTTAATGATGGATTAGTCCCCAATCCATAAAGATGAAATCACTAATTATTATTTATGTTGAAATTATAATCAAAATTTCTACTACTATAATACCATTAGCCTTAAATTCACCTAATATCTAAATTAAGGTTTAAAAATAAAATTAAGAATATCACAGAGTATCTGCCAATAGTTTTCTGTTCTTTTTTTTCAGTTAGCAAATAAGCACTTATTAAGTGAATGCTTACTGTGCACTAGACATTGTGGAACATAGAAAGTGAATGAAAGAAAGCCAAAAAAAAGAGTCCTATCCCTGAAGATATTCACATTCTAATAGGTTAAACAACATGTAACTATTTAGATACACGTAAGATATAAAGATCAGAAGGAAAATAATTCCAAAGGAGATGGCATTAGCCAAGTGGGTTGGAAGAATAATAATTATAATTAATGTGTGTGTGTTGGCACTTTATAATGGAATTCCTTTTGTAGCTCAATAGAAAAAACACCTGGAGTCAGGGTCTTAGGTTCAAATCCCATCTCTGACACCATCTAACTTTGATTAATCACTTAAGCTCCCTGGGACTCAGTTGCCATATCTGCAAAATGGTGGGGTTATACAACAGGGTTTCTAAAGTCATTTTCAGCTCTGGAACTATAATCTTCCAAAAATACAGCATAACAAAATAGAAGTTAATTTCATTTAAAGGAATCAACAATGATATTGAGCTTTTCATTAGAAGGGAAACTTATCTATTAAAAAGCAAAAGTAGAGTCTAAAGCTGGCTGACTAAGTTGACTCAAGGATCAGTTGCCTCCTAATTGTAATGGAGAAAACTATCTGGTAGTAGACACACTTGAAAAAACCCGAGATCCTTGAGAGCAGGGATTGTTTCATTTTCGTCTTTGTATTTCTTACACTTAGGATAATGTCTGATACAAAGCATAAACTTAATAATGTTTGTTTATTGGTTAGTTAACATGCAGAATCTTCAATATTAGAAAGTATGAACTCTAAAACTAATTCAATATATGGTAACAGTTTGTTAGATTCCACATTACAAACTAGATGAACTTTCTAGTTCTTAAATTCTATGGAAAAAATAGAAACAGTCATTCCCAAGATCTATCCATATAATATCAGTCCTAATTAATAGGCTTGGAAAATGCTCTGAAGAGCACAAGTAGCAGTAGTAGTGTTATACCATGCTTCAAAAAAGTAATTTTACTGTAGGTATCCCCAAGTCACTGGGATACCTGTACTATGAAAAACTAAGGCAACCAGGTCAAGTGGGACAGATTTTAGAATCTTTAAGGAATACAAAAGAGCCTTAGAACATGTGTATTTTGTAGGTTTGTTGCAAAAAAAAAAAAATTAGAAATAGACTCCTCTATTAGTTTCTTCTTCATTCTTGTTCTCCAGTGCCACCTGCTGTTTTAATTTAGCACTGATTCACTTTAGGAAGGGATAAATTATGTATAATCATCATTTAGGAGTTTTCCTTCTGTTTAGCCAAGTAAGATATTAAATCTGGGTAAATCCAGTGGTGCCAATTAATATAATTTTAGTGTTCCGCTTTGTACTTCACTTGGTGTTCTCATCAGCTGCAATGGATTTAATTGTCATCTCTATATATTGTCAAATCTCTATGATTCTCAAATCTATCTTTCCTGTCCCAGTGTCTTTGTTAACTTTTAATCTCACTCCTCCAACTGCCTTTCACATATCTCTAACTGGACATTCAGTATACATCGTAAACTCACTATGTCCGAAACAGAATTCATTATCTTGTTCCCTCAGTCATCCCCTACTCTTACTCTTCTTATTACTATAAAGGGGAGCCTGCTGATTTCACCTTTGCAATATTTCCTGAATATTCTCTTTTCTCCCCTGACACTGCCACCTGACATAGTCCCTCATCCCCTCATGCTGTGATTATTGCAACCGTATGTGTCTCCATTCCAATCTCTGGAATGATTTTCCACCTTGTAACGGCTGTTCTGCTTTTTTTCAGCTCCATGGAACAAGATGCACCCTAGCTGGATACTCCTTGGACTTTTCCCTTTCGTGTTAAGTTCTCCTATTACACTGTGTGCTTCTTGAAAGCATGGGCTAGCTTTTAAAAAAATTAATCGTATATCCAGCACTTAGCATGGTGCCTAATACTTAGTAAATTCTTAATAAACATTTATTGAATTAGATTGGATTTGGTCGGATAGTGTTACTTTCTTACTCAATTAACACCAGGGGTTTCCTATTGCTTCCAGAAGCAAATACAAAATACTCTCTTTGACGTTCAAAGCTCTTTATGATTTGACTCCTACCTTACTCTCAACCATGAACTCTTTGCCTAGTAATACAGGACTGTTAAATGAAGGAGACATTCCTTCTCTCTGGCTTCTCTCTGAAATTCTTTCCTTTTTCTAGTCTGACTACTGAGCTTCCTGGTTTCCTTTAAATCCCAATTAAAATCTCATTTATAGGAAGCCTTCTCAAATCCTTTTGATGTGTCCCCCGATACAAACTGAGTCCCCCGATCTTTGGGGAGACCTGGGTTAGAGAAACCCTAAAATCTCAACTCCTCACCACCTTTGGGAGGGGCACCCCCCTCCTGTTCCCTAGGGGAAACTTCCATGGGGATCTCCACCTACAATTCAATTGGAGATCTTGGCCTGGGACATAATCACCACCCTTTATTGAATTGAAAATTAGCCCTTAATCTCCATAGCCTCAAACCTTAGAAGGTTGGGCTAATTAAAAAAAAAAAAAAATCTTTGCTAAAATTCCTTTTTGGATTTGGCTCACTGGGAAGTTATTTCTCAGTGTAATAAACCCATTTCCCCCCATAAACCTTTCCTGCAGATTGGGACAGCAAATTCTTTCACAAGAATCTGTGATATGGACTTGGGTATCTCTTGCCTCTCATTTCTTATACCTCAATATTTGGTGGCTTGCTAAGGGGATCTCCAAAATTTTGGCCGAAGTAAGCCTTCTCTTGCTGTTGTCTATTCTGTGGCTGGGACACCCAAATACCGGAGGAAGGTTTGGGCTGTCGGAGCTTTATGCTCAGCAAACTTCCTTGACTAGGGACATGTAGACTTGGAAGTCCTGCATTTTTTTTAGCAGAAGTACCCTTAATTAGGGAACTTTTGTGACCTGTCTCCCTCTCTAGGGATGCCTGAGAGGACAGGACGTTAATAGAATCTGGAAAATCTAACACTTGTGGCAAAAAAAAAAAAAGAAAAAGGGACAATCTTCTGCCTCTATTCCTAAGGATTCTTTCTTAGGCTGTCTTTAAACAGAGACAAATTTGGCTTAAAATATCTCAAAACTAAAAAACTTAAAACAACACTGCAGGATGCTGCTAAAATTTATTGGAGGGAAATCAAAATTAGATACTAACTTTTTAAATAACCCCTTCCTTCCTACTCCTCTAGGGACCCAGGATGTCTCTGAATCCCTTTCAAAACTACCTCCTTACCAAAGACAGGACGTTATGTTCGACAATATTTCTTTATCTCTATCCCTCTCACCTTCTGAACCAGAACCTGAGCCTTCCCTCCTCCCATTCCTCCAGTCCTCTGATACAAGGAATGGGAGCCCTTTTTCTCCTCCTCAGGATCCTGATTCAGCCACCCCTTCTAACCTCTGCCTGCTGTGAAAAGCAGCAGATTTTCAGGAGGGACACTCAGGGTAGAGGTGCCTTTTTCAATGTCAAATCTCTCCCACACTAAGGAAAAAGCTGGCCATTACTCTGAGGACCCCACCAAGTTTATTGAGGGGTTTAAGATCAATGCCCTCCAATTTGATCTTTCCTGGAGAGATGCTAATATTAAATAATCTAATCCAGATATACAAAGGAAGCTTCAGAAGTCAGCTTTGGGCCCTCAAACTTCTCCCAGTCAGCTGTTAGAAACAGCTTTTGGAGTCTTTAATAATAGGGACCAAACTGTAGCAAAGGAAAAAGACTGTAGAGTTAAAATGAGAAATAGAGAACCCCAAATTTTAGCTGGTGTCATATCTGAGAAACATAGGGGTTCATGCTTCAGGTATAATGGATGGGGTCATCAGGCCTGAAAACTGTTCTTGGAGGAAATTCCTGGTCCTTGCCCCAATGTAACCAGGAGGGACCCTGGAGGAGAGACTGCCTACAGGGGAAGAATCGCCCCTCCCCACCAATGTCCTACCATCTAGCAGGATTTTGGGGCTTGATCCTCACTCCACCATGACAGCTGAACACGGAGTATACTTGGATGTGGTACCCTCAGATGTGGCTGATATTTCAGAATATTCCTGTGAATATTCCATAGAAGACCTGAAATTACTCTTCTGCAAGACCCTTGAAAACACTCTGGAGAAATAAGGGTGAAATTGTCTGTGTCTTTTCTCTACTCTAGTCTTCTTCTTTGCCATTTCCCACTCCAAGGATGAGAACTTTGCTCCTAGCAATTTCTCTCTGGTTTTTCTTGATGTCATTCTATGGCCCCTACCAGTAGTTAATTCCTTCTTAGCCTTCTGGCTAGGGAGCTCTGTGGGTAGTGGGGCATTCAGGATTGTCGGGTGGGCCATCAGCATCCTCAAAGGAGCCCACAGATGTATTATTTGCATCTCTACCCTGGATGTTTGCTGATTTTCTCCTTCTTTACATAGTGAGCTCCTTGAGGGAAGGAACTATCTTTTACCTCTTTTTATTCTCATCTATTAGCACATGCTTTTAATTAATGTGTATTGATTGCTTGATTTTTATAAGAGAATGCAAAGAACTAAAATCAACTGCTACTTATGTACTGATGTAAGCAGAGTGGCTTATTTATCACTTTATGATTTACAGAGATCTTGACAGTCTTGGAAAGTAGTAAGTCTATGTATTATCTGGGTTTTTTTTTTTTTTTTAATAAGGAATGGGTTTATAAAAGTGTATTTAGTGACTTGCCCAGGGCCACGAGACAGTGTAGAGTTGTAAAACTTAGCTTCAAGTCTTGTTTCTGATTATATTTGTATGACTTCAAGTAGGTAGTTCACTTAACCTGTATAGATCTGTTTTTGAAGTCCTGTCTGGTTTTATATCCATCTCTCAAAACCCAATGGATAATGCTATTTCCTTTAGCCTAAAAAGCTCTTTATTTCATACCAGTTGCACTCCATAGATTCAATTTAACTATCATGACTCATCTTTCCCCGCTCCCCCAAGGAAAACCTTATCCCCAGGAAATTTATCACAGAAATTGCATCAGCTTTAGTACTCATCATTTGCCATTTCATCAGTACCCGTGGAGTGTTTCAGAGGAACCAGGCAAGATCAGCCTTTCAGCCTTTCAAAAATAATCTATCAGAAGCCAGGGTAGTATCAGGGAGAAAGTCCAAGGTTCTTTTAGGGAGGACATGGACATATAATGACCTGAGTGGGATCTACACGGAATAGAAAGCCTGGGAAGTATGGACATTCTAGGACTAGAAGAGAGGCAGCTGAGTGATGCAGTGGACAGAGACAAGAATGCAGAATCAGCAAGATTCAAAGGCACCCTTAGACCCTTAATTAGATATGTGATCCTGGGCAAGTCATTTTTCTCAGCCTCAATTTTCTTATCTGTAAAATGGAGATAAGAACTCATACTCTGTGGGGTTCTCCTGAGGATAAAATGAGATAGTTGTAATGTGCTTTGCAAACCTTAAGGCAGGATATAAACATTCACTATTATTACTTTAAGGTTTCTTTCTGGCTAAAATCTATGATCCTATGAGTATAACAAAGACAGTATTCAAATTCAGGTCATTTGACTAAACCTAGTACTTCTTCCATTTTATCGAGTTGCTCTTTTTTGGGATAGCTTATCTTCTCCAATGAAATAGGAAAAAAAAATCATTCTGGACCCTGATTTAAAAAATTTCATATAGAGGCATATCCAGTTTTATTGTCCTTTCCTTTATTATACTTTACAAATATTCTATTTTTTATAATTTGAAGATGTGGCAACCTTACATCAGCACAAGCTCACATCATGTTTGTGTCACATCATGTGTGAACCACACCCATTTAAGACGAACTTTATTGATTAAATGTTGTGTGTATTATGATTGTTCTCCACCAGCCATCATAAATGATGAGTACTGGTGTGTTGGAATCCTTACATCAACTCTAATTAGTTAGCAGTTAGTAAGGATTCCAACACTGGTGTATCAAATACCACCTGTACCTGATGAGTACAATATGGAATGTTGTATTCCATGACAGAGTACAATATGGAAATTAGGACAATTAACAATGACGTCTGAATGTTTAAGTGAAAGAAAAAGTCAATCTATATGGCAAATTTCATTGTCTTATTTTAAGAAACTGTTACAACCACCTCAACCTTCAGCAACCACTACCCTGATTAGTCAGCAGCCATCAGCATCACCAGAGCAATAGCCTCCATCAACAAAAATATTATGACTTGCTGAATGCTCAGATGATGGCAAGCATTTCTTTTAGCAATAACATATTTTTAAATTAAGATATATACTTTTTAAGGACATAATACTATTGCATATAACTAATAATTCTATATAACTAATAACTTATATGCATTGGGAAGCCAAAAACAAAAATCATGTGACTTGCTTTATTGCGATACTTGCTTTGTTATGGTCTGGAAACAAATCTGCCAAAACTCTGAGGTATGCATGTAAACACACAAATGCCATATATGTTTACACAATATATATCTGTATTATACATTTATACATTTGTGTACCTACATTATAAATTTATATATCTACATTAACAAAATAGTTTAGGACTTCCTTGAAATTATCTACAGAAACTTTGAAAACAGCCCCCAAATTAAATCCTCTTCACAGAGTAAAATATTATAATTCTTTTCATGATTATTTTACCATAATCTGATTAGGTCACCAATTTGGATAAGAGGATATTTCATTATGTGTGGCTTGATTTTTTTTACTTCAGAAAACATTTAAAACATCAGTTTAAAAATATTTATAACTTTCTCTTTTTCCTACCCAGAGAAACATCCCTTATTACAGAATAAAAAGTGGAGGTAAAACCAATATGATGTAACTAGCCAACATACTGATAAAGTCTGATAGTATATACAATGTTCCACATAGTCCCCCTACCTCTGCCAGGGAGTTCAGCAAACACTAGTGAAGTTCCTCTAATGTGCTCTGGGGATATGAAGACAAAACCAAACCAAACCAAACAAAACTCAACTCCCTCTTCTAATGGAGATTATATTATACTTCCTTTTTTGGTCTTGTTGTGCACACAACACAGTTCTCTTTAACTGTCCTGACTCAGTTTTCCTGTACTGAGTTTCCCTGAATTATTCTATCTCAGTTTCCTTAACTGTTCTGTTTCATCCCCTTAGTTGTAAACTACCCCTCTGCTCCATTAAGACTGAGGACCATTTGCTCTAAGGTTATAAATTGTCAATGTAAGACTCAAGATAAGGAGCTCAGACTTCCTGACTCCTAACTCTTTCTGTCCTCAAGAATTTACACCAGTGGTCCTCAAACTTTTGTTTTCAGTATCTTTATCCTATTAAAAATTATTGAGGATTATCTCCAAAGCGTTTTTGTTTATCTGGATTATATTTATAGACATTTACCATATTGGAAATAAAAACTATTTTTGAATTTATAGACCCTCTAAAAGGATTTCAGAGATCCCCAGGATTCTCTAGACCATACTTTGAGAACCACTGATTTACACTATCCCTCTAAAATATTCCAAAAGATAAGACTATCCCAGATACCTCATTGACATCTTTACTTCTGTTTATTCAGACATCCTGACTCTGGCTTTTATGGCCTCCCCCCATCCTGACAGAACCAAATGGGTCTGTGAAGAAGTTTCCCACTTCTGTCCCTTCTTTGTTTGTAAAAGGTATTTAAGGATTTGGCTTCATCTCATTCATCACTGGATACTTTGAGATGAGAGTCCTGTCCAGTCAATTATGCTCTCCAATTAATGAAATATTAAAAACTCTCTAATCTCTCTCCTGGCTCAGTTTCTCTAGTATTACAGTCTGTCCCATAAAAACAGGAATTTAATGAACAGTTGATTTCATGGAGAATTCAAATCACTTAGTTCTTCAATAACCAACTAATTCAGAGTTGAGTCAAGGACAGCAACCTACCTTAGTTTTGTTTATTACTCTCTGTGTGACCCTGGGTCTCAGTTTCCTATCAGTAAAATGAAAGAATTGGATTAGATGACTTCTAAGGGTCTTTTCTAGCTCTACATTGTCAGAGTTAAAATCTACCATTACCTATGTGTTATTGACTTTAATTCTACAGTCAATAAAGCCATTTGATCACATAAAACATAATTAAAGTCTTTTAAAATAAGTACTTACCAGTCACTATTCTTCAATATCTAATTTGATAAGTATATTACATATAACTGAGCATGGTGATATAGGTCTGTAATCTTTGCACATGAGGAGATCGATGTTGGCAGATCTCCAGCTTGGAAAGTTTTGAATTGCAGTGGGCTAAGCTGATTGGGTTTAAGTAGTTAAATTTGACTTTAATAGGGTGAGCTCTAAGGTCAATGGCCACTAGATTGCCTTAAGGAGGGGTGACCAGCACAAGTTGAAAACAGAACAGGTCAAAACTCCCAAACCAAACAGTTGGACCTAAGTTACAAGAAAAAGAAATAACAAAATTTAAAAACAGACATATTGAACTTTTTTTGCATTAGGGACCCTAAACAATCTGGTGAAGTCTATGAACCTCTTGTTAGAATAATGTCTTTAACAACCATAAGATTTATAAGATTACAAAGAAATGAAATAGTGAATTAGTGAAAGTAAATATGTAATATTTTTCCTACTCAAATTCAAAGACCTCCAAAAATCTATCCTCAGGAAACACAAGGAAATAAGAATGAATTTAGACATGTCTCAGATCTCCCCCCCCCCAAAAAAAAATCATAACAAATAAAGGCTTTCCATTTTCTCACACTATTTTTAAATTCTTAAACTAGTCAGGAAATTTACCTACCTTCATGTTCTATCTAGGGATCATTACACCTCCATAAGTGTAATCTTGAACTTTGCCATAACTTAGGTACTTAAATGTTTATTGAACTGAAATTTAAATACTTCAAATTCTTAAATCATTTACAAAATGTTTTTCCTAACAACACTGAGCAATAGATAGGAAAAATATTTTGTTTCATTTTATTTTTTTCTGATGGAACTCAAATTTTTTTTAAGATAATACATGTACATTCACTTTTTACACTATTTCCATATGAGTCATGTTGGAAGAGAAAAATCAGAACAAAAGGGAAAAACTGTGAGAAAACAAAACAGCAGGAAAATAAAGGTGCAAGTAGTATGCTTTGATTCAGTCTCCATAATTCTCTCTCAGGATGTAAATGGCATTTTCCAAATAGGACAAATATTTTAAATCTCTTTTTACCCAAGAGGAAACTGAAGACTCAAAAATAAAAGTGACTGGTCTTACGTCATAGTGTTTTAAATTGAAATTTAAAACCAGGTCTCTCCTAATTCTATATCCAATGCTCTTTTTATTCATATTACTCCTCCAATTAGGATGGAAAATAGGGAATAAAGAGCTGAGATGGGTAAAAGAGGTAGCCTAGGTTAGTGAAAATTAGTACAATATGCCAAAATCTTAAATATCATTTTTAGAAACTCCTAGAGATAGAGTCAAGATGACAGAAAAAAGTGGGGACTCACCTGCCTTCTTACTAATCCCCTCTAAACTCTGAATAATGCAAATAATGCCTCTAAAACTAATTTTGGAGTGGCAGCATCCAAAAAAGGATGAGCGAAATAATTTTCCCGTCCCAAACAACTTAGATCAGTGCTGTGGCTTCAGGGTACAGTGGAGCGCAGCCCATTCCAGGATTTGAACCATCAAGTAGGCCTTGAGGGCAACTGAATCGGTGGTAGCCCCAGCAGGCTTTTGGACCTCTCAGCCCATAGACAGTAAGGGAGTCAAAACTGATCTGAAGACTAAAAAGAGTCCCTTTGATGGTCCTTGGGGAGTGGAGGCAAAATGCAGGACTTTGTTGCCTTGCCCATACTTAGGTCTGGGTCACAGGATGAGGAAGAGCATTATCACACAAAAGCTTGTGGTCACAGTTCCAAGTTATTAAACAATGATAGTAATCCCTCACAGACCAGAGCATATCACAAGAGACTAGTAAACACACACCTTTCCTTAAATCATGCTGCTTTCAAAGGACCAAAAACTTACAGGTCCTTAGACTTCTCTCTGAAAACAGCTGCACACAAAAAATCGGGAAGCTTGGGACAGTGCCCTCTCCATTCGGGAAACAGAGCTCCTTTATCAGAGAGTTAAAAGTCAAGAAATAGCCTGGAAAAAATGAGCAAACAACAGAACATGATCCTGACCATAAAAAGTCACTATAGTGACAGAAAAGATCAAAACAAACTTAAAAGGTGACAACAGTCAAAACGCCTATATCCAAAGCTTCAAAGCAGCTTTAGGTTGTGGAAGAGCTCAAAAAGGATTTTAAAAATAAAGCAAGGGAAAGGGAAAATTGGGAAGAAAAATGAAAGTGACACAAGAAAATCTTGAAAAAAGATTCAGCAATTTGATGAAGGAGGCACCAAAATACCAAAGAAAATGACACCTTAAAAACAGAACAGGCCCAATGGTAAAATAGACATAAAAATCTAATGAAGACAAGAATGCTTTGAAGAAGCAGATTGGCCAAGTGGGAAAAGATATACAAAAATTCACTAAAGGGAGCCCTGAAGTCAGGAGGACCTGAGTTCAAATTTGGTCTCAGACACTTAACACTTCCTAGCTGTATGACCCTGGGCAAATCACTTAACCCCAAGTGCCTCAGCAAAAAAAAAAAAAAAAAAAAAAATCACTTAAGAATTTCTTCAAAAGTAGTATTGGTCAAATGAAAAAGGAGGTACAAAAATTCACTGAAGTATTTCCTTAAAAATTAGACTTGAACAAGTGGAAACATATAACTCTAAAACACATCGAGAAACAAAATCAAAAGCATGTAAAAATAGAAAATATGAAACTGGAAAATAGATCCAGGAGAGATAACTTAAGAATTATTCTACTATCCCAAAGTCATGATCAAAATAAAAGAGCCTACCATTTTCAAAAATTATCAAGAAAAACTGCCCTGATATTTTATAACCAAAGGGTAAAAGAGAAATTGAAAGAATCCACCAATCACCTCTTGAAAGACATCCCCAAATGAAAACTCCCAGGAATATTAGAGCTAAATTCTAAAATCTAGGAGAAAATATTGCAGTAGCCAAAAAGAAACAATTCAATTATCATGAAGCCACAATCAGGATAACACAAAGATCTAAAGTTTCTGAATTGGATATTCTGAAAGGCAAAACAGCTAAAATTATAACCAAGAATCACCTACCCCAAAAAGCTGAGTATAAATCTTTTATGGGAAAAATGGATCATAAATGACATAGGGGATTTTCACAAATTTCTGATGAAAAGATCAAAGCTGAATAGAAAATGTAGGTTTCAAATAGGAGACTTTCAAAGAGAACACAAATACAAATACAAGAAGGACACAAAGGGTACAGGTATGAGTTAAATACTTAAAAATGGTGTGAGAATTTACGGTGTGAGAGAGTAATGCATTGGAAGAAAGGGAAAAGAGTGAGAAAAGGATAAATGATCTAACACAGAAGAGGACGCAAAGAGATTTTACAATGGAGTGAAGCTGGGAGGGAATCTGTGAATCTTACTCTTATTGGAATTGATTCAAAGAGTATTATTAACACACTCAGTTGGATATAGAAATCTATCTTATACATAAAGGGAGGAAAATTTCCTCCTTTTGAGGAATAAACCCTTTTGAGAATAAACAGGGTAAAAGGAAGAGTAAAATAAATATGAAAACTATGAAGAAAAACACATAGTAACTGTGAAAAAATTTACAGTACGTTTCTCTGATAAAGACCTCATTTCTCAAATATATATAGACAACTGAATCAAATTTTTAGAAATGAGCCATTCATAAATTGATAAATGGTCAAAGGATATTAAGAAGTAGTTTTCAGGCAAAAGTAATCAAAGCTAACTATAGTTACATAAAAATGTTCCAAAATATTATTGATTAGAGAAATACAAATTAAAACAATTCAAAGGTACTATCTCATACCTATGAGATTGTCTAACATATCAGAAAAGGAAAAAGACAGATTTTGAAAGGGAAGTGAGAAAATTGAAACACTAATGGACTGTTGAACTTGTATATTGATTCACCCATTCAGTAGAGCTATTTGAAACTTATATTCAAAGGGTTATAATACTATAGATACCCTTTGACCCAGCAATCCACCAGGTCTGTATCCTAGAGATTGAAGGAAAAGGAAAAACACACACACACACACACACACACACACACACACACACACACACACACACTATTTCTAATAGCTATTTTTGTTGTGGCAAAGAAGTGGAAATTGAAGGGATGTCCATCAACTGGGAAATGGCTGAACAACTTGTTTTATGTGATTATAAAGGCATATTAATTGTTCTGCAAAAAATGAAGAACAAGATACTTTCAGAAAAAAAAAAAATCTGCAAAGCCTTGTACTGATGCAAAATGAATCGAACAGAACCAGGATGACATTTTATAGTGATAGCAATATGGTATAGATGATCAATTGTGAACACAATGCAATACAATGATCCAAGATAATTCTGAAGGCCTTATGATTTTCATCTCTAGAGAACTGATGAAATCTGAATGCAGATCAAAATATACTTTTTGTTTTTTTTTCATGTCTTCTTTCCTAATATGGAAATATGTTCTGCATGAATGTATAGTCTATATCACTGGATTATATACTTTCTCAATGTGTAGTAGACAGGACGCAGCAATGAGGAAGAGTAAGAGAAAATTTGTAATTCAAAAGTTTTAAATGGCAAATGTTGCAAATTGTTTTTACATGTAACTAGGGGAAAAATATTAATTTTTTTTTTTAAAGAAAAATCCTGAGAATATGGTGCAAGAGAATATATCCCATATCCTCTGGGAATGTGACAAGCTTCTTACTTTTGTTGAATGGTAAATGTCTGGAAGCACAATTGAAAAAAGTTAAGTAAATGCTCCCAGAAATGCAAGATAGGCTTTTTTCAAAAAGTAAATGTATAATATATAGAAACACAACTGAAATAAGTATAACAGTACTTCGATTTTGAAGAAGTTTGAATGATAGACATTCCCATTTTCTATTAGAGATACCAAAAGTTTGGAAATAGAACATCTGGAAGTCATAAGGGAAAATGGAACAATCTGTTCAGATAAAAAAAAGAAAAAATGATACAAAATTAGTAATTGGTCATTGGCTGGAAAGCTGAAAGAATCAGTGTAAAATTAGTGTAAAAAAAAATCACTGTTCTACGATAATGACTCAGAACTGTGAGGTAGAGTTTTCTTTTAGTCTGTTTAGCTTAAGTTACTATGTTAGAAAGAAACCAATAACAGGGAAGATTGTTAAGTAAAAACTAGTGGATAAATGATGGAATTTTGTTCTCTTGAGCACTTGAAATGTGTAGAAAAGTTGCAGGAGGAAAACTCAGCATTTCAATAGGTCTATTTAATGTTTAAAATTCCTAAACTCTTGAGATATTTTTAATCGGGCCTCATACATACTTTGTTGTATAATAATTAAAACCTATGATTTATAGAGTAGATCAGAATCATAAAAAACATTTTTTTGGGGAAAGATAAGGAATGTTCTTTTTTTACTATATAAAGTTCTATCTAATACAGCTTTAGGAATCCAAGATGCATTAAAATTTTCAGAATTGCTTTACAAAATTTATTTTTCTACTGAAAATGTAAAAGAGCTATTACATTTGTATTTAGTATTTAACATTTCAACTGAAAGACAAATCTTCATAAAAGTCCATATTTTAATTCATTAGAAACATATCTTATAAATTTTATTTGAGTTACAAACCTTTGATCTGTGAACCTAACATACATACGGCAGGTTGTATACTGTCCCCTTTCTCTCCCAGACATCATAAGGGTATCAAAGGTCAACCATAGCACTTGGTAGTAATCGTGGGGGACTGTGACTTCCCTTCCCCCACCTTGGGAAGAACTGAATTATAAAAACATGTCATATTTCTTCCCATCTGGCTTTTGCCATGAACAATTTGATCTCAAGCAAATTTTATTCCACTATGTCCTTTTTCACTCTTGTGCTTTATCTCTTTCCTCGTTACCACGGGAAAAATGTCTTTATCTCCCTATGTAAGTCAAGAATGATCCCAGTTGATAAGCATAAGAGAAAAATTAATCATCATAATGCCACCAACCTATATAACCCTTATACTTCATTCTACAAACTACTTCTTCTCTTTTCCTACTTAAATCTGTTTATTCTTCAAGCATGAGCACCCAAGATAAATAAAATGTAGTTTATAGTTCTGTTGTTTTTTGGTTTTAATGACTAGAATTTTTATTGTTTTCTTTAGTACAAATGTATAGTATTGTATTTCTATTAAGCAAATTCTTATCAGGGAGCTTGGGAACTTAATCATTCCTCATAACACTTTCTTTTGAAAATGGCTTCAAATAATATCTAACCAACCAACTTATAATTATAATTCAATTTTTGGAACACAAACTTGTTTGCAAGATGGGGTGTTTCCTATATTACTAAGACAAACACACAAAAGGGAAGACAAAAGTCAAGGACAATCCCTAATTGTCCTAAATTCTTTTCAGGTAATTTTTCTATCTAACCAAACTTATTTCTGAAAAAACAAAATATAAATTATGTCTTTGCATAAACAATCAATTGTAGTTTCTTTGACTAAAACTGAGAACTGCCAACCTTGCAACATTACCTGACTGTGATAATGGGGAGAAAAATCATGCTTTCATTTTGAACCAACACAACAAAATATTTCTATTCACTAAGTTTTAAATAAATGGGTGTTACATTTTCAAAAAAATTATTTTAGTTATCAATATTCTCAATCTGTAGCATATTTTAAAACTAAGGTTAGCTTTCTTTCTATCACCTCACACAATCCAAAGCCACCTTTATCTACTGTCAACTGGCAAATATTTAAGACAAGGCAAAATGTTTAACATCAACCTAAGAAAATTAGAACTAAGAAAAATAATCATAAAATTTATGGGCTTGAGAGGAGAAAAGTAATTATTTGCCTTCCAAGCTGAAATATATTATACTTTCTATTGTTATATTTATTTATTAACATTTATCAATCAAGTTGAGTTAATTTGAGAAAATACAAGCTATTTTTAAACTTTGTTATTTTTTTCCAAGTCACTACATTCCTACTTTAGGTTTTTTTTGGTTAATTTTCTCATGGTACTATGTAAAAGTAATTTTTATTTGCATGATTCTTTTCTTTCAATTTTATTTCCCCAATGTATTTTATCAATTTCCTTAAAATTTCTTGATTATAAGCTAAACATTGCAAATTAATATGTAGATGAGCAGGAATAATGTTTCTTATTATATCAATGTTTCCTGACCCTCCTCTCAAAATTTTTGGAATGCCCAACACACAATCAATTGACTTTTTAAGTCAATAGTGAGGCTAAATGGCATAGTGGATAGAGCACCAGCCCTGAAGTCAGGAGGACCTGGTCTCATACACTTAACACTTCCTAATTGTATGACCCTGGGCAATTCACTTAATCCCAATTGCCTCAGGGAAAAAAAAAAAAAGAAAAAAGAAAAAGTCAATAATACTCCTCCTTAAGGAATAAATACAGAGGATGATTATTATGAAAATTATAATTTAAAATTTCTTTTTATTAATTCATCCCTTGTATTTATGAAATATAAGGATACAGTTGATATTCTTTTATATAGCTCCCAAGAGACTATTACAACAGTCCATCACACAAGGTATATTCATAATGCAAGAAGTAATCCTTAAGGTTTAAGAGAATCTTCTCCCAAGAACATAATTGGGCACAATATAAAGATGATGCCCAGTTTACAATGCAGTTCAAACGAAAACAAAACAATCCTGGGGCACACTTTATTACAGAAATGTACTGCAGTTGAAAGGTCAAACCACATAGGAATTCTTATAAAAATGAATACCGAGGCTATCTAGACAACATAAGCAACAATTATGATCAAGATATATTATAAAATAAGTAAATCTCTGTGTATAATGCTCTTAAGTAGGGAAGGGTCTAATGGGAACAGAATTTTATGGCTGAACAAGATCCCCTGATCTAATTCCCTTATTTTACAGATGAGACACCTGAAATATGTGTGATTTTCCCCAAGTTTATACAGTTAGCAAATAGCAAGCTGTGTAACTACATCACAGGTTTACTGACTCCCATCTAAAGTGTTTTTCTCACTTTACAGAACAGAAGTTCAATCTTTAGGATTCAGACATATTTTACAATAAATTCATCATTACATAATTACCATAGGATGTTACTCCTTTACAGTGTTAACATCAACATGGAATATTAGAATGAAATTACAGAATTTGTTTCACAAATGCTTCCTTGAGCTAGAATACAAATATTTAAATTCCCTCCTCCATGTTTCACTCATACTTTTTAACCAATCACTTTAAAGGGCAATTTCCAATTTCTGGGTTTTATGAAAACAAGCGCCCTTTTATGACATTGTACTTTCATAAATGTTATTAAGAACATGAGATTCATGCTGGGAAAAAAGGTCGCTTTGCAAATCACTCAGGGATAATCAAAGAATTTGCAATGATATTATATAAAATCATGGCTTCTAAAAAGTTTTTATTCTATCATAGTAACTTCAAATGTTGTGAAACAGTTTTCTACAATCTTGAGTTTTTCTTCAGATAGTAAGTTTTCTTGTTTTAGCTGTCCTATAAGAGTTTCCAGAGATTTGAGTCTTCCTAGAGTTTGCTGCTCTTGTAGTTCAAGAAGGGTTATCTTTGAATGTAGTTTGGTAACTTTTTGCCAGAGAAGTTCCCTGTTAATATCTTGTCTACAATAAGAATGCTCAGTTTGTAGTATTTCAATTCCATAGTCTGTGTCATCATATAAGGAATCTTCAATATCTAGATCTTCCACATCTATTCTCTCTTGTTCTATTGGCATGAACGAACTGGCTGATTCAGGCTTAGAGCTTTCAGTAGGCACTAAAATGGTAATAACTGATTCTTCATCTGTATTCAGCTCTTCAATTGTCTGAGTAATTGTACTCAGTAAGACAGTATTTTCCTGTGTTGATACAGAAATATCTGTGATATCTGGATTAGAGAAATGATCTATAGCTGTTTCAACTATATTACTGGGTTCCACAGAGAGATGCACATGCTCTGGATTTGAGACATTCAAAGTAGCAGTTGTAGTATTTAAGAGGTTCTCAAGAGATGTATGAAAGCTACTAACTTCTAAATCTTGGACAACTGCTGTTTCTAAAACAGGTTTTGGTTTTTCAATATGTTGTGGAATTGCAGAATTAATAGTTAATGTGTCATTATGTAGATTTTCCATATTGGAAACTGGTGGCTTATCCTTTTGTAATGGTTCATTCAAAGAAGAGGAATAAAGTAAATTTGTACTTCCATCAAATTTTTCTGTGCTTAAAATATTTTTCTTTGGTTCCATTTGTGCAGGTAATTCTTCTGACTTTACCATTAGGCATATTTCTCTCTCATCTTCTACTTTTTCCTCCTGAGGATTGTTTTTTGCATGGTCTTTCTCCTAGAAAACAGTATTTTCAAATTCAGCAAGTTCATTTATCAAAGCTTTAAATAATAATTCTTATTTTATGAAAAATAACATTAAAAGGTATATTGTAAGAGTAAAAATGATCAATACTCAAAAATATTCTACTAAATATCTAGCAACTTAGTAAATATTTGAAAAGTTCAAGGTATTTTAAAATATCTTCTTACTAGAAAAATAGGTAAACATTACAATAAACTAAATTTAGAAGGTAAATATTATTTTAAAATCCATTTTCTTTGTAATAGTTATTCAGCAATTAATGCAGGCAAACAACAGTCATCAGGTAAATAGTTAATAAAAGAATCCCACTCACTTTTAGTATTATATCCTATATGTAAAATAAAAAGGCTAAAT
This sequence comes from Antechinus flavipes, assembly GCF_016432865.1. NCBI lineage: Eukaryota > Metazoa > Chordata > Mammalia > Dasyuromorphia > Dasyuridae > Antechinus > Antechinus flavipes. The sequence continues at coordinate 140,502,207 of NC_067402.1, read as the reverse complement.
TTCCTCAAATTATGTGAGCTGTTGACTTTCTATATAAGTTTTTTTTTCTAAAAATTCATCATCATAATGGGAAAAACAGATGTTTCCTACATTAGAAACCTCATCCTTTTTTGGGCATGACATTACCATGAAATATACTTTTCTTAATGCCAAGTTTCATGCTATACTTTAACTGACAAGTTTTATAATTAAAAGACTAAATAAATTTTCCCCACATTTATTATGTGAGATAATTATTTTGAAAAATTAGGTTTTTTTCTTTTATGAATTTTGTCTCTACACCTAGTCCCCAAATATGTAGGATTTCCTATAAGGTAAATAAATAACAATCGTCCTTCTCTGACAACCTCAGTCACCTTTTCAATTACTTCCAAAGAAATTGGGGGAAAAAAAATTACCTGACTGTCCTCAGGTAAAGAAAAAATAGTTGGTACAGCAGTTTGTTTCAAATATCGAATTCCCCATCTGATGTCAAGTGAGTCTGGAGTAAAATGGTCACTGCATAGGAACTGGTATTTACTGGGAACCCATGTATCACGTTTCATATTCCGTAACCATTTTTCAAGTCTCTCTTTGTCATGGAGAGGAAACCTGGAATTGAAAAGAAAAAGCAATGACTCTAAACTCAGGTGATCTAGATTCCAATCCAACTTCTGACTCATACTGTGTATGTGAGGGTTAGGTAAGTCACTTTCTGGGCTTCAGATTTCTCATCTATTAAATGAAGAAACCATTATGATCCTTTTATCAGCAATAAGAAAAATGACATTTCACCAATTTTGTACTCACAAGAAATCCTATTGATGGAAAATAAAACTTTACCTTCTCTACAAGTTAGAAGTAACTATGAAAAAAATATTTTTTTTCTTGAATTTCATTCTAACTTCAGATTTCAATTTACCTTTTGAAAATGTTTACCAATGCTACTGGTATAGATACACAGTATACATATGCATATATATATAGATAGATATATGGATATTCATACATATACATATACAAACATGCATAGATGAATATATACAAAGGCAGGTGCATACACATCATAAACACACATACAAACCCAAATTCTAAAGGAGATTAATTTGACTAAGTAAAGAATTATTTTAGAAAAAGCAAACACTTGGCATCAGATGTTGGTACTTTTTGGTATAAAACAAAGTAAATTATTTGGCAAAGATTTTTAAGAAAATAGGTTCTAAACATTTGGTATTTGTTATTAGCATGGTTTTATTCTGATAGGAATTGTTAACATTTATTTTTCATGACAAATCCTAAATTCTTATTATCATAACTTTCATAAGTCCCTAAGACAAATATTATAGAGATATCTATTTATGAACATTCACAAAATGATCTTCTGTTACCATACCTTTAACATGCTATTTGGCAAAAGAGCTGCTGCCAGGAAGGACCAATGTTCTGAAAGAGTCTATCCTTTTGGGATACCACTATCTATATGGCATTCTTCACCTAGTGCTCTCATTCTACTTTACCCTAGTTTCCCATCACCATCTGGACAAGCTATTTGAGTTTTTCATTCCCCTTCTAGATCAAACTCTCAGAATTACCATTCTTTCTCCATTCAACAAACTCTCTGGGAGGCTTTCCTTAGCATCAAAGCATTCTTTCTCATAGTGCAGGCCTACTGAGACTCAGGCCTCTGGTAATGAGAGCTCTTGGTACTATAGCTTGGCCCTGGTAACCTAACCTCCTTACTTAACATTGTTTTCATGGCAAAAATGTGTTACTAGTTAATACATTTTAAAAGTGTATATGGAATTTATGAAGACCTTTTGTGGAAACTTTAGCTAGTATGTATGAGACATTTTCCAAAGGTTCTTTATACCATGCATAAACTTAACATTTATTGAATCAATTTCTCTAAAGCCCTGAATTAGATCAACTTAAATAACAGTTTATCTTATTTAAACTGACCATTTGTCTGCAATAACTCCTAAAGGAGCAACAAATGTACACTTAAATCACTATGCCAAATAACAGACTATTACAAGCAAAAAAGTTTCTTTACCACTAAGATTTAGGAGTAGTGTGCATGCATGCATATAAAAATAGATTATGAGAATTGTATTTATTTTCCTAATGACACCACACTTTAAGAACTGGATTTGCTGTAGCAAACATTTTGGATACTATCACTATTTATCTATGAATTTACTTAGATGCAGATTTTGCAAAGAAAACAGGGAAAATAAGTACTGAACAATCTATTCCCAAAGCAACTCCTACCTTTATTTTGTGCTTTAAAAAAGCAACTGTTAATGACAATAGAAGATTAAAGAAACCAACTGTTTGGATAGATGGGGGAAGAGTATGTTGTTGGAATTCATGTCCATCTCTATACAACTGCTTTCCTCCTATCTCTTTCCTTATGGTTAAGAGCCTCATCCTCTTGGTTTCCTGATTCTGTCAATGGCATCATTATTTACCAAGTTAGAAAATGCTGAAAACTTGAAACTTCCTTTTCCCACACCCATTACAATCTGTTGAAAAGAGCTCTTTGTTTCAACGATATTTCTAAGATATCTTCTAATTCTATTGTCACCAGAGATGGACACATGACTTTATTGCCAACTATCTTATTACAGTATTTTTCTTATTAGTCTCCTGCCAATATATCCACCATATAATTTTCCCCATGCATAGATTTAATGTTTCTTCTTGATTCAAAATGCTGTGATAATTAACTACTACCTGCATGCTATATAATCCAAATTCTTTACTTGTGGTACAGTGAAAAGATCACTGGATTTGGATTCAGAGGACCAAAATTCAAAATACTTCTTTCCCATTTGCAGTATTTATGTGGCCTCAGTGTTTTAGTTGTAAAATGAGATTGGTCTACTCTTTTCCAACTTATTCCATTCTTGGAATATATTTCCTACCATCTATGATTTTGGGAAGCTTAAGTAATTTTCAAGATTCTGTTCATATATAATCAATAGGGGAACAGAAATCTATCTTACCCAGCAGAAAAACAGGAGAAGGGGATGTCAAATGTGAGAAGGCCGGGAGGATGATAAAAGAGATGGCATATTGGGACAGGGAGTGGTCAGTAGCAAAACACTTCTGAGGAGGGACATGGTGAAAAGGAGAGAGAATAAATGGGGGGAATTACAATAGTAATTATAAAAAAAAATTCTAAGCAAGTTTCTGATGGAATATTATTATTCTCTGGGAAAGTGATGAGCAGGATGCTCTCAGGGAAAAAAAACCAATAACATGGAAAGTCCTCTATGAATAAAATGAAATATACTGTACTCAAAATAACAGCAATGTTCTGGGAGGACCAGCTGTAAATGACTTTGCTATTCTCAGTAGTATAATCATACATATTTACGCTGAAAAACTTATGATGAAAAAATCTTATCCATACTTAGAGAAGGAACTAATCAAATCTGACTATAGATTGAAGCATTCTCTTTCTCACTCTTTATTTTTAACTTATTTTTTCTCGAGGTTTTTATTTTAATTAGGGTGATGCATGTTTTCTTTCACAACTTGACTTTTATGGAAATATTTTGCATAACTTTACAAGTGGTTTTTTAATTGTGGGTGGGGATAAGGGAGAGAACCTAGAACTCAAAAATCTTAAAAACAAATGTAAAATAAATTGTTCTGAATGTAACTGGGGAAAATATTAAATGAGTAAATTAAATAAAACAAAAAAGATTCTATTCAAAATTTTATTTCTTCCAAGAAATTTCTGATCATTCTTCAATTCATTGCTAGTCAGAAATGACTAGAACCTTTCTTTCCTTGGACCATATGCTTATATTCTAGTTTTGTGTCATAGCTATTTATGATTTGTTTTGAACGATTTATGATCTTTTTAGATTGTTTCATTAAGGCATAGGCCATCTCTCATTTAGTGTTCAAATTTCTTCACTGTCTTCCAAGCCCAATCATGAAAGCACAGGACATCTTTTATTAGATATTTTACATTTCTTTCCTACTCTTCATCCCCAGCTGCCTAGCACACTGCTCAGCCATAATAGATGATGAATAGAATTAAGATGAAATTTTGGATTGTAGGGTCCCTCAAAGCAACTATATTCTTGCAAGGGAGATAGCAGTTAGTGAGTTGGGCCTAGACAAATGTCTTTGAAACATGTGCTTAAATCCAGTAACTTAAAACTTGAAAGCAATTCTAATTTACTTATTTGCAACTTTTCTTTCTGGATTACTAAATGGTTCATATTTAAGAGTTTGAAGCATCCTCAAAGTCTTATTTTGTTTGACTCCCTGACTTTATAAATTAAGCAAATAAGAGTAAGCAGCTGTTAATACAAATTCACTGTTCTTTCTATACCATGGTGCCTTTCATCAAAATCTTTTGACCATTTATGTCATTACTAAAACAAAGAAATAATTTGGGATCCACAGGATGTTTTTATTGTTGAAAACAAACAAACAAACAATTAACGTTCTTGAATAAACCAGGAGTGAGAATCTCTAGGATTACTAAAAGTAGTCATTTGTTTTCTAGAACTCTAAGAGTACAGTATTTTATGACTAGTGGAGATGAGTGACAGTGACATGCCTAGAATTTATAAGGCTAATTTAGGCTAATAGTTTAGTAAAAATATACTTTTGAGATTTTGCTCCATGATTCCAATGCTTATCACCTAACTTACTGATTAAGTTTCCAAATATGATTCTAAGAATGAGCTTGCACATTTTCTGGTTTTTTTTTTTTGTGTGTGTGACAGACATAATTCCCACACCAAATAAATGGATATCCTGATAACAGACGTTCTTGTTCTCTTATCTTCTGTCAAATTTACAGCAAAGTAATTCAGTTTTCCTTGGGTCTAATTACCCTGGATGGTCACTTAATGCTTGCTGAATTGAATAAACCAAACACTGAGTTTCAGGGCTTTTAAAAGTGGAAGTTTAAAAAGAACCAGGGCTTATCCCTTTTTTAACAGCTACTACAATAAAATCATGTAATTTCTATCATGTGTTTGCAATTACCAAGCTTTGTCCTATGAAGCTAGGAGCTACAGTAACTCATCCTGGATTATATATAAAACACTATACTAAGGAAAAACATATCTTGAAATAGCTGATTCAGTTGTTTTTAAGTTGTCTCTGACTCTTCATGACCCCATTCAGGGTTTTCTTAACAAAGACACTGGAGTAGTTTGCCATTCCCTTTTTCAGAACATTTTACAAATGAGGAAACTGAGGCAAACAGGCTTAAGTGATTTGCCCAGGGTCACAGTTAGTGAGACTGGATCTGACCTTCAGAAAATGCGTCACTAGTCCCAGCACTTTATCCACTGTGCCATCTAGCTGTATCATCTTGAAATATAGCACATATGTAACATAAAGTATTCCCAAATATAGTTTCCCAACCAGCGATTCCTTATCTTTTGGGATGACTGAAAACAGAAAATCATTCTAAGAGCAACAATTCCTATACATTATACATGTTATAAAGTTTATAACAATACACTAAAAAGGTTCATTTGTCTTCCAAACATCTCAACAATGTGCAAATACTGGTATTTATGTGTAAAACATATCTGAAGAAAGGAGTAGGATTGACCTTAATTTTTATCAACACTTAAAAACTAAAATATAACGAAGCAGTGATGGTAAATATCTACAATAACTGACATTTTTATATTGCTTTAGAGCAGTGGTCCTCAAAGTGTAGTCCAAAGAATTGTTGGGGTCTCTGAAACCGTTTCAGAGGGTTTACAAATTCAAAATTACTTTTTATTTCTAATATAGTAAATAGTTATAAATATAACCCATGTGAACAACAATTTTTGAACAGATCCTCAATAGTTTTTTAACATGAAGATACTGAGAACAAAAGTTTGAGAACCACTACTTTAGAGTTTGCAAAGCACTGGAAATCATCTGATGCTTACAATTACATGAGATAAATTCTACAATTATTTTCCCCACATTACAAAGGAAAAAACTGAAGGTCTGAGAGGTTGTGACCTGATAGACACAAAGCCAGAAAATGCCTGAGGCAGAATTTGACTCCAAGGCCAATACTCCATTCATCAGGCTACATGCCCTCTTATTTACTAAATTAACTGGAATATTCCCTAAGGACCCCCAGCATCAAAAATCCTTTAGCATTCATAATCTGACTCTTCCCTTTACCTTATACCCTTCCACAGTATACCCATTTTCCAAGTATTCTATTGACTTGGTTTCCTTGCTTTCCAAGATAATCCACCTGTAGATTCCAGACATTTTCCAGCCTTCTCCCATAGCTGGGATACTCTCCTTCCTCATCTCTGCTTCCTGGTTTCTTTCAAGTCCTAGTGATGAAGTTCTAGTGGCAGTCAGAGAGTTGTGGAAATCCCCTTTTGCTCGGCAGAGGTCCTTCGTGAAAGAATTCACGAAACTGAAGAGTTTTAAGTGACAAAAATGGAAGTTTATTGTTGGATGAGAAGTCAGCTTTGCTAGAAAAACTGACTTCTTCAGTGGCAAAGCCCTATTAGGGAAATGGAGGCTGGCACTGAGAAGAAAAGTGCAGGCAGGAGCTATGCCCTATTCCAGACTTCCGCAAGAATCAGGAGTTTAGAAATATCCCTTAATAGGAAAATCTGAGGTTCAGGTTTCAGGTTGAAAAGAAAGCCAAAGTCCCCAGGCCTAGATCTCCAACTGAATGGAAATCACTTCTTGAAGGCTTCTGGAATTTGGAATTTCCTGAAAAGGGTTTGCACCATGGGGGTGATTTGCCTTAGAAAAGGCCCAGCCAGGAGGATATGGTCTCATAGACTCTCTGGAGTCTGGGGGGGGGGGGGGAGGTGGAAGGGGGAAAAAGTCAGGAATCAAAGGAGACAGAATTTCAGAGTGTTAATTTTACAGATCAAAAGGGAGCACAGTTTCACACCCCCATCACTAGCTAAAATTCCATTTTCTATAGGAAGCTTTTTCTAGATTTCCTTAATTCTAGTGCCTTTCTGCTGTTGATTATTTCAACTTTATCCTGTATAAAACTTCGTTTGTACATAGTTGTTTGCATGTTGTCTCATTAGATAATGAAATTCCTGAGTGGGGACTGTCTTTTACCTTTCTTTGTATCCCTAATGCCTAGCACACAGGTGTTCAATACATGTTTACTACCTAGCAGATTAAATTGTCTTTCATCCTATAATTTTATTTCATTCTATCCCTGTAATACAAAGGAAGCAGCAACTACAGCCTATAAGCAATGGAGAATGAAAAGCAAAGTGAAGTTGAATAATCAAATAAAAACTTCCATAAAGAATAAATCAAGTATTTCTTCAAGGTGTTAAATTTTTTCTCACAGTAAATGTGAGAATTTGAATCTGAAATGTACTCTGGTGGCTAAATGCTACAAATAGTGTAGACGTTTTAAATGGTGTACATTAAATTTTGATTGCATATTTAAAACTAGTAGTAAAATAATTTTCTATTTTGTGAGATGTAACAATTCTTTAAAGCAGTACTTGATTAAATAAGGGTATGATAGATAAAAATTAAAGACAAGAGTTCAGAATTACAATAGATCTGAAGACATCAGTTCTCTATGCTTCAATGCAAAGTATTAAGGTATCATGAGCAATGTACTTGGCAATGTTGAACTCTTATACTACATTTCTAGAAATTAGGCTTGAGAAATAAATATAAACAACTAATAACACCTCTATATTCATAGGCCCAAGATTACATATAAAAACAAAAAAATTGATTTGCATTAGAGTCTTTGGAAATTTGAAAATTATAATACCTGTCAAAATATTAGTATTAACCTGAGTTGCTTAGCAGGTGTCCTCAATATAATTTAGGGCATTTAGTTCTCACTGCTGATATTTAATATTATCATTAATATTATTATTAGTATTTGTTATATTCAATAATTAAGCCTTAAACAGCTAATTAAAAGAAAGGCAACTGGCTACAGTATCTGAGTGGTCACACTTGCTTCCTGGCTTCACTGAGCTCCCAAAGCATAATTTGTTTACATCAAATGTAGCCCTGGGAGCCATACCAGGTGCATCACGAAGTACACTCCCAGTAAAGATGGAGGCTATCACACCTTATATTATTTGATTCAAGTCAAAGGTTTTTAGTTCGACAATATTCCTCCAGTCTCATCATGGAATAAAATGGAAACAGCAATGGACTGGGAGCCTCAAGCCTTTCTAATCCATTGCTATATGGCTTACATGGCTGGTAGATTGTGCCTCAGTTTCCTCATCTACATTACTGAACTTCCTACAGTTCCGGTACTCCTAGCTTCACAGCGATTACGCAGTACGGTTCAAAAGACACGCTTTGTCAAAGAGCTTTTTAAATGGTAATGGGCTTGCACATAATTGATTGGAGACCTTTCTTACTGGCAGAAAGAGAGAGTGGGGTTGACCCAGAGTCGGAAAGGGTAGCTAGCGAGCAAATGAAGGAAAAAGCATACTCCCGAAGGGAGCGGGAGTGGAGAGTGGGCAGGTTGCAGGAGACACTCCTCAACGGCCTCTTACAGCCCAGTTGCAGCAGCCCCGCGAGGCTGCTGTCACTCGCTCCTTCGGCTGGGGACCAAAGCGCAATAAAGCCACGGGTTTCATCAGGCACCAAAGGAGAAGGCAAGAAGGGGAGAAAGAGACAGAAGAGTGCGCGCGCGAGACCGAATGCCAACACCAGTTCGTTCCGCAGGATCGGCCCCAGGCGTCGGCGCTTCATTCAAGGGGACAACTTACGGGTAGAAACTCAGTTTCCGGTCTTTATTGTTTCGTCCTCGGCGGTTCTTACAGCTAAACGCGGCGCAATAACGGGGCATTGCGTCCGTCGAGCCGCGCAGAGGCTTTAGGGGAAGAGGAATAGAAGACTCAAGACAACCGCGCCGCTAGAAGCGACGGGCAAAGGCCTGCACGGAGGTGTGAGGGTGACCGGGCCCGCCTCAGGGCTGCTAGACCAGCCTTGGCGCGACCCAAAGGCCTACTGCGCCTCCCCGGAGGCTGATGGGAATGGGAAGGGAAGGAGGGAGGCTCTAGAGCTGTCACTGCCGCCGCACACCCATTTCCGCCTTCCGTCCGACCTGAAATCCCTCCTCCATCTCGCCCTCTCTTCACGTCAGGCCGGAAGTGACTTGAGAGAAAAGAGGTAACAACAGTCTTCCACGTGCGCTAAAGGCGCCGGGAGTCAGGTGGGGTGGCCTCAGCCAATGGAAAAACGTTTCGTGTAGGACTCTGCCTGGTGCGGGTTTGGCGCTGGCTCGGGTTGCTGGGGAGCGGCGGCGGCTGTGGGACCCAGAGTTGGAGCTGGTGCGAGGCTGACGTGCAGCGGCGGCGCTGCGCGTCTGGGAGGAGGACGGGTTAAAAAGGGGGTAGTCTGGCACTAAGAAGGGCACCACCGCGGTCTGGAGGACGAGGTGGGCCGCTGCTTCGTCTTCGCCTCCTGAGGGGGCACGGAGCGGCAGAAGGTGAGACTGAGGAAGGTGGCGGCCGTGGCTGTGACAAGATACGGGGAGAAGGATAAGGGAATGAACTTGGAACTGAAGTTAAGGGGAGAAGCTGGTGACAAAGGGCCCTATATCTAGGGATGGCAGAGCTGCGGGAGTTACGGGGTAGAGGGGCGGTGGTCACAGGCTGAGCACCTGATGGGCCCATTTCTCGTCAGCTGAGCTCACCCGGCATTGGCTGAAGGCGGGGTGGGGGTGGGGGAGATGAGTCTAGGGGAGCTCGAGTGGAGAGGCTGGGCAAAGTGCAGGTGTCTAGTATTCTCGTACCCGATGCTCTTTTCTCTGATTTTTGATTGGGGAGCATCACCTCAGGAAAGGGCCCCAGCCCAGCATCCGTCGCTCGGATTTGATGTTGCAACGTTGGCCCTGTGTCTACGTTGCCAGGTTAAAGACTTTGACTGTGAGCAACTGGTAGGTGGCCCTGTGCTGATCGGCTGGTCCTTCTCAGTCCACAGAGAGACCATTAAAACTGAAAGGAGGTTTTAGTCCTAAATGCTTTTGTTTTGAACGCATTGAAGCTCATCACTTGCCTGCTTGTTGAAGGTCCTGGCATCCGGGGCTTTTCTGGCATTTTAAACTCTTAAACAAATCTACAACCCAGTTGAAACAAGTTACTAAATTTATATTCTTTTTCACACAGGAAGGTGTACTTTAAGCCCGAGTACTCGTGACTATGAGTAATTGGGGGTGGGGTGGGGATGGAGGGATTTTCCACCTGATAGTTAAATTGGCAATTTCAATTAATCCATAGTGTTTTTCATCATCTCTGTGGTTATAACACCTTCGAGTATTAAGCTCTCAGGAGCAATACAGTGCTCAAGAGACTGGTTTTTATCTGAAATTTTCGGTGTAAAAGTTTTAAGACGTGTGAATAAGTTGGAAGAAAATTTGTGAGATACTGACATTCTCAACATTTGACTTGAGAATGAATACCCCACTTAAGGATTTTTAATTTAAACTTTTTGTTTATGTTTGCAAAAGTTTTTCATATTGTTCATCCTCTAGTATTAATTAAGGAAAAATAGTCATTACGCTTTTATTGAGTGTGTTATTGGCAGATGCTGTTGGAAGGTATGTGAAAGTAAAGCTTCATACAAGAACTTAAAATTTTAGGCCAACATTTATTGCTTTTGAGATTTGCATATCACTTGGCCATATTTGATCCTCCCCAAAGTAGGCCAGATGGAATTGTGGATTCCATTTAATAATAAGAGAATAGATAATTCCACCAAGTTGGAATTATTTTGACATTAAAAATGAGGAAATTGAGGCCCTGAGAAGCTAATAGTTGATGTGTTCATGGTTCCATGACTGAACAATTTTTAAACCAGGTTTTGAGTCCATGTTTCCCTTCTTCACTAGTTTATTGCTTTTTTCATCATATAAAGCATTATGTAACATTTGGCTTAGCTATGTTTAATAAAAACATTTTCTTTTAAAAAAAATTTTTTTTAAAAACCACCTTTTTAAACAAAATTTTCTTTAAAAAAATAAAAAATCATTTCTTTTAAAAATACTATTTGTGTACTTTTATGATAGCCTTGAATGCTATATTTATGAAAAAATTCATAAGATAATATATTTACATCTGGAGTGAACTTTTGAGGTGCACAGAATCCATTTCTCTTATTTTACATATGAGGAAATAGGTGTAGAGAGATGAAGTGACATTTTGTTATCCTCTCTGCCAGTCTACCTCTCAATTTTGAGAGCACTTATGCTAGCCAATAACTGTTTTATGTTATTATTTTCTTCTTTTCCAGGGTCATGAAAATGGCTACCCCACAGGCAGTTTTCACCTTTGCAATCTGCATTTTAATGATTACAGAATTAATTCTAGCTACAGAAAATTACTATGATGTCTTAGGAGTTCCAAAATCTGCATCTGAACGCCAAATCAAGAAGGCCTTTCACAAGTTGGCCATGAAATACCACCCTGACAAAAATAAGAGTCCTGATGCTGAAACTAAATTTAGAGAGATTGCAGAAGGTAATGAAGACATAAATAACTTATATTGATTGGTTGATTAATTTTCTCAAATTTGTGGGGTTTATAGTTATTCAAAAAGAATGTTTAAGAAATATAAACATTCTCTGTAGTTTCTGGGTAATGTCATGGAAAATATCTGGTAATAATTCACATTTTATATAGCTATATAGCTAGCCCTTTAAGATTTAGAAAACCTTTCAGTCATATAAGATAGGTAATAGCAGAAGTATTAGTCCTTATTTTATAGATGAAGAAACTGAATATCATAGAGATTAAGTGAATTAAGTGAATGTAAATAAGTTACTGTAGATATCCATCTTACTGTACTATATTGCTATTTAAAGATATCTTTATATGAATTTTTTTCCTTATATATCCTTTGGAATGGATAAATCTTAAAATAGCCACAAGTAGACTATACATGGAAAATAAAACGATATTTCTTTGTTCCCAAAGGGCATTCTCTGATTGTTTTGTAAAAGAAAACTAAAAAATTGTCAGCAATGAAAACACCTGATTATCTGAAAATAAAAAGTTTACTTTTAGAATACATAGAGAATTTTAGATTTTTCAAAATTTCCACTTGAGTTAATTGATTGTTACCTCTTCTATAGTATATATAACTAGCCTCATAATTTATAATTGGTAAGTTTTACCTTCTGGTTTGTATGTACAGCTAGGTTCTGGTTCATGTGAATAATTAATCCTATGAAGTTGTTGCATTTTTTTTGAATCAGCACTATTCAGAGTTATAATTATATAAACCATAGTCATTGTTTCCATCCAATGGAAATATACAGTGTGAATTTGAACAATTTGATCACTTTGGGGGATTTGTTATTCATAAAAATCAGGACCTAGTTGTATGTAAAATACAACTTGTATTAAATACCATAGAAGGAGATTGTTCAGTCATACATTAAAAATAGATCTCATCTAATGCCATGAAATACTTCCTGAATAGTATGTCACACTTGTTAAAGGGTAGGTAGGTAGCACAGTTAATAGAACAGAGCCTAGAATCAAGATCTGAGTTCAGATGCAGCTTCAGACACTAGCTGTGTGACTTGGCCAAATAACTTAACTTCTATTTGCCTCAATAACCTCATCTGTAAAATGGGGAAGGGTGGGAGAGGAGGAGGGAGGAGCAATACTAATATTTACCTCCCAAAGTGGTTGTGAGGATTAAATGAGGTAATAATTGTAAAACGCTTAATGGCCTTACATACAGTAAATGCTATATAAATGTTAGCTAATGCTATTATGTGGTTTACAGTAAACCAGATTCTTTCAATGAAAGCTTAGGGAATGATGACGTATATGATCACATCTTAAAATTAAATTTATCAATTTTTATTTCAAAAGAACCAAAATGTAGCAGCTGTGGATCCACAGTGCCTATGGATATAGAACTCAATTCTTTATCCCCATTTATGAATTGCATGTTCATAAAAGTGTTCACTACCTGGTTGGCCAATGTTCTGGTGATTCTTCAAACTTATGAATTAGTCCAAACTTATGTTAACATTTTGTCACTGGCTCTACAAAGTAAACTTTTAAAGCTTTGTGTAGGACCCATCAGAGCCTGAATTCTATTGTTATAGCCTTAGATAATCCAAGGTCCTCTCTGTGTTATGATGAAATCTAAGAGTTTAATTTAAGATTTAATTTAATTTAAGTTTAATTTTTAAATTTAAGAGTTTAAAGTAAGAGTTTACTGAAAATGCTCATTGTGAGGGAATATATTAGAATGTAAATGGCATGCTATGGGAAAATCTGATAAAAACATCAATGAAACATAAATTAAGAGTAGTCATTCATTGTTCACAAACATTTTATGTTAAGTGCTTATGTATATGGCACTTTGTTACTGTTCAATTGTTCCAACTCCTTGTGACCCCATTTGAGATTTTCTTGGCAAAGATGCTGGAGTTGAGTTCTGCAGCTCATTTTACAAATGAGGAACTGAAACAAAACAGGGTAAGTGACCTACCCAGAATCACACAGCTAAAAAGTCTGAGACTATGTTCTCAAGACTCACGAAGATGAGTGTGCCTAGCTTTAGGCCCAGTACTTTATTCACTATGCCACTCAGCTGCCCTGTATAGCATTTTGCTGTTACCACATAATAAAGTACATTTTTGAATATATGAAAGATTTTCATTAAATAAAAAGCTCCTTGGTACATTTGAAATCATGCACTGCTCAGAAAATTGTTTTTTAAATGCTATATTTTAAAAACAAATATAAACCTGGTTTTAGAGTCATGTATGTGTAGGACCTAAAGTAACATAGTGATGCAAATTTTTAAATTTTTGTATGTTATGTATATGTAATCACATTTCCTTCAGTGAAAGTAGTTTCTTTTAAGATATTAAACATTTTGTTACTAAATCTAAAAGTTTTATTTCTGTTATTCGTATTTTGGTTGTAAATAGTCCATTACTTCTATTTCTTCTCATTTTCCTTAAAAGCTTATATTTATAAGTCCTCGGACAAACTTGGAGAATAGATTTAGTGGATTTTAGAAGCAGCTAGGGATGCAGTGAATAAAGTGTTGGTCTTGGGAAAAGGAAGACAATTTCAAATCCAATCTCAGATGCTTATTTGGACAAGTAATTTAACCTCTGCCTCAGTTCCGTCACCTGTGAAATGAGGATAATAGTACCCATCTCACAGCATTGTTGGAAGGATCAAATGATTAATATACACATATGTTTTTAAAGTGTTTAGCACAATATCTGGCACATAGTAGGGGTTATATAATACTTATTTCCTTACCCCTTTTGTTTTCATCTCCTTTTTTCCCCAGTTAAAATTTTTGATGAACCATTGTTAATGGATTTTTCTTTTTCTACTGTTTTTCAAGCCTTTTGCAAGGTTCTGGGATTTTAAAAGAAAGGCAAAAATTTAAAAAAGGCCATGCCTTCAAAGAACTCAGTTTTGAATGAATAAGATATAATGAGATATATATTTACAACACATGTATATTGTAGATGGACGGTAGTTTGAAAGAGGGAGGCATTAGTGAATTCCTATAAAATGGTGGAATTTGAACTATCTTGAAGGAAGTTAGGGGAGCTAAGAAATAGAGATGAAGAGGCAGATCATTCCAGGCCTGAAGGACAGTGAAAAGATGGAACTAAAGTAGGCTAGCATTGATAGGTCATAGAAAGCATGGAAGAAAGGTAGATGACTAGAAAAATAAGAAGGGACTGAGGTTGTAAAGAGCTTTAAATGCCAAACAGAGGAGTTTGCATTGAATGCTGAAGATAATTCAGAGACTCTAGACTTATTTGAATAGTGGTTGATATGATTTATGCTTTTGGGAAAAGTCACATTGGGTGATGTATCACCAGAGTGGGAAGAGATGTGACGCAGGGAGAACAAAAAGTGAGCTACTGTAATAATCCCTGCAAGAAGCCATGCCGTCCTGTACTAGAGTTGCTTTGTGGATAAAGAGAAAGAAGTATATGCCAGAGGTGTTGGGAAGATAGAGATGTCAAGATTTGATAATACATTAGATAACAAGGGCTAAGAAAGAGTGAGGAATCACTAAGGTTGTAAACCTTGGTGTGAACTTGGGTAATTGGGAGTGGATAGTGGTATTTTCTATAGTAAAAGTTTAGAAACTGGAAAAGGGAGGCAGGGAGGAGAAAGGTGAATTCTGTTTTGGACTTGTAGATTTGAGATGGAGATATAGTTTGACATATTTTGAAGATATTTGATGATGCATGACTTACTTAAAAGAAAGTAGAGCAGTATATATATATATATAGACCTGGAGACCATAAGCCTAATAATGGTAAATGGAATCTTAGAAGATGCTGAAATTCCCCAAGTGTACTGGTTTAGAAACAAAAAACAAGATTCAGTACATGCCCACCAACTATGGGAATTCCCTATGCACAAAGATTCAAAAAAGAAAGGAAACTGAAAAGGATCAGAGAGCTGTATTGCAGTGTTATGAAAAGCTAGAAAAAAGAGAGTATTAGTAGTGAAAGGTGATTAATAGTATCAGGTACAGAATAGCCTGTTATATTTTGCAATTGAGAAGTCACTGGTAACTTTGAGGAGACATTTTCAGTTGAATGATGAGATTGGAAACTAGACTAATTAGAGGATGTAGAGGAGTAGAAGGGAAGTCGCCAGATGTAGGTGGTTTTCTTAAAAAGTTTAGCTGACAAGGAGAGGTGAGAGAACAGCTGTTAGGGTCAAACAGGAATTTTTTTAAGGATAGGAGAAGACTTGAGTGTGTTTGCAAATAGTAGATAAAGCTATTGTAGATAGGGAGAAATGGAAGAAAAAGGGAAAGAGAGTGAGAGCAAGTCTTCAGGAGAATTCAGGAGAGTATGGCACCAAGAGTGCGTGTGAAAGGGTTGGCTTTGACAAAGAGAAGGGCTCCCTTTGTTTAGGGGATGGGAGAGAAGGAAATAATGGACGAAGAAGGCAGCAAGGGTGTGGGGAAGAGTTCCTTAGGATATTTGAGGAGCAATGAGAATGTTTAGAACAGCCTCTGTGTATACTTTGATGTAATGATACTTAAAAATGCTTTTAAAATATCTTCTCGACTTAAGTAGGACTGTTAAATACAATATTACTTATGCTTGATAAATTATATTTTGGTGCTGGTTCAAAATTTCACTACTGTTGTTGACTTGATATTTGATAGAGTGAAAAAAAAGGTCACTGGTCTTGAAATATTACATGGGACATGATCTTTGTCTCAGCAAAACATTTTCTAGTGGCACCTTTAGTTTTCTCAGACTTAGTTTCCTCATATGTAAAATGAATGTACTAATATTTACACTATGTGCTTCACAGTGTTGATTTTAAGAAAAACAAGTTGTGACCAATAATCTGTGGTATAAATTGTGTTATTAGCCATCTTAGATTCTAGAATTCTGCTTTTTTTATGTAAGAGACCTCTCTAAAATTTTTGGCCATATGGCTCTTTTACATTTTAGAGACACATATATGGTTATATGTCTAGTAATTTACCAACAAATTCATACAGTCCAATTTCTGGATGTGTATTTATGTATGCATGTGTGTATATATGATGTGTATATATACATGCGTATATATAGACATACACACACACACACACACACACACACACACACACGTGGATATTTTTAAAAAAATCACTACTACGCAAAGCAAATGTTTTATAAAATGGCCATAATATCTAAGAGTCATTGAGTTAAAAGATTTACCTTATTTAAAGGTTTTATTGTGTAAAATTTCATATTTCTTTGCCTTCAGTTAAATTTTTTTTTTTTCCCTTTCAGCTTATGAAACACTTTCAGATGCCAATAGGCGAAAAGAGTATGATTCAGTTGGACATAGTACCTTTACTAGTAGTGGTGGAAATACCTTCCAGCAGTCATTCAATTTCAACTTTGATGATCTTTTTAAAGACTTTGATTTCTTCGGTTCTGACAAAAACACTCAAACCAAAAAACATTTTGAAACTCACTTCCGAACACGGCAGGATGGTTCCAGCAGGCAAAGACATCATTTTCAGGAATTCTCTTTTGGAGGTGGACTGTTTGATGACATGTTTGAAGATATGGAAAAAATGTTTTCTTTTAATGGTTTTGACAATGCAAACCGACACACAGTGCAAACTGAAAAGAGATTCCATGGGTCTGGCAAGCATTGTAGGACTGTCACTCAACGTAGAGGAAATATGGTTACTACATACACTGACTGTTCAGGACAGTAATTCTATCTCACTCTCATAAAGCCAACTAATCTTTTCTTATGAATACAAATAGAAACAAACCTTTCTGTGAACTGTTTTGACAAATGCATGAATTCACATTTTAAAGTACTTAATAAATATCATAAAGAGGTGTATGTAAAACAATCTTGACAACTTTAGATGACAATGAGCTTAATTAACATTTCCTCAATTAGGCCATGAAAGTATGTTAGAAATATAATTAATTATAATAAATTTGGTTTACCTGACAACAAATTCCTTCATTTGGTTAGATTTGTTAAAACCAAGAAAGGGTTCATGAATTTAATGATTAAACAGATATTTACTTGACTTAAATTAGAACTAAATAGACTCTTGCAGTGAAATTTTTAGTAACTTTATGTGCATGATCTGTACTAATTTTCTTGATAACTATGCCTAAAATATAGAATTTTGTTATGAAGAGAGCTACTTAAGTAAAATGTCTGATTCCATTAGGATTATCAGAGATAGCATTTCATTCATGAAATTTAGGAATTTTGCAATTCTATTTTTCTATTGAATTTATTCAAAGGAGAAAAGAGTCATGGGATAGTTTAGTAGTGCTTTCCATGAAAATACTTTTTTAAACATGGAATATGTATTTGTGAAAGGAATTAACCTTGTTCACATATATTTGGACTGATTATTTTGACAGATATAAAATATAATTGATATGTTGCCAAGAAATTGTTTCATGTTTGCTGAGCTACTCTCTTTGTAATGGAACTCATACCTGCTTTTTAGTGCCATTCATATTTCTTTAGTTTTTGACCATCTACTTATTTTTATGAATGTCCTCATTATGTCAAGTGCGTTTCCTTTTTTCTTTGCATTCATCATTTGGTAATTAACTAATACCTCAGTCTTTAAAAACAGCCAATGTGTATACCCTTATCTTAATGTGCAATATTTTTAAATAGTAGTAATGTTTTTGTTTGTTTTTTGCACAGACTTAATTTCTTTGTGTAACTACATTTTGTAGTTTTATAAAATTTCAGTTCTGTATTTTTCTATGTCATACTTTGAGTATTAATCATATCTATATATTTGTTGTTGACAAAACTAGCACCTATCATAACAGTTGTATGTGAGTGAAACAAATACAATATTTGCAACTTGAATGTTCTGTTTATTCTTGGTTACTAGGGTAAAGTGTTTCTTTTAATATAATGAAAGCTACAAAATCATTTGTCCAAAATTCAAGGCAAGTGAGCTTCAACATTTATCAGTATTTTACTTTTATGGGGAATTAATCAAACATTTTTAAATGCCTGAAAATAGGCTTCAGTTGATTTTAATTTACAGATTACTTTGTTTTGAGACTAAGATTATCAAAAATGGTAATTTCTTTTTACATTTAGTATAATTTGTTCTACTAGTTTATTTTGCTTGCTACTGTCACTAGCCATTCAGTTTTGAGAGTGTGGCTAAATATTAAATAACAGTACTTCTGTAGAAGTTGTGCAGTTTTGAAACTATTGTATAATTTCAACTGGAATGCTTAGGGAATTGGGCTTATTAAGGTTAACTGAGAGTCAGATAAATTGTAAACTGAGAGTTACAATAAATGGTTTTTAGAGATGGGAGAGGCAGCAGAGGTAATTCAGGCCACAAAGGCTAAAGAATTTGTTCAAGAAGACTATACATCTAATTGTCAACAGTCAAATCAGTACTGGAAGTTGGTTTTAATCTCTCATACTCTCTATACATCACAGTTTATTTGAACTTGTAATCATGAAAGTCTTTTTAAACTGTGTTAGTATATTTTCTTTCCTTAGGAGTATTAATGTATGTGATTTCATTTTTCATTTAGGATATTGTAATGCCTAAATGTAATTCTGAATATCATTTTGTATTGTTGTATAGTACTGTAGAATTTAGAAAAGGTTGGGCTGAATGTCTATTGACTAGACCATGTACTCAAAAAAGTTTTTTGTCAATCCTAAATATGACCTTGTTTTCTTATTATATTGCTTTTTCCTCTTAAAAGCTACATGTTTCCTTTCTTATGGTTCCACATTTCTGTCTTGACAAATATCTGGTCATTAGAAGGTTTTATTTAATTATTGTTTGACTTTGCTTGTTTGGGCTAAGTGCCACAAGATATTTTTTCCCCTGGGTGACGATTTTTTGCTTATTGGGGAAGAGTAGAGACTCTGCAATAATGTTGTACTTTATAGCCATTCTCAATAACATATAATGAGGAAGGTAAAGTATGCACTCAGTTTTGCAGTTAAATAAACAAATTTCAGGACATCTTGTCTTTTTGTTGTGCGAATAAGAATACTGGATATTGCTTTACTTTGAAATAAGGCTATACCTGCATTATTTCAAACCAGTAGTTGAGAATGGGGGAAAAATGACTTTATAGGCATGGATTTGCTTTAAAGAATTTACTGTTTATTATTAACTATGCTGAAGACAACAAGAACAAGATTTTCATAATGGTTTCTAGTAACCAGTCATCCACTTTTGAGCCAAAGGTTGAAGTGTGAGGCAACATCCAGAAGAATATGGAAGACGTAGAGCAAGGGAGCAGGATAGGGACTGAAGAGATAGAGAGGAAGTTGGCAGAGAAATATAAATTGTGGTAACACGAAAAGATAAATATACATTGGCAAAGAAAAGATACAAAGCTAGCTTTGTGATTGGTTTATTTAGAAAATCAAAAGAAATGGAGACGGCAGCATCAGCAAAGTAGGGTACAAGTTAAATTCACAAATACTAGCACATCTATGTTACAAAAACTAGGAAGAGGAAAAGATATATTT